>NC_072385.2:131564430-131866730 GCF_028885625.2 Pongo pygmaeus
CGTATCCAACTTACAGGAAAACAACAGGAAAATTAAAAAACCCAGATGCTATTTTTCCACATTATGTATTTAGGCAAGAAACAGGACGAGAACATATAGAGGATTTCAGCGTATCCCATGAAAACAGTTTGAAAGAGCCTCTGAGGTCACTGCACAATCAGCCCTTGTTCCTGGACCCGTAATCTCTAAAGGCTAGAGTGGCCTTCCGGCTCTGTCAGGCCCAGTTTCTCGGTGACCATCTGGAGGAGCTGAGGCTTCGATGACTTGTGCCCACTGCCGAGGGTCATTGAGTCAATGGTGGTGGCGCCAGGTGTCCAGCATTCGTGGGACGTTGCACCTAATTCTCTCCTGGTACACCTGTGACTTCCTCCGTACCTGAGTATTGGCTTGAATGGCCCAGTTTACGCCCATAAAGATGGCTGTGAAGATAGGCAAAGAATGGCCAGCTCACTGAAAACATTAAATTATGATGGCCCAGTTTACGCCCGTAAAGATGGCTCTGAAGATAGGCAAAGAATGGCCAGCCCAATGAAAACATTAAATTATGTTGTGGACAGCTTAGTGCCAGGTGCCTGCAACAATATTCTATTTCTCCTGAGAAGATCCGGCCCTTCCCATCTAGGCCCAGGCCGGTGTCCCTGCACCTTCAGGCCGGACGTGCTCTGGACGTCCCCCAGCCTGGGTTTCCCACCTTCGGTGTGGCTGTCTCTCACTGGGAATGTAGGGGATGTCACTGGGTCTATGGGGCTGGGCCTGAGAGTTTGAACTTCTGAAGCCTCTGCAGGTTCCCAGGGAAGCCTGGTGCTGGACCCCGTGATGTTTTACAGCCCAGGGAACTGAAGCTCACAGTGGAAAGGGACTGGCTCCAGGTCACTTGGGTGGCTTCAGTGACTCTAAACTCCCTTCACTCTCAGCCCCACATGTCTCCACCGCCCTGACATCAACCCCACAGGCTGAGGATCAGTCATAGAGTGTGGTCAGTGACAAACATGAAGCCGCGTATGAAGCATACTCAGGCCAGTTGATTTTCTAGCTGCAAATTGGCAGGAGAGAAGGCCTGATGCACATTCCTGGCTGATAGCTGTGCGTAAACAAAACAACCAGCCCCCCTCTTCAATCTGTCCATAATATGACAGTTCAGGGGTTCAAGAAACATTATTCAAATAAACTTAATGTTGAAATAGTGACTTCAAACCATAAAATTAATCTGAATAAAAACACAGTTGTGTTAAGAATAGACAGTTTCGTTATCTGAATTCTGTGAGAACTGAATTTTTCCAACTAATTTTTTCCCTACCGTAAATTATAAGCATTTAAAAATTCTCATGAAAAGCCATGAGTGGGTGTCCTTCCTTCTTCACGGAGTTTCCTTTGGTGCAGTGGCGGCCTGGGGTACTCACAGGTCACGGTAGACCCTTCGCCCCAACCCAAGGCGGGAACAAGTCCTGTGTGGCCCCTGCTCCTTCCAGCCAACTCTGCAGTTCACCCACTACCAGGAGACTGGAGTAGGCCCTGGAAGATATCAGGGGCTTCCTCGGCCCACGAGATGGGTACATACGGCTGCCTGCCAGCAGCAAGGCCATGTCCAGTGTCGCCCCCGAGCTGCAGCCTGAGTTGATTGCTCTCCAGGGTCAGCGCTGTCCAGACCTCCACCTTAGCAAACGCTGTCCTCGGGTGAGGAACGGCCTTTCTGTCAGATAGACTCCTTTCCTCCCAGAAAGTGGTTAGCTCCACCCACCTCTCAAGTCCCCCGGTAAGACGATGACTCACAGTAAGACAGTGACCCCTGGTAAGAAAGTGACTCCCAGTAAGACGGTGAACCCCAGTAAGATGGTGACCCCCAGTAAGATGGTGACTCCCAGTAAGACAGTGACCCCCAGTAAGACGGTGACCCCCGGTAAAACGGTGACCCCCAGTAAGATGCTGACTCTGGGTAAGACAGTGACCCCTAGTAAGATGGTGACCCACGGTAAGATGGTGACTCCCAGTAAGACAGTGACCCCCAGTAAGATGGTGACCCCTGGTAAAACGGTGACCCCTGGTAAGATGGTGACCCCTGGTAAAACGGTGACCCCCAGTAAAACGGTGACCCCCAGTAAGATGGTGACTCCCGGTAAGATGGTGACCCCCAGTAAGATGGTGATCCCAAGTAAGACGGTGACCCCCAGTAAGACAGTGACCCCTGGTAGGATGGTGACCCCTGGTAAAACGGTGACCCCCAGTAAGATGGTAACTCTGGATAAGATGGTGACCCCTAGTAAGATGGTGAACCCCGGTAAGACGGTGACTCCCGTTAAGACGGTGACCCCCAGTAAGATGGTGACCCCTGGTAAGATGGTGACTCCTGGTAAGACGGTGACCCCCAGTAAGATGGTGACCCCCAGTAAGACAGTGGCTCCTGTCTCTGCCTCCACAGCAGAGTGTGCAGACCCCCTGTCTCAGTCAGCTGGGGCTGCCTTAATGGAGACCACGGGCCGGGCACATAGGCCAGAGCTTTATTCCTCAAGGCCCTGGAGGTGGAAGTCCAAGATGAAGGTGCCGACTGACTTGCTTCTCTGGGCTTGCAAGCAGCATCTTCTCACTGTGTCCTCACGTGGGGTTTCCTCTGTGCACGCACGCCCGCTGTGTCCCTTCCTCTTCTTATGGGGACACCAGCCCTGTCAGGTCAGGGCCCACCCTGACGACCTCATCTAACCTTAGTTACCTCCATGAGGGCTCTGTCTCCAACACAGTCACACTGGAGCCAGGGCTTCAGCATATGAATTTAAGGGCATACAATTCAATCCATGACACCCATCATCTGACAACACAGGAACCTCTGGGGTGTGTGTGTCTGGTGTGTGAGAGTGTGTGTGTGTGTATCGAGTGTGCAACAATGTTTGCATATGTGTTTGTGTCTGCATATCTCTATGAGTGTGTATGTTGTGTATCGATGTATTTTTGTGTCTGTCTCTGTGTGTGTGTGTGTGTGTGTGTGTGTGTGTGAGCCCACACACATTTGCTTAATGTCTATCTCCTCCTCTCGTAGGTGGGGGAGGAAAGATATCTTATTAGGGATGTGAGAGTTCTAAATATTTGCACCCTGGCTTGGGGAGTGAACTGGGAGAGGGTGAACAAGGGGCGCCAATTAGCACCAATCCCTAAGTGGAGCTGCCCTAACTGTGCCGGCCCCTGGGGACCTGATTAAGTTCCAGGTGCTGGCTGCAGCTCAGCAGCTCCGCGGCGCCTAATCAGCTCTCGAAACGTGGAGGGCTGCCTGCCGCTGTGTTTTGACTGCGCCCTGGAATCATCTGGGTCTGCTTTTTCTTCTCTCCCCTTGCCCTAGTTAAGGAAGAGATGGCAGGGCATATGCACAAATAAGCACCCTATTTGGCTAGATAATTCCTGCTTGTTCCATGTGGGAGACATTTCTGCTATGGCAAGGAAGGCAGTAAAGGCAGCAAGAGGGAGGAAGAACTGAATCCACAAAAGTCATAATAGATGCTGCTAAAGAGGAGGAATTATTCCTAAGCAAATAAGAGGGCATCTGTCTTCTTGGATTATGGGAGCTCTTGAGCTCAGGATGGAGCCTCAGGGAACTCGGAGGCCTCCGTGGCCTTGGGGAGTCGCTCCCCTCTTTGAACCCATTGTCTCCAGCCCTGAAGAGGGGGAGGGAAGAACAATGCCCCCCGCCCCTATGGCCTGTCTGCAAAGGCTCTCCTGAGGGTGCAAAAGATAATGTGCATGACACTGTGTGGCACTGCCTTTGAGACCTGGGGGTCTGTGTTTCTCCTAAATAATAATAAAAATGCTAACAGCAATAGCTGCTATTTCTAGGTCTCCTGGTGTCCCAGACATTATGGTATCTGTTTTAATGCGAACTTTACAGGTAACCCTGATAACCAGGTGAGAGCATCGCCCTGGGTTTACACACACGGGCTGATGCTCAGCCGCTTTACAGGTAACCCTGATAACCAGGTGAGAGCATCGCCCTGGGTTTACACACATGGGCTGAGGCTCAGCCGCTTTTCTTCAAAGGTCCAGGGTCACATCACAAGGGGGTGGTGGAGGAAGGGCTCCAATGGGTGCCATCATCTTTGTATTCTCAGGGTGACTGATCTGAAGGCTATGGATTTGGAAACATATCACCTGCCCAATAACAACGGGGGTCTTACTTGGTAGGCGGTGGTCACGGTGCCTGACAGAGTGGGGACGAAGCTGCCCTGCTTAGCCCTGCTGTGTGACTCCCCCAGCCCTTGTACTGAATCACCTTACAGAGATCCAGAAACAGAGTTCCTGGCCCACAAGAGCCACTGCAGCCACCTGCAGCCCACTGGAAAGACCACATCTCTGAAGATTCTGCCAAGACAACATTTCTCATTCCCGCTGTCTCCACAAATCCTTCTCTCTATGGGTATCTTGGCTCCTAAGCCCAGGCTGGTGCCACCTTTGGGAAGGAGGCCTGAGTGGTGTTACGTACGGTCTCACCCGCCCACCTATCTCACCTGCCTCATTTGCTTCACCTGCTCACCTGTCTCACCTGCCTCATCTGCTCACCTATCTCTCCTGCCTCGCTTGCTCCACCTCCCCATCTGCCTCGTCTGCCCACCTGTATCACCTGCCCACCTGCCCACCTGTGTCACCTGCCTCATCTACCCACCTGTCCACCTGCATCACCTGCCAAGGGTGGCATTTTCACACCCCTCACACCAGGAGAACTCTTCATAAGCTAGATGTCCTGGAAGGGCAAAACTGTGCGCATAATCCTTTCAGTGCCCAAACGAAGGGAACCTGCCTCTTGCAGGCTGGGGGTGGGGATCTCCCAAACTGTCTCTGAGTGACAGAGAGGGGCTTCAAGGGATGAGTGGGTGGGAGGAGCTGCGCTGCTCAGATGTGTGAGGAGAAGGCACACTCTAGGTGTTGCAGGGAGGATGCACACATGGTGTGATGAGCTCTAGAGCCCAAGGACCCAGGACTTCCACCTGGTAGCCTGGCAGCCTTTCGAGGAGCCCACCCCAGAGGCCCGTGGAGGCTCCCCAATAGCTCAGGGGCAGATACCATTAGCACCCCCTCTGCAGGTGAGGGCTGAGAGAGTCGTTCATGTGTTCCAGGTCCCACCACCACAAATGGCATGGGCTGTAGCAGAACTGAGACCTTCCAACTGCACATGCTACTTCGCACCAGCTCCTAACTGAGCCTCTGCCCCCTCCCAAGGCCCTTTCCATCATCTCAAGAGTTGAGGAAGTCATAGACCCATGCTGACCGAGCTGAAGCAAAACCAACCTCAAGCCGGGCATGGTGGCTCATGCCTGTAATCCCAACACCTGGGAAGGCTGAGGCAGGTGGATCACCTGAGGTCAGGAGTTCAAGACCAGCCTGACCAACATGGTGAAACCCTGTCTGTACTAAATACAAAAACTTTAGCTAGGCATGGTGGTGCATGCCTGTAATCCCAGCTACTTGGGAGGCCGAGGCAGGAGAATCACTTGAATCCAGGAGGTGGAGGTTGCGGTGAACTGAGATTGTGCCATTGCACTCCAGCCTGGGCAACAAGAGCAAAAACTCCATCCAGAAAAACAAAAACAAAAGCAAAAAACTCACCTCAGCTGTGTGGCTTGACTCTGTGCCATGCTAAGACATCACAGACTCTCCCTCATGTGGACATCCCTGCTTAATTTGGAGTGAAATGGAAAAAAGACAGCGACTCAGCCATTCCATAAGAAACGGGTTTAATCAATGTGGGCTTTGGGGAACAGAAAGATGACTTTGTTTCCTCACCACCATTCTGACCATGGCAATATCAAACACGGTGCATGCAGTGAGTGTCCACCATTCACCTGGGAATGTGCTGGACACTCAGAGGGACAGATGAGGGTAGGCAGTGTCACCTGCTGGAGACAGGTGGGCTCTGGGTTCTGAGGGCTCTGGGTGGAATTATGCTGCCACCACCACTGGCTCTGGGACATGGGGTAAGTTAGATCACATCCCTGGTGTCCATCTTCTCAAGGAGAGATGAATGTTTCCCTCCCAGGTAGCTGGTGTTTATGAAGGAGCTGTGATGGGATGATGGACAGGGGCAGCTCGCTCTGTGCTGGGGCACAGGATTGATGGCGCCCACTAACAGCATCTGCTGAGCGTTTCCTGCGTGCCCGGCCCTGCCCCGAGAGCTTCCTGTGCATTTCCTCACGAATCCGCATGAACACCATCTGGGTAGTTACTGTTATTCATATTTCATAGATGAAGAAATCTAGGAGTTGGTGTTCCTGCCTTTAAATATATCACTTCTGTGTATTTAGGGAGTCAAAGTGGATACACTCAAAAGAGGACCCTGCAAGGGGTTTGCCGCAACACGAAAGGGAAGGACGCCACCCTGGAGGCGGAGGGAGCTTGGACTCGGCTCCAACTCTGCCCCTGCCTGCTGTGTGCATCTTGGCATGGCTGGAGGTTGCTGCATCTCCCTTGCCCATCAGGACTAGCTTCCCTGGGCTGCTGTAACAGGTCACCACAGATTGAGGGGTGAGAAGTCCAAGATCAAGACATCTAAGGGCCATGTCCCTCCCAAGGCCCTAGGGGAGGACCCTTTCTGCCTCTCCAGCTTCTGGAGGCCCCAGCTGCTCCTTGGCTTGTGGCCACATCACTCCCATCTCTGCCTCCCTCCTCACACACTCCTTCCCTGTGTGGCTGTGTCTTCATGTGGCGTATTCCGTGTGTCCGTGTCCACATTTCTCTATTCCTGTAAAGACACTTGGCATTAGAGTAGGGCCCAGCAATCCAGCACAAGCTCATCTTAACTTGATTATTCCTGCAAAGAACCTGCTTCCAAATTAGCAAACATCCACAGGTTCCAGCAGTCAGGATGTGAACACATCACTTGGAGGACAGAATCTGACCTGCCACAACATGCATTGCATCAGAAAGTCATTGATGTCTCCCATGGCTCTTACGAGATTAAATGAGATCATAGAGAGAAGAGGCTGAAGTTGTCTTTTGCTCTTGCAGTTCTATCTAAGACGAATCTATTGAATGTTGAGAAGTGTGTTGGGATAAGGATGTGCTGTGATTAAGTGCATCATAACCGGTTGGCTAGTGAGAGCTCCTGGAAAAAAAATTGGCACAGAAGTGGCCTAGGAGAAAGAGGATCTTCCTCACCTGAACATTGGGCCACTGCTTCTGCTTATTCCCTGTCCTCAGTGAGGGGCTCCTCCCACAACTCAGGCAGCTCCAGCCTCCTGAGTCAAGTGGGGCCAGGTTCCTCCGGGGCGTCCACTGGACATGCTCAATGCATTATGAAAATGCCCCTTTCTTAAGGAGAGCACTGAGCAGGCTGGCTGAGGCTCCACATACACAGTGGTTTGCAAGTGCTGCCCAGAGTCAAGAGCAACATCTAAGCCCTTAGACACGGAGGTCACATCATCCCTGGGAGGAGCCTGGGCTGGCGTCCATCTGTCCCCATGGGCTGGTGCCCACTCACAGATGGACATAAAGCCAGCTCCAGTCCCCAGCTCCCCATAACTCATATGAGCATCCACACCCCACAGCCGGTCTCCCTGTCAGGCCCTGCTGAGCTAACAAGGAAGTCAGCACTTTGGAGGGTCTCAGAGGACACATCTTTGTCTTCAGAAAGTTTATCAGGGAAAACACTGCGTTTGGGAATAGAAGTGGGACCCAGGGAGAGTAACAGTGGAGGAACCGGACCCTGCACCAGCCCCGAAGCGGCAATGGGGAGGGCAGTAGGGAGCAGGGGAGCTCAGCCACATGCAGCACAAGCTGGGCACATGCTGTGTGTTCTGCCGCTGTGCACAGCACACACTCTGCCATAAATACAGAGGCAAATCCTGCCACGGTAGCTTCCCCTCAGTGCTTTATTCACTCTGTACCCACAGTCCAGTTATCAGCTCAAAGCCAGGCTAACAGACTTTGTAAGACTTGGCAGCTTCTATTGCAGAGGGCAGAGAGCTGCTTGTACTCCCTTTCCCTGGGCTTTGTTGAGTGTCTATTTTGTGCCAGCCAGCATGCCAGATGTTCAGAACTTGCAAATGAACACCAGGTTCCCAACGCACCAAGGCTGTGTATTTGAAGGTCGACAGAATCCAGTGTGACCTGCACCCCACCAGGTGTGCAGCAGTGCTCAGTTGGAGGGGCCAGTCCCCAGTTCTGTGACAGGGATGAGGGACCTGCTGGAGAAGATGTGTCTTGGGTCCCTGCTCTCCAGATGTGTTGTCCTGTTAGAGAAATGGAATGAAATCCTGGTGTCTGGGGATGGGGTGAAGAATTTTATAATGTTATGAAACCAGAAAGGATCTCAGGAATCACTGAAGGCTCCTCACTCATTACAGAGTTCACTAACCTGGCAGCCAAAGAGATGAAAATAAATTCAAAGGCTCAGGTTTAGAACAAAACCCAGGTTTCCCTAAATCAAATAGAGTGAATTTATGCCACCCCATGTGCTGCTGGAGAACAGATGCTCCTGGAAGAGGTACTTGGACAGAAGGAGCCACAGCCAAAGACTGAGAGCAGCAATCTGCACCCAGAAGGCTCTCAGTGAATTTCCTGCACACACACAGATGAGCAAACAGGCTCGTGAGTGGATTCCACCGAAGCGGGCCTGTGTCCTCACTCCTGAAACCCACAAGCATAACCTTTTGGGAAAAGGGTCTCTGTGGATTAAGGATCTGTAGATGAGATCATTCCTGACAAACTGGGTGGGCCTTAAGTCTAATAAATGTTCTTAGAGACAGAGGAGGAGGCCACATGAAGATGGAGGCAGAAATTGGAGCTGTAGGGCTACAGCCAAGGCGTTCCTGGGGTCCCCAGGAGCTGGAAGAGGCAGGAGGTGAATTAAGCAGCTCAGGCTGTTGTAACAAAATGCTGCCGACTGGGCAGCTTCAACAACAGACATGTATTTCACACCATCCAGGAGCCTGGGAAGTCCAAGGTGAAGGTGCTGTCAGGGATGTTTTCCAGCGAAACCTACCTCCTGGCTTGGAGATGGTGCCTTCCTTCTATGTGCTCACACGGTTTGTGTGTGCCTGGAGACAGACAGCTCTGGTGTCCCTCCCTCGCCTTGTAAGGTCACAGTCCTATTGGATTAGGACCCCACCCTTATGACTTCACTTAACTTTAATTACCTCCATGAAGAGCCCACCTCCAAATAGTGTCATGTGGGGGTAGGGCTTCACCTAGAAATTTTGGATAGACACAATTTAGTCCATTTCCAAAGGATCCTCCTCTAGGGCCTTCAGAGAGAGCATGGCCCTGCCAGCACCTTGATCCTAGACTTCTGGCCTCCAGAACTGGGAAAGAACACATTTTTCTTGTTTTGAGACTGGCAGTGTGTGGTCCTGCGTTACAGCAGCCCCAGAATATTAGTGCAGCCACAGTGGTGTCCAGATCCTCCTGCCATTCTTTCATGTCTCGGTCCAGCCACTGCACATCTGCTCGTTGGGGAAAGAAAAGAAAGTGAATGGGATGATGTGAAGGGAAGATGGTTTCAACTTCTACCAGCATGGACATGATTTGCAATTAAATGATGGTCTCCCTTATAAACTTACTAATTTTGTGCAGGGTGGCCACGGCCAACTGCAAAAAGTTCTGTTTTGCAAAAAGACAAGAGGAAAGAGAGAAGTTAAGGCTGCTGGTGAATGACATGTTTTCCTGCTTTTAAATGCTATACATTGTTCCTTATAGTAGGGATATATTGTGTTTTTTAAATTATATTGTGAACTACTCCTTTTTTATAATTATCATTTTAGGAAAGCAAGTAAAAGATGCCCATGGGTTGGTTAAACTGGAAAAATGTGACTTAATCTTCCTTCCCCTGCTGTAACTCCTAGAAGCCACCCCAGCCACATTTCCTGTCTCCATTACTCCAAATTTGATTTGAAGGGCAGTCTGTTCACCTTCCCCAGGTGATGCTCATCAGAGCTGAGTGGTAGCCAGCTAAGAGGGGTTTGGTTCTTTTCCTCTTCTTTCCATCAAACTCTTCTTTTCCTCCCTCACCACACAAAGTGCATATGTTTTATCCTTCTGGTGCTGAAGCATTGCCCTTGCCCACAATGTCTTCAGTCTAGGTGAGCAGCTCTCCCGTCTGACTGGTCCCATGTTGTCTCCCAGCCTGGAGCTCGATGGAGTATCCATCTTTTCTATCACATCTTCTTGCGCCAGAGCTATAATGATCCCATGACAGCTTGGTTTGTGCATGGCTGCTTGTGGCTCCTAGGAAGTATGCATGTATTCTTTCCCTGGATAACTCAGGAATACAGGAAGATTCCCATGCAACAATAACTTATCACTCTGCTGCCGTCAGAGCTCCTAAAGAGCCACCTCCCCCCACCAAACCCTGTGAAAAATATCACAAAATTATGACCTAGACACAGAGCAGTCAGGAGGGGTACTCCCAGGGGTGGATGTTTACAGCAGAATAGTGACGAAGTACAAAACCACATTCCAGGTTGATGTGGTCTTAGGCAGGTCCCCCCGCTTCCCCCTTGCTGCTAGAAGAAGCAAATCTTCGTAGAGAAGAACAGTCCTAATTTAGGGCCACAGGACCATCCCAGGCAGAGATACAACAATGTCCACCAAGAAAGTGACCATGTATAGAAGTCAGGGGAAACCACAAGGAAAATGTATATTCCCAAGGTTTGCAAACACTGCAATTTTCAGACAGCATGCAGTAGAGGTGTACATAGATATTCAGAGAAATAGAAGATATAGTTACAAAAAGGAGCAGGCAACAAGAGGCTTGTGGATAAATTAGAAAATAAATACAAGAATTTTAAAATAGAGCTACCATGTGATCCCACCTCTGGGTATATAACCAAAGGAAACGAAGTCAGTGTCCGAAAGTGATAGCTGCACCCTCATGTTCATTGCAGCATTAATATTACTATGTAGAAGTGGTGTAAATTGCAGCGTTAATATTATTATGTAGAAGTGGTGTAAATTGCAGCGTTAATATTATTATGTAGAAGTGGTGTAAATTGCAGCGTTAATATTATTATGTAGAAGTGGTGTAAATTGCAGCGTTAATATTATTATGTAGAAGTGGTGTAAATTGCAGCGTTAATATTATTATGTAGAAGTGGTGTAAATTGCAGCGTTAATATTATTATGTAGAAGAGGTGTAAACAACCTCCATGTCCATCAACAGATGAAAGGACAAAGAAAATACAGCAGATACATAGAATGGAATATCACTCAGCCATAAAAAAGGAAATCCTGCCATTTATGACAATATGGATGAACCTGGAGGATATTCTGCTAAGTGGAATAAGCCAGGCACAGAAGGGCAAATACTACACGATCTCACTCACATGTGGAATCTAAAAAGTTGAACTCATGGAAGCAGAGAGGAGGACTGTGGTTGCTAGCGGCTGGGAGTGGGGAAATGTTGGTCAGGTGTTATAAAATTTCAGTTCTAAGATGAATGGGTTCTGGGGGTCTAATGCACAGTGTGGTGACTATAGTTAACAATGCGCTATTATGTAGGCCAGGTAGTGGCTCCTATGTGCAATACCAGTGCTTTGGGAGGCTGAGGCAAGAGGATTGCTTGAGACCAAGTGTTGGAGGCTATAGTGAGCTAAGATGGCCATTGCACTCCAGCCTCAGTGACAGAGCAAGATCTTGTCATCATCAATATCATCATCATCATCATCATCATACTATATTGTATACTTGAAATTTGCCAAGAGCATAGATCTTAAGTATCCTCAATACACATGCACACACACACACACACACACACACACACACACACAGCTGGTAACTATGTGAGATGATGAATGTGTTAATTAACTTTGTTATCATAATCGTTTCACAATGTATACTTACATCAATCTGTCATGTTGTAGATCTTGGATATATGTTGTTTTTATTTATCAATTATACCTCAAGAAGCTGAAAAAATATAAAAGGAACTCCTAAAAATTCAAAAACTCTATTTCTTATTTATAATAAATATTTACATAATAAAATTCATTTATTTTATATATAATATATATTAAGTCTGTGTGATTTGTTAAACTAAAAATTATAAATAACTCGGTGGATGAATTAAATGTCCAGTGAGTCATGATTATAAAAAAATGAAAGAAATTAAAGATATGTCAAAAAAGTTTATAGAAAGGAGAAGATATGAATTGTAATTTGAGACATAAAAAGCAAAAAAGGAGAGAAGGCCTCACATACTGTCAAAGTCCAGAAAAGAGGAGAGAGAAAAATGGAAGAAAAGCAATCTGAAGAGCTAGTGCCTAAAAATTTTCCGGAAATGATTAAAAGCATGACACATGCCTGTTTCAGGATGCACCATGTATCCTCTGCATGAAGACTTACTGAAATCTTTGCTTACTCTCACTTTAGCGAAATTGCAAAACATCAAAGTCAAGGAGAAGATGTTAAGGAGAAAGAAAGGAATGACAATTAGAAAGCTAGGAGAACCCTCAAGAGCAACCATGAAAGACAAGGAAACAATACCTTCAAAACGTTGATGGAAAAGCATTTTTATTCAGCCAAACTGTCTTTTCAGTACAAGAAAAAAAAATGCTGTTAAATAAATAAGAGGGATATTTCACCAAGAGTTCTAAACTAAAGAACTTTCTGAAGGATATGATTCTGAGAAAAGAAAAATAATCCCCAAAGAAGCTTCTAAAATAAAAACAAATGGTAAGTATATAAAATGGAAAACAAATGTGTAACTCAAAATAAACACCGCTTCTGTAAATTAAGAATAAGAACAATGATTAACATAAGTGTTAAAAAGAGGAGATACCTTGAAATTATTGAGAAAGATCATGTGAGCAAAGTCATGGTAATTAAAGATAATTTTTTTTCTGGAAGAATGTTAAGATATTCTTTTTCTTTTATTTTCCTTTCTATTTTTTAACTTTTAAGTATAGGAGTACATGTGCATGTTTGTTATATAGGTAAACTAGTGTCATGAATATTTGCTGTACAGATTATTTTGTCGCCCAGGTATTAAGTCTAGTATCCATTACTTATTTCTCCAGATCCTCTCTTTTCTCCCACCCTCCACCCTCTGAAAGGCCCCAGTGTCTGTTACTGCCCTCTATGTGTCCATGTGTTCAAATCATTTAGCTCCCACTTATAAGTAAGAACATGCAGTATTTGGTTTTCTGTTTCTGTGTTAGTTTGCTAAGGATAATAGCCTTTGGCTCCATCCATGTTCCTGCAAAGGACACGATCTTGTTCATTTTTATGGCTGCATAGTATTCCATGGTGTATCTGTACCACATTTTCTTTACCCAGTCTACTATTGATAGAATTTAGGTTGATTCCATGTCTTTGCTATTGTCAATAGTGCTGAAATGAACATACACAAGCATATATCGTTATGATAGAATGATTTAGATTTCTTTAGGTATATACCCAATCACAACATTGCTGGGTTAAGTGGTAGTTCTGTTTCTAGGTCTTTAAGGAATTGCCAGACTGTTTTCCACAATGGTTCAATTAATTTACACTCCCACCAACAGTGTATAAGTGTTCATTTTTCCCTGCAACCTCACCAGCACCTGTTACTTTTTGACTTTTTAATAATAGCCATTCTGACTGGTGTGTGATGGTATCTCTCTGATGTTTTAAATTGCATTTCTCTAATGATCAGTGATGTTGAGCTTTTTTTCATATGCTTGTTGGTAGCATATATGTTTTCTTTTGAAAAGTGTCTGTTTCTGTCCTTTGCCCACTTTTCAATGGGGTTTTTGTTTTGTTCTTATAAATTTGTTTAAGTTCCTTAAAGATGCTGAATATTAGTCCTTTGTCAGATGCAGTTTGCAATTTTTTTTCCCATTCTTGAGATTGTCTGTTTACTCTGTTGATAGTTTCTTTTGCTGTGAAGAAGCTCTTTAATTAGATTTCATTTGTCAATTTTTACTTTTGATGCAATAGCTTTTGGCATCTTTGTTATGAAACCTTTGCCTGTTCCTATGTCCAGAATGGCATTGCCTAGGTTATTTTGCCAGGTTCTGTAGTTTCTTTAATTCTAGATATTATATTGAATTTGCATAGAAATTACCAAGGTTAGTTAAAATAAAAATAGATTGTACAAATTTTATATCAGTAGAGTGCAAAACAGAAAATAGGGCAGAGTAAAAATCTCAGCCTAAATAAAGAAAAAGATAGAAAAAAAGGAGACAAAAAAAGTCCAGAGCAGACAGAATGCAAAATGGTAAGATGATAGAGACAACTCCAAATGTGCTAGTGATCCAAATACCTCCAAATGAAGTAAGCTCACCAATTGAGACAGACCTTGTGATATATTTGTATCTGTGTCATTGCCCAAACATCATGTCAAATTATAATCCCCAATGTTGAAGGTGGGGTCTGGTGGGAGATGATGGGATCATGGGGGTATATTTCCCCCTTTGGTGCTGTTCTTGTGATAGAGTTCTCGTAAGATAAGGTTGTTTAAAAGTGTGTGACACCTCCTTCCTCTCTGTCTTTCTTTCTGCTTCAGCCATGTGACATGCCTGCTCCCCTTTCACCTTCTACCATGACTGAAAATTTCCTAAGGCCTCCCCAGAAGCAGAAGCTGATATGCTTTCTGTACAGCCTGCAGAATTGTGAGCCAATTAAACCTCTTCTTTTTAATAAATTACCCAGTCTCAGGTATTTCTTTATAGCAATGTGAGGATGGAATAATACAGAAAATTGGTGCTGAGGAGTGGGGCATTTTTATAAAGATACCTGAAAATGTGGAAGCCGCTTTGGAACTGGGTAATAGGCAGAGGTTGGAAGAGTGTGAAGGACGCAGAAGAAGACAGGAAGATGAGGGAACATTTGGAATTTCCCAGAGACTTGTTAAATTGTTGTGACCCAAATGTTGATAGTGATATGAATAATGAAGTCCAGGCTGAGGAGGTCTCAGATGGAAATAAGGAACTTACTGAAACTGGAGCAAAGATTGCTTTTGTTATGCATTAGCAAAAAAAGCTTGGAGTCATTGTGCCCATGCCCTAGGGATTGTAGAACTTTGAACTTGAGAGTGATGATTTAGGGTATCTGAGAGAAGAACTTTCTAAGCAGTGTTCAAGGTGTGACCTGGCTGCTTCTAAAAGTGTCTGCTCATATGCATGAGCAAAGAATGGACTGAAATTGGAACTTATATTTAAAGGGGAAGCATAGTGCAAATGTTTGGAAAATTTGCAGCCTGGCCACATAGTAGAAAATAAAAGCTCATTTTCCGGGGGCGGATTTCAAGCAGGCTACATAAATTTGCATAAATAAAATGGAGCCAAGTACAGATAGCCAAGGCAATGGGAAAAAGGCCTTGAAGGCATTTCAGAGACCTTCCAGGAAGCCCCTCCCATCACAGACCCAGAGGTCTAGGACAATAGAAAGGCTTTGTGGACCAGGTCCAGGGCTCTGCTGCACTGCACAGCCTTGGGACACTGCTCATTGCATCCCAGCCACTTTCAGCTTCAACTTCAGCTCAAAAGGCCTCAAGTATAGCTTGGGCCACTGCTTCAGCAGGTGCAAGATGTAAGCCTTGGTGGCTTCCACATGGTGTTAAGCCTGTGGGTGCACAAACTACAAGAGTTGAGGCTTGGGAGCTTCCACTTAGATTTCAGAGGATGTATGGAAAAGCCTAGATGTCCAGAGAGAAGCCTGCTACAAGGGCAGAGCCCTTATGGAGAACCTCTACTAGGGCAGTGTGGAGGGGAAGTATGGTGTTAGAGCTCCGACAAAGAGTCCCCACGGTGGCACTGCCTAGTGGAGCTGTGAGAAAAGGGCCACCGTCCTCCAGATCCCAGAATGATGGGTCCACTGACAGCTTGCACTTTGTGCCTGGAAAAGCTGCAGATACTTAATGCCCAGCCTATGAGAGCAGTCACCAGGGCTGAACCCTGGAAAGCTACAGGAGTGGAGCTGCCCAAGACCTTGGGAGCCCACCCCTTACATCAGTGTGGCCTGGATATGAGACCTGGAGTCAAAGGAGATTATTTTGGAGTTTTAAAATTTAGTGACTGTCCTGCTGAGTTTCGGATTTCATTGGGCCTGTAACCCCTGTCTTTTGGCTTATTCCTCCCATTTAGAATGGGTATATTTACCCAATGCCTGTACCCCAATTGTATCTTGGAAGTAACTAACTTTTTATTTTAGTTTCATAGGTGGAAATGACTGGCTTTGTCTCAGATGAGGCTTTAGACTTAATGCTGGAATGAGTTAAGACTTTGGGGTACTGTTGGGAAGGCATGGTTATATTTTGAAATGTGAGAAGGACATGAGATTTGAGAGGTGTCAGGTTTGGATTTGTGTCCCTGCCCAAATTTCATGTCAAATGGTAATCCCCAATGTTGGAGGTGGGGCCTGGTGGAAGGTGATTGGATTGTTGGGGAGGATTTTGCCCTCTGGTGCTGTTCTTGTCATAGAGTTCTCATGAGATCTGGTTGTTTAAGAGTGTGTGGCCCCTCCTGTTCTGGCCATGTAAAGTGCTTCCTTCCCCTTTGTATGTTTCCTGAGGCCTTCCCAGAAGCAGAAACTGCTATGCTTCCTATACAGCCTGTAGAACTGTGAGCCAAATTAAACCTCTTTTCTTCATGAATTACCCAGTCTTGGGTATTTCTTTATAGCAATGTGAGAACAGCCTAATACACGTTGTTAGTTTGGGTTATTTTTTGTCATGTAAACAATTTTTATTTTTTTTACTTTGATACTTTTATAGGGGGACCACTTATGAAACTCACTTAGGTGTCTGACCTCTGTTTCCTTAGGCTCTCTGCCAAAATGTCTCCTTAACATTCTGTTAACATACTGTGCCCAGTGGAGGCATCACTCACCACCATCACCACCGTCTTCTACTCGCTGGCTGGGTTCATGTCAGTATTTCTCTCTCGTGGGAGTCAGAGAAACAATGTAGCCCTGGTGATGCTTCCTGAGCACTCATGTTCTAATTCTACAGCCAAGAGAACTGGGGAGGATTAGAACCTGCACCTCTCTGCCTGTGCCAGGCTTCATCCATCAAGGGATGTGGGATGAGTCAGCTTGGCTGTGTTATGCCGGGTAACAAGAAAACTCTGAAATCTCTGTGATGCTGCAAAACTAAAGCCTATGTTTCACTTATGCAAAGTCAGCTGCACCTCTCCGGGCTCTAGGGAATGCTCCCTTCCACCTGGCCCCTCAGGATCCAGGGGCTCTTAATGTGGTAGACCATGTGGGCAGCTGCCCTGGGGAAGAAGTTTGCAGAGGGACTCAGCCTGGCTGGGACTGTCAGCTGCACCCTCAGCCCATTGGCTGGAACCACACAACATGGCTGGGACCAGCAACGTGGGTTACTCTTCATTCACCTGCCTTCAATTCAGCACATCATGAACCAGTGCTCATCCCTCCCTAATTATTTGGAACAAAAATGCAGTTTGGACCACTCAGTTTATCTCCTGAAAATAGACCCTCATTGGCTCTGCCTGACTATAAATTAAAATCTGAATCTTTTCTCCTATTTCTTCTGGGATTCTAGTTCTGTCATGCCCTCTCACCAATAACTTCATTTCAAAACCACTTATTGGGCACCTGCTGTTAGCTGACAGCTACCCCTATGCTCACTGAAGGACCCCATGGGCCTGCAACCATTGGAAGAGGTCTCAGAACTTGTCAGGTGCCTGAGGACAAGCAGATACAGGTAGTTATTCTCCTTCTAGATGCTGTCCAGCCCACGAAGCTCAGCCCCTCCCATGCTGTCCATTCTCAGAGTGGGCCTGTTCCTGTCAATGCACCTACCTCTCATCTGCTCCGGCAACACCTGATTAAGTGTTCATTTTGTCCTGGGAGATGGCTCTGTAGTATCTCCTTGGCTCACTCTGAGGTCATACTGCAGCTTGTACGTTTTCCTTCAGTACTGTGAGCTCTTGCCAGGGAGGCTTTTAAGTAGATTTAGGTAGATATAACTTTGGGTCCTGGATTAAGTCACATTTTCCATTGTCTTTTCTGCATTGTATACCACTATTTCCTGTTAATAAGATCCAGACATCAAAGAATCCCAGGATAGTACTGTTGTATTAGCCTAAGCATTAATATTAAAGAGCTATTATCTATCCAGGGTCACATGGCAAATATGCAAAATGGGCATATTATTTCATTTATCCTTTCAACAATTTTTCAAGGTTAGATTATTAATTTCTCCATTTTATGGATGGAAAAATTAAAGCTCAGGAATTTTTCAGTAAACATCCTGAGATTGCACAAGACCAGGATTCAAATTTGTATCGACATGACCGTCAATCTCTTGCCCTATTCTTCAGTATCCTCCAGCCAGCCAGCCAGCCACTCATCCATCCAGCCAGCAAATATACATTAGGGGACAAAGGTGCTTAGGGTAATGTCAGGAGCTAAGAGGAAACGAACAGTCTTAGTCGGTGAACTGTGCTCTCAGGGTGCCTGGTCTAAGTGAGGAGATGAGACCTAAGTAGAGGAGAAAGCTGAACGACGGCCTCCAAGGAGTCAGAGGCTGGTTCTTCTTCAATGACATGTGAACACGTCCTGCTGATGGTTAGGGCTAAGATCTCCTGGGCAAGGCATACTCCACAGAGCAGACTGCCGAAGCGGGTGTGTCTAGAATGAGGGCTTAGATATAAGTGAGGTCTGATCAGGTGCTGGAAGTACCCACTGCCATACTGCCACATTGAAAAAAAATACATATGTATAGCATACATATATGTAATGTATATAGTTGTTGTGATGGTTAATATTGAGTGTCTACTTGATTGGACTGAAGGATGAGAAGTATTGTTCTTGGTTGTGTCTGTGAGGGTGTTGCCAAAGGAGATTAACGTTTGAGTCAGTGAACTGGGAGAGGCAGACCCACCCTCAGTCTTGGTGGGCACCACCCAATCAGCTGCCAGCATGGCTAGGATAAAAACAGGCAGAGGAACGTGGAAGGACTAGACTGGCTGAGTCTTCCGGCCTCCACCTTTATCCCATGCTGGATGCTTCCTGCCCTCGAACATCGGACTCCAAGTTCTTCAGCGTTTGGACTCTTGGACTTACACCAGTGATTTGCCAGGGGAGTTCAGGCCTTTCAGTACAGACTGAAGGCTGAATTGTTGGCTTCCCGACTTTTGAGGTTTTGGGACTCAGACTGGCTTCCTGGCTCCTCAGCTTGGGGACAGCCTATTGTGGGAGTTCACCTTGTGATCATGTGAGTCAATTCTCCTAATAAACTCCCCTTCATAGATCCATCTATCCTATTAATTCTGTCCCTCTAGAGATCCCCGACAAATACAGTTATTGTACGTAAACACACATACAATATATAATAGGATATTGTGTACACAATTGACCCTGGAACAACACGGGTTTGAACAGCACAGGGCCCTTTAAACGTGGATATTCTTCCACATCTGCCACTCCAGACACAGCAAGACCAACTCATCCTTCTTCCTCCTCCTTCTCAGCCCACTCAATGTGGAGAAGACGAAGAGGAAAACCTTTATAATGATCCTCCTCTACTTATTAATTAGTAAATATATGTTCTCTTTCTTATGATCTTAATAATGTTTTCTTTTCTCTAGCTTAATGTTATCATTAAGGCTTTTGGCCAACAGTGGGCTATTAGTAGTTAAGTTTTATGGGAGTGAAAAGTTACAGGCAGAATTTTTATTGTGCAGGGGATTTGATGTCCCTAATCCCTATGTTGTTCAAGGGGCAACTGTACAAAATCATATAGTACATATTATATATAATCTATAAAAACATAATGCATAATATACGTGTATTGTATTATAAACATATTTCCATGTGATGATTCATCTATAGAGAAATATATGGAGCATAACAAGGCACGAGTGTGTGTAGGGGCTGCAGTAGCTGCTCTGTGTCCAGATCAGCTGCCTTTGGTGTTCACTAAGCAGTTTATGGAGCACTTACTGTGTGACAAACACTTGTCCTAAACAAGCTCTTCCCTTCCTTTAAAGAGTTAGGAAAAAATAAACACAGAATCAAACACTGACACACTCGCAGGAAGGCTGCTCTTGCACTGATGTGCAGAAGATGTGAAGGAATTCGTCAGGAAAGCAAGTCCCATTGGCTGAGTGACAGGGAAGGGCTTCAGCTTAGGTCAGCCTGGGAGAATGGGGGTCCTGACAGTGGGCAGGGACAGAGACATGCAGTGTGGATTGGGGGCAGGGGGAGCTGTGCTCGGTTAGTGAGCCTGGGAATAGCGTGCTGGATATGGGACAGGGGGACAGAGAGAAGATGGAGGCCAGGTCATGTGAGCCTGTTAGAAAACATTCACCAATCCAACTCCCCCATTTGGCCAATACAGAAGGATGCAGAGAGATGTATCAGAGCGGCCACCTCACCCAGCCCTTCTCCAGAGCTCTGCAGCCACCTCACAGCAGGTGCAGAAAGCAGGACAAAGATGGCAGAGCCCAGACACCACCAATGTCATATGTCTGAGTTTTGCAACAACCTGGAGTGGACATGGCCTCTCTCCTGGGAGGATTGAGAAAGCATCCCGTGTGGAAGCTGGTCCCTCAGCATGGGCAGGACACACAGACACAGGCCAGTGCCCAGAGTGCTGAGGGTTCCAGGAGAGGGGCAGAGGCAAGCTCCACCTGGGCCTGAAGATGTTTTCTGCCAGATCTCAGCAGGCAGCCTCCCTGGGTACAATGGCCCTCTCTGTGTGAAAGGCAAGTGAGCAATTGTTATCTTCAGCCCAGGATCATGACTGCATCTCTTTAATGTTATTTAAAGGTTAAATAAAGTCATTTAAAAGTATTTAAAGTCCATTTTTCCGGTTCCTTACTAGAGTGTCTGGCTCACCCATGGATCTTGGATTTTACCACGTAGGGTTTGAAAATGTTTGTTTTAATGCCTACAGAGAAAAAAAAAAAACCCAACATATGTCCAGTGGGGTCTGGATGAGCAAGTTCTCCTTTAAACAGCTGCCCCTTGCCCACCCCTTATCTCAGTGCCACAAGCAATGCTGAGGCAAGAAGAACCTCTCCTTTAAAGCCTGATGCCGCAGAGCTTTTCTCAGAGGCAGTTCTCAGTCAGCCCTCATCTAAAGCATCTAAACATGACCTCTGTTAAAAACACACTCCCCAGACGAGAAAATCTGGGGAAAGCTCAGGAATGTGCATTTTCAACAAGTTCCTCAGTGATGCCAAGGCAGCTTAAGCCTGGAATTGTGATTTAGAGTCAAGGGTGAGCTTAAATGCCTGTGCAGAGGAATGGCATTTGGTCTTAAGGCGTCTGTTCAGCCTTTGTCCCATCCTCCCCATCCTCAGGCAGCCTGAGATCTGTCCACATGAGGTACCACAAAGGGACCACCAATGTCTGCAGGAGAGAGAAGCTGATGGATGTGCTGGATAGACCTTTGGAAATCTATGAAAACACAATTGTCTTGAAAGCAACACTTTCCTTTATAGGAGCCAGGTTTTATTTTGTAATAAAAATGGATTTATGGATTATAACATGCTAGGCCTTAGAGAACTGGGCATAGATTTTTATATCATAAGGCCCAAGGTAGGCAGAAGCAGTTGATGTCCTGTGAGCTGCACTCCCACTGAAAGAGATGTAAGAGATTCACCAGCAGGCACAGCTGGAGCTCCAGACACATCATGGGTCCATGACAAAGGGCCTGGAGGCCCTTCCTGGAGACCTCCCTTTGGGCACATGGCAAGGTTCTGCAGAAACACTGGCAGAAAGCATCGATTAAGAGCAGAACCTGAGGAGAGTGAACTTTTGTCTCACCACTTAATGAATAGCCTAGGAACTGTGAATCTCAAGGAAAAGACCTTTATCCAACATGGCACCAGAGAGATAGGGTAGCGATGGCTGAGCAAGATGGTTTTGGGGGCTGGACCATTTGCAAACTCCTCAAACTACTGCACATTCCATAGTGGAGGAAAAAAGCAGAAAGCAGCCAAAGCCCACCCCTCCACCACAAAAAGAATGGAGTACCTGAGCCAATGGGGAGAACGGGAGAGGACCCGAGCTGGAGGATACAGAATGGACTGGCCTTGGGACTGCAGGCCACCGCAGGACCGTGCATTTCCACAGTGGTTGCCCATGCACCAAGACTGCAATCCTGGTAACATGCGCCCCTGAGCTTGAGTCCACAGTGTAGAGAATGTAGCCCATGGTCCTGGTGCCTACCTCCCCAACCCAGCACAATGCCAGGATATGAATCACCGAGGAGGACAGAGCAGAAGAGTGATGGGGAGAGCCATTGAATTGCTGGGGAGAGCATTCACCCTGAAAAAGTGAGGTTCACGTTTGAAGGAATTGAGTCACCTTGCATTGCTGGGAAGTTCATGATCTTTCTGCTGCCGAGAGAAGTGGGGGCTTGTGCACTTCATGCAGTTCAGTTTTAAAGAAATACAATCATTTGCATCTTTGCAAATCCTCCTTTCAGAAATGTACATTTTTAACCAAGTGCCCTTGTACCTAAAACTACTTACAAGCTGTACAAATGGTATATGTTCCCCCACACTGCATCCCCCATAAACCACCCCATCAAGAAAGAGAAACATTGCCCCAAGCTGAAAGTATCAGTGATAGTTTTTGGAGGGTGCAGCGCTTTAGAAGCAGCATTTTTTCAAGTTAAGTTAGAGACGTTAAATACTGTTAGAATCCACGTCCACCCCATCCATGTCCATGAGGACAGATTCCTCAGTGGGAGATGAAACAGATGTCATGAGAAGGATCAGGTTCATGGTCAGCTCCCGGGTCTGCCGGGTGACTGACCTTGGTTTTCTCATCTGTAAAATGTCAACATTGCTGCCTAAGGAGTTTCAGGGATTCACAGATGATTTACATAAAGGCACGCCTGTAAACTGCAGGTGCGCACATCTGAAGGTATGAGTGAGGCACCCCCTCCTGTATGACTTAGATGCAACCACCATCCGTGCTTCCCTGTGACTCCTGTGAGACCCACGGGGGACTCCTGCTGTGTTGTGACAAGTGTCCACACTGACCTTTCCCCTTTTCCTGAACTTGCTGACAGGCCAGACCCAGGCCCCACCTTCACTTCTGTGTCTCAAGAGTGATTGCCTGAGATTACAATTGCTTGTCCCCTGAAACTGGCTAGACACAGAGACAAACGTTTCCCCATCAGACCTCCCCTGACTGCAGAACAATCCCAAGAGCAAATCACTCAGCTGCGACCTGCCTGTGCCTCCCTATGAAAGTGCAGCAAAGCCACCCTGCTGAGACCTTGAACTTGGATCTGGGGTGCTCCCCCTACTACAGTAAGCTAAGGACATTATCTCCTGTCTTGTGCAGTTTTAAAGTTTGTCAACATCTATAGCTACATTCATATCGCTATCTCTCTATCTAATGTCTATCATCCACCTATCTACCTATTGTCTATCTATCATCTGTCTATTTAGCTCTTCACTCACTGTGTATACAAATAGGCTATGGGTTGGAGCTGATCGTTGGGTACTGATCTATCATTTATCTATCTAATCTCTGTTGTCTATCTACGTATCTATCTACCTACCTACCTACCAACCTATCATCTATCTACTCATCTAACCTCTGTCTGTCATCTATCTAGTCTCTGTTGTCTGTCATCTATTTATCATACATGCATATGTACACAAACATACCCACACATATAGATATAGTATTTGTGCCTGTCTAGTCATTTCCAATATATAATCTTTTTTTTTTTTTGAGACGAAGTTTTGCTCTTGTTGCCCAGGATGCAGCGCAATGGTGTGATCTTGGCTCACTGCAACTCCGCCTCCCAGGTTCAAGTGATTCTCTTGCCTCAGCCTCCTGAGTAGCTGGGATTACAGGCATGTGCCACCACGCCCAGCTAATTTTGGAAATTTTTTTTTTTTTTAGTAGAGATGGGGTTTCTCCATGTTGGTCAGGCTGGTCTCGAACTCCCGACCTCAGGTGATCTGCCTGCCTCAGCCTCCCAAACTGCTGGGATTACAGGCGTGAGCCACCATGCCCGGCCCTACATAATCTTTTTCCAACTTGATGTTTCCTTGGTTTGGGGCATGAAAGAGAATGTAGCTTAGAGCTGATCCTAAATGTTCGCTGCTCCAGATGTGGTCCACGGATAGCAAGCATCGGCATTGCTGGGATAGAGGTCAGAAGACACTCCCTGTGAAGGACCACACCGTAAATGTTTCAGCCTTTCTGGTCCACACAAGGCCTCTGTTGTTTGGTCTCCTTCTTTTTTTTTCGATCCTTTAAAAATATAAAAAGCCATTCTTAGCTTGCTGTGTACACACACAGACTAGGAGCTGGGGCTGGTCCTTGGGTGGGTGGCAGTCCGTGGAGTCCTGACCTAGGAGGCAGTTAGAAATGTGGAATCACAAGCCTTTACCTACCTCTACTGAAGCAGAATTTGCATTTTAACAAGAGGCCCAGGAGATTCGTGTGCATATTGAAGTTTGAGAAGCAAACAACTTATTAACCCATGTCAACTAAGGTAGAGGCTGATTTTCATATTTGTCATTTATAAATTGATTTTATTGAGATATTTAGTACCTCCTTTGCTGCAATCTGTGGTCTGAACTACATTATGCAGTACATCTGAAATACAGACACACAAACCTAGGTGTTTCATCTTCAGCGAGCAATTCACAGGGTCCCAGAACATGCAAACTGAGAGATGTTTGCTTCGTGCTCTGAGAGCAACGGAAAGCTAGTGACCTGCTGTGCTTAACTGACCCGGAAATAGCTTTGCACTTAATTTTAATTTGCTTTGGGTGGCAACGGTGTTCTCTTTCTGAGGAGAAAAGCAGCAACCCCCCACTCTGGTGACAGGCTACGGCTTCGATTGATTGCAGAGACATCTAACGGCGAGGGGAGGCAGGGCCGCTGCAGAGCCGGGCGCCATCTTCCCGCACAGAAGCAAGAAGCGCCTGCAGCTGCTTCCCCAGACGCTGGCGAGCTCCGTGCTCCACCTCGGAGGGGCCGTGGGGGCCTCCCCAGAACCAGAGGCCACCTGCGCTCGGGCTCCTTACAGCTAGAAGTAGACTCCAGTTCTAGGGGAAAGGCCCAGAGAAGGGACACTGCGATCCTCTGGCAGCACTGATTTATTCTGTCTTCTCCAACTAGACCAGCTTAGGCAACATGAAAGTGTCTTCAAGGAGAGCTCTGGGGTCCTGCAGGCCCCACTTCCCACCTCTTCTCACTGACCTCAGGCACAGGTAGCCTCTGTGACCTCCCTCCCGCTCCCAGTCCGCTCTCAGCGCAGACACCTGGGAGGATCTGTGCGCGCAGACACCTGGGAGGATCTGTGCGCGCAGACACCTGGGAGGATCTGTGCGCGCAGACACCTGGGAGGATCTGTGCGCGCAGACACCTGGGAGGATCTGTGCGCGCAGACACCTGGGAGGATCTGTGCGCGCAGACACCTGGGAGGATCTGTGCGCGCAGACACCTGGGAGGATCTGTGCGCGCAGACACCTGGGAGGATCTGTGCGCGCAGACACCTGGGAGGATCTGTGCGCGCAGACACCTGGGAGGATCTGTGCGCGCAGACACCTGGGAGGATCTGTGCGCGCAGACACCTGGGAGGATCTGTGCGCGCAGACACCTGGGAGGATCTGTGCGCGCAGACACCTGGGAGGATCTGTGCGCGCAGACACCTGGGAGGATCTGTGCGCGCAGACACCTGGGAGGATCTGTGCGCGCAGACACCTGGGAGGATCTGTGCCCACAGCCTCGGAGGGCCCTTCTCAGGGCCTTGCTCTTTTTTTTTTTTTTTTTTTTTTTTTTTGAGACAGAGTCTCGCTCTTGTCGCCCGGGCTGGAGTGCAATGGCATGATCTCTACTCACTGCAACCTCCACCTCCCGGGTTCAAGAGATTCTCCTGCCTCAGCTTCCCGAGTAGCTGGGATTAGAGGCTCCCGCCACCATGCCCAGCTAATTTTTGTATTTTTAGTAGAGACGGGATGTCACCAGATTGGCCAGGCTGGTCTCGAGCTCCTGACCTCAGGTGATCCACCTGCCTCGGCCTCCCAAAATGCTGCTCTGGTAGTTCTTTATAGCAACACAAGACAGGCCTAAGACACTACCTGTCACCCCCAGGGACACCCCTGGGTTCTGCTAAGTGCCAGGCCGTCTCCTGGGCATTTGGACTGGGCAGTGGTTTGCCTCCCCATCACTCTTGTCTTGTGGCAGCTGTGCTCCCTTCCGTCTGAGACAGACGGGCTCAGCAGGGGAGGCTGTGGAGCCTCCTATGCTTCCCCGCAGGCCAGGCTGTCCCCAGAGAGTGCTTGGAGCTGCATCCACCATCTCCCATGACACAGGGGAACTGCTGGAGACAGACATGCAGGACTATTGGGTGCTGGGGACAGGTTTGTCTCCAAATAGATAATAACTTTCCCAAAGTCACTCAATACCAAGAGGCAGAGCTAGAATTCTGATACATATTTTTCTGACATCAGTTTCCTCCACCACATGATGACACGACATTGTTTCTCGTTGTAAACTCTCAAAATCCAGTGGCTTTAACGTTCAGGACCCTCTGCTTTTTTGTATTTCTTTGGGCTGTTTTCTTACACTGGTGAATATTGTACAGATGTTTTAGCTAATGGCAGAACTTGAACGCAAAGCCTGGAAATTGCATGTATATATTTAGTAGCCTGTTTGCTGATCTTTAGGGTCATATAAAGCATCTTTTGTTGCAGGGAATGTTGGCTGTTTCCCTGTAGAAGGTCTCCATTTTTTTTTCTTAATTAAAATGAACCTACTAAGGGTAAAATTTCAGCTAAGTACAACGCCCCTCGGTGGAAAGACCTCCATCTGTAACGTTTGCAGCTCAGGTATGTCCCAGTGACTAGGTTCAGGCCAAGGAGTTGTAGGCAAGGGAGCTGTGTCTGATGCTTGGGAAATGTTCTTCTAAACTGGGGATGCCCCCTCTTTCCCTCCCTCCTCCTGTGCTCTGGGATGTGGATAGGATGGGTGAGGGCAGGCTCAGGACCCCACACAGCACTGTGGCCCAGCGGCACAGCGGGGAGGCTTGAACTCCAGTGCTAAGGATGCCAGCGAGCCCTGGACTGCCTGGTTCTGCGAGCTTTCTATGGGGATGCGACCTTCTGCTTTGTTTAGTCATGATAACGCTGACATTTCCATCACACACAACTGAAATGATCAACATATGCCCCTCACAAGAGTTGAGATGAAGGGCGATGACTCAGACCAGTGACTTTCCTAGATGCACTCCAGACCCAGATTCCTGAGCTTTGTGGACCCAGAACTCAGGCAAGAGCTCAGAGGACACATAATTTTGCCTTTCCCCCAAATCCACAACCTTCTGACAGGGCCCCTGGTGGGTGGTGAAACTGAGGGTTTGAAAGCATCGTTAATTGTTCTCTGCTGCCTGCATCCTCTCTCTCTTTGGACTTGACAACTATTAAATGATCTAAAGGCAACTCTCTTTTCTAAAGACCACTTACAGCCTCTGCCTCTTCTCAGCTCTGTGATCATCTCCCTTTGTCCCCCCTTTATACAAAGCCCTGTACTTTCACCCACTGGAGCATCAGCCTGCCTCCCCACCCTTCAGTGGTCTTAAAACTTTGCCCCTCTGAATTCTCTTTCTGTCTCCACACCTATTCAGGCTACATCTCAGCAAGTCATTCTCCTGGAAAAGATATCAGAATAACTCTGGCTGAATTAGTATGTTAATAATAGCTACAGATCAAGGATATTTGCACTAGGCAACTCTTCAACTCAAAGGCATCCGTTTATAATATGAGAATGTCAGGCATGAGGAGCTGGCTTGGGAGACACAGGCATTTTGGATTTAGTTTCCCACACCCTGAAAGTGTTTGCCTGACCACAACGCATTTCCTGTCCATGCTTAGAACTAAATCTAAAACATTACATCGAGTTTCTGAAAGGGCTGTTGTCATCCAAGAGGGACTGTGGTAGAATCGTCATGGTGGTTTTCTGAACAGCTGAGATGAACATATCAGAAGGTACTCAGAGATCACTTGGGTCTGGAGGAGCCAAACAGACCATGTCCCAGGAAACTGGGGTGTCCGGCCCCAAGCACCTTGAGTCTCTATACTGTCAGTCTCCACCGGGCTGGATGGTGCAGGACACGCACCAGGGCGACTTCATACCTGAGCAGAAGCTATTACACTCAGAGGTCACCTCTCTATCTTCCCAGGCCCCCTCTTGCCAGGCGGTGGAGCATGGGTTGAGGAGGAAGGTATCCAACCTGATTAGATGGGGCCCCTGTGCAATATTTATGATCTTAAGTAAATTATTTATATTTTACTGCTCAAATATCCTCTACTATATATTGCAGGTAATCATACATGTTTGAAGGACTCTAAACATTAAATGTTTAAGTGTTGCTAAGTCCCCAGTACCGTGCCCGTCAGTGGTCACTCCTGGCAAGTGATTTCCACTCTTTCTTTCTTCTCTCCTGCACCTGGGGGTTTCCCGCTTTCCTTTTCCTCTTTCTCTCTCTCTGTTCCTTTCTTCCCACTCTCCTAATTGGCACTGGAACTTTTCTATCAACGGATTCATTGGCAATTCACTGGAAATTCTAGTAGGTAAAGGCAGTGAGTTTTCTTGAGGATGTTATAAAGGATTAAAAAAATCTAGCCAGAGCTGGAAAAAGAGAGGAAAAAAGAAGAAAATGAGGGGGCCTAGGATGGGAAGTTAAACATTTTATTTTTTAAAAAAGGGAGGGAGGAAGAGAGGCCTGAGTGCAGGCAGAAAAGTTTAGCTTTTTTCTTCTCCCGGCTTCCAGGTGGCCCCTGGAACCCACTCCAGCTGGTTTTCCTGGGGGCTCCTAAGCTGCACCCTAACTGTGGGTGGTGCCAGGCAGTCTCCACTTCACAACATCTTTCTGGAGACCTGGCAAATTATGGCGGGTAGCTGCAAACCTCACTCTGCAAACAACCTTACCCTGGGAGTTTGGTGAGGACAGGGCAGGGGTCGGGGAAGCTGTGCCTGTCACCTGTTGTCAACTGGTGGATCTGATTTATTTGATTCAACAAATATTCACTTGAATGAAAGAATTCGTTCACATATCCATCGTCCACTTATGTCTCACAGCCCCTTTGCTGCACACGGGAGGTGCCATGATAACCACACAGACCTGGCCCCTAAGCCCTCACTGCTGAGGAGGAACCTGGCGGAACGTTCCCGGGAGAGCTGGGAGGGGCGCAGCCGGCTCTACCAAAAATAGAAATCTGCTAATATTCAGACCCACCATCTTCTCCCACCCCTACTTTCAGCACGCCCTAAATTATTCTCACCATGAGCTTCCTCTGCAAGGAAGAGGGAAATAAATCGCAGTGTTTGTCCATTCTTCTGCAGGGTCATTTGGACCCTGGGGAAACTCTAGGTTCATGTTTAGGTTTTACAGACATGGTGACCTTTCCTGTTATCTCTGCTCCCAAGCCTCAAGGGGAAGCAAACTGGAGGTGTGAGTAGGCTAGAGGTTCTACTCTAGCCTAGTAAACTCTCCCTGGAGTTTTACTAGAAAACAACATATGTGCTTCTGAAAATTACCATGCTATTCAAAATCCTGCAATAAAAACCCCAGGGTGTATGAGACTGAAGACAAAACACTCAAAATCTTAATCAGTGACATGTTTAGAGAAAGACAGAGAGAGAAGAACCTAACAAAAATGTCAGCACAGCTTTCCACATGTAAATGGTTAAGAATCAGAATCCTACCATAAATGCAGCTCTTTACCTTGAGAAAGACCTGCCATGAGCTTGTGGAAGTGGCTGTGAGAGGGTTTGCTGCTTGGGGGTTGTCGCGAGTGGTGGAAGGCAGGTTCTCTGAAGTGATGGGAAAGCAGTAATGCCTGATGTGTGTGGGTGGCCCCGCACCCAGCGAGGAGCTGAGGTAACAGTAGTGTTTGAGGTGTGTTATGCATTTCTAGCTCTTACCTGGTTTGGTTCTTTGGGTCACCCAGTATTTCTTTCAGATGAGTCTGTGCAGAAGCAAACATGAAATCCACATTTGGCCAAAGCTCCTTCCTAACATATCAATCCTGTTGGAACAAATTGGCTTTTCTGAAACCAGGGCTATCATGGAACACACTGTATTTCCTAATTGGCTGGGTATGGTCCTGAAGAAAGTCTATAGTCCGGTGCAATGATTACTAGCATCCCCATTTCACTCTCAAACTACCCCAGTTCCAACAGTAGAATTCTCTGGTCCTTCTAGGTCTATTCAGCTGGTGCAAAGATTACTAGCATCCCCATTTCACTCTCAAACTACCCCAGTTCCAACAGTAGAATTCTCTGGTCATTCTAGGTCTATTCGGCACCCCAAGGACCAGCAGGCTATCCCACATGAAAAGTACGTTTTGTAATGAAAGCATCCCCTTGGTGTGTGGGCCAGTAGTTTCTCCCACGGTTGTGAAGCATGAAGGGCAGGTGATTCTGCCATTAGCACCCTTCCATATTCTTTGGTTCCCAGCCCTAAGCCTCCTTTTTAATAAGCTCTTCTCTAATTCAACCCAAATCAACTCCTTCTTTCAGACTTCACCCTCAGTTCTATGTTAGCTGTTATATTGTAACTCTGGGAATGAGTCCAGCCAGATGAAGGAGGTGAGGGATACTCAAGGTCTAAGACTATCAGTTCCGTAACTGGTAAATCTCTCCATATCTTCCTAGAATTTTTGTATTTGTTTTTTATTTTTAATTTTAGTTTGCGCAGAAGTCACCTGGAGCACTTGTTAAAAATACAGATTTCTGGGCCCCATTAATAGAGGTGTTCATTCAGGAGATCTCAGAGATTTAGGGAATGTGGATTTTAAATGAAGATACTGGGTTGTTACGAGGGGTTGCTCCATGGCCCACATTTTGGGAGGCATTGCTCTAGATCCTGGACCTCATAGCCTCATCCCACAGCACTCAGCCTGACCAGCAGCAAGTGGTAAATAATGCCTGTGAACAGACTCAGTGCTATAGTTCACCTGTCACTCTTTTAAGCTTTACAGACATTTGAGGATTCAAAGCCAGGTGCTTGAAGGGTAAGCTCTGGGCATGGCAATGCTGCAGTGGAACCCTGGGGCCTGCACAGCTGAGCAACCTTTCAAAATTAACTTAAAATCTTTGGCCTTGGTTATCATATCCACAAAATGGTCTGCATCATGCCAATCTCTCAGGGTTATTGCAAAATGAACAAGCAACACTATGCACATATCCTCTTTCAAAAATACAAAAATCGTGCATAACAAAGACAGGCCCTTAATGTTGTCATTGTTTTGAAAAAGCAAATAACCCATAGAGGAATTAACACTTAAATCCATTATGCACCCTTCATCAGCTGACATAGCAGACACAAATGGCTGATGATAACAGAGCCTGGCCAGTGCTGGTGGGAGGAGTGCGATTCAGATAGCCCCAGGAAGGACAGACAGACAGGAGACCCTCCTGCCCCCGAGAAGGATAGACAGACAGCTGCTCAGGGAAGGACAGACAGACAGACAGGAGATCCTCCTGCCCCCGAGAAGGATAGACAGACAGCTGCTCAGGGAAGGACAGACAGACAGGAGACCCTCCTGCCCCCGGGAAGGACAGGCACACAGCTGCTCAGAGAAGAACAGACAGACAGGAGACCATCTTGCCCCCGAGAAGGATAGACAGACAGCTGCTCAGGGAAGGACAGACAGACAGACAGGAGACCCTCCTGCCCCCGGGAAGGACAGGCAGACAGCTGCTCAGAGAAGAACAGACAGACAGACAGACAGGAGACCATCCTGCCCCCGGGAAGGACAGACAGACAGACACACAGGAGACCCTCCTGCCTGTTTGCTCCTGTCTGCTCTGCCTCCCTCCCCAGACCCACACATTTTGCCACACCTTTGCCAACAGTACAAAGAGCATGCACAGCACATTCATTCAAAGAAAATGAGACAAAAGGAATCAAAGGGCACTTTTGCAAATACACCAGAGGAAAGACGCGCTTCAGATGAAAGAGCAAAAGTCCGCCAAGCCAGGGACGACAGAGGCTGGCTCTAAAACATCGGTGCTTCTAAGGCTCTGGTTTGATTAGGAATCACCTGGGGGAGGAAGCAATGTAATAATTTCTATGTTAGGAAGTCAGGCAGAGGCGGCAAGGAGAGCAATGGAGTGGGGCTCAGTGGCATTAGTCTGGGCAGGCTGGAAGCCCGTCTAGTGGAACTAGCACAGCACATAGACCCAGGACCCTGTCTTTGGGCTTGTCCCTTGCTGACCAGAGGACTTTTGGTCACCTTGTCCTTGAGCCTGAAATTTAAAAGAAAGATGAAGCCTTCCCATGTGCCCCTCCCAAACTCACTCCTCATCCCACCAAAAAATACCCACTGAAAGGGCTGCGGGCATTCCAGGGTGCTGTGATGTATGGCAGCTCCAGAGCAAGGGGAGACGGCGGCTCTTCTGTTCTCGGAATGGATGGGGCCACCCCTCGGTCATTAGTCCCCATTCTTGGTACCACACTCAGGAGATGAACATACCTGAGCTGGTGCAAGGACAGCTCTGAGAGGTCTCCACACCCTGCCATGAGAGGATAGATCCAGGGAACTAAGCATCCTGTTCCTGGAATAAAGACTTCCTTTTTTGGAAGGGTGGTAGGGTGAAACTCATTGCGTTTAAGATACCAGGTGGGAGAAGAACAAAAGTTTTTTTAGTTCACTGTCCTGAACCCATTTTCCAGACCAGAGGACTCTTGATGCTGTCTGCCCTGCTTGCTTCGTGGGGTGACCACATCTCAAAGGCAGTTCTGGATACATAAACACCATGAGCTGCCAAGTACTATGCAGACATAAAGGAAATTCCCATCCAAAATGTGAGCGTCCACAGGTCAGCTGGCCGAGCGGCACCAGCCTGCTGTGGTTCTGAGCAGTGTGGAGCATCCTGCTTTGTATCATTCACAAAATTACAAGAAGAAAGTAGGGAGGAAAGCTGCCAGTTGAAACAAGTAAATCCTTAGAAGATGCTGGAGATGTACAGATTTTGTCTGTCCCACAGGGCTGAAATCATCCATTAATTTTCAGAATTGCTGGCAGCCATTTCTGAAAACCCTCAAAGGAATGTACAGGAACCATAGCCTGCATGGGGAAAAGCCCTAGGGTTTCGCCTTCCTGGATATGAAGATGGCACTTATTCACCTCCACATACCAGCAACGATCTATGTTAGCTTGATTTTGCTAATGTGGATGCATTTACTACACAAAAAACAGGCTGTTCAGCAGCCAATCCAATTAATATCAATACTATTTTGGTCCTGTTTGTATTAATATACTTAAGGAGTTGGCTAATGTGGAATATTCTTAATATGTGAGAGCAGTACCCAGCCTTACCCAGCCTGGGTAAGGCACAGACCTTACAACCAGACATACCTGGACTGAGAACTCCCAGGGGTGGCTCAGCAGGTGGCACTGGATTAGTCTCCTAGGCTCATCCTTCTTCACCTCTGCCACTGCCTGCTCCAGACTGTCTTCTTAGGAAAGCCCACTCCTCCCCTCCTCAGCTATGAGCATACCCCCCTTATATTAAACTCTGTATGCACACTTGTGTGTTTGCACCTAACAATATATAGCATTGTTGGGTTGCTGGGAGCCTCCCCCTTTTATTAAACACATGTGTGCACATGCTTGTGCGTATGCAGCTAACAATAAGTGTAGCAGAAATAAATTTTAAATTTCCAGACACCTGCAATATAAAACTCAAAATATCTGTATACTGGCTGGGCGCGGTGGCTCATGCCTGTAATCCCAGCATTTTGGGAGGCCGAGGCAGGTGGATCACCTGATGTCAAGGGTTCAAGACCAGCCTGGGCAACATGGTGAAACCCTGTCTCTACTGAAAAATACAAAAATTGGCCGGGTGTGGTGGCACATACCTACAGTCCCAGCTACTTGGGAGGCTGAGGCAGAGGAATCACTTGAACCACGAGGCAGAAGTTGCAGTAAGCTGAGATCATGTCATTGCACTCCAGCCTGGGTGACAGAGCAAGACTCCGTCTCAAAAACAAAAAACAACAAAAAAAACCCAACTGTATATTGTATGCACCTAACAATAAGTAAGCAGAAATAAATTTTAAACTGCCAGACACCTGTAATATAAAACTCAAAATATCTGATAATGCAACATTTTTTTCCAAATGTGCATGCAATCCGTTGCAAATTCCCTGAAATAAAAAGTCAATCTCACGAATGTTATCTTTCCACATATGATACCATCTATTTCAATAAAGTTTACATATACATTCTGATATTTTAATAAAGTTTATAAATGTTGCAATATTTCTCATAAATTTATTAGAAAGTTTATTTAACATAAATTTAATAGAAACAATTTATAATTCAACCCATGGAACAATGGAAGATATAGCATAACATTGAAGGCATTATCTAAAACAAGTTAAAAAAATTTATAAAACACATGCCCTACAGACTTCAGAGCTCTTTCCAACAGGATTAACAAACTCTGTGACATAAGAGAATACAGTAGATATTTAAATGACTTCACTAACATGTTTGATACTCTGCATTTTCATAAACAATTGACACCCAAGCAACTACGAATGTGAATTAATAATAGACTTTCCATAAGCTACAATTCTAATAAGTACATACTTCTTAGAATGTGTAAAATTAAAAAGACTAACCACACCACGTGTTGGTGAGGGTGTGGAGGAGCTAGAGCTTCCTTTCACTGCTGATGGGAATGTAAAATGGTGCAGCCATCTTGGAAAACAGCTTGTCAGTTTCTTAAAAAATTAAACATATATTTACTATATATGTGATCCAGCCATTCAATTCCTAGATATTTTCCAAAGAGATAGAAAAATATATTCATACAAAGACTTGCACATGAATCTTCATAGTAATGTTAATTGTAATAGACCAAGACTGGGAGCAACCCAAGTATCATGAACAGCCAAATGGATACTCAAATTGTGGTCTATCCATAGAATGGAATACTGCTCAGCGATGATAAGAAATGGCCTATTGACATACACAACAACATGGCTATATCTCTAACTCTGCATGCTGCATAAAAGAAGCCAAACAAAAACATTCCATGTATATCAATCTTTAAGAAATGCAAATTAATCTATATTAACAGAGGACAGATCAGCAATTGATTGGGGATAAAGAGAGTAGGAGGAACAGCAGAGAGGGTTAACAAATGGAGCAAAAGGGAGCATTGGAGGTGAACATGTTCACTGCCTTCATTGTGGTAATGGTTTCACAAGTGTATACATGTATTAAAATTGATCAGATTATACACTTTGAATATGTGTTATTCATTCTATATCAATTATCCCTTAATAAGATGTTTAATTTTTTTAAAGGGAGATTCCTACTGCCATAAACCAAGAACAGTAACCTGTGGTTCCAGTCCACTCACAGGATGACATCGTGCAATTAAAGGTTTTTACTGTTTAGTCACAATATTCAACATTTTGAGGTGGAAAAGACATGGCATTCTCGCACATGCCTAGGAAAAGTGTGAAATGGTCCAGTTGATCTGGACGGCAATTTGTCAATGTGCACCCAGAGCCTTACAGGTGGTTATAACCTTAGATCAGCTAGGAACCCACTAGGATATATCCTCTAGAGAAACACCCATGTATATATTTTTGAAAATATCCAAAATGTTATTTAAAACAGCAGTAAGTGAAAAAGTAACCCAAAGCCCAACACTGAGGAATTAGTTAAATAAATTTGGACTGTGAATTGTGTATTCTCTCTGTCTTTCTCAACACAAATGCTCTCTCTCTCTGTCTCTCTCTGTCTCTCTCTCTCACACACAAAGAGTTTCGAAAATAAAAAGCACAAATTGAACGGTTTTTGCATATGATTGTGCAGCATGTTCATCTATAATGTATCTTGTGCTTATTTCCATGTCAGTAAGTAAAGAATTAACTTGTTTTTTTTCATGACTTTAATGTATATACTTCAAGTAATTTAATATGCCATCAAATGAGGACCCTTTAGATTTTTCCCATTTTTTTTAATTGAATAATACAGCAGTAAACTTCCAAATGCATATATTTTTCACTTGTGAGAATTCTCCAATTTATTCTGTAGAATAAATTCTGAGAAGTGGAATTTCTGAGTCAAGCTATATACTCATTTCAAAAAGCAGTAAGTATTTGGTCTCTAAAAATTGTGCTCTAGTGTGCATGTACTCCAGCAACCTGTCCCTACTCATCCTGCCAACAGTAAAAATTACCAAATGCACTGACCTCTGTGACATGATGAGCTAAAATGGATTTAATCATTGCTCTAGTGCTTTTTTCTTTAAGCATTAGTTTGGTGAATATTTCTGACCTGTGAACTGCCTTTTTACATCTGTAACCCATAGGCTCTTTTGTTTGCCTGGGTTACCTTTCTAATCAAGAAAGCCCCACTGTGTTAGTCCATTGTCATACTGCTGTGAAGAAATACCAGAGACTGGTAATTTATAAAGAAAAAGAGGTTGAATGGACTCACAGTTCCACGTGGCTGGGGAGGCCTCACAATCATGGCAGACGGCAAAGGATGAGCAAAGGCACCTCTTACATGGTGGCAGGCAAGAGAGCGTGTGCAGGGGAACTGCCCTTTATAAAACCATCAGATCTTATGAGACTTATTCACTGTCATGAGAATGGCATGAGAAAAACCTACACCCATGATTTAATTACCTCCCACTGGGTCCCTCCCATGACACATGGGGATTATGGGAGCTACAATTCAAGATGAGATTTGGGTAAGGACACAGCCAAATCATATCACCCACCCAGCAGCTGCTGCATGTGACTCTGCTGGAGTGTAACCTGTGTGTGTCCTTGGCCCCTGGAAATTGTGTCTGACTCTGGCTGGGCCACAGCCCTGGGCAAACCCATCAAGTCAGAGTTGGCAGGTGGCCCGAACAGGGCCAGTCCGTCTCTCCTCAGAATTTTCCAATCTGTAGTGTGGGGAATCACTTTCTCTTATCTTGTGATTATTCGTTGTAGGAACATTGATCTTTAATTTTTTCCCCTACCATGTGGTTTGACTGTGATTGTAGCAGGAGAGAATAAGTCCAAATCACAAAGATCATCAGAGACTAGTTGAGACTGGAATGTCGCCATGCCTATTCCATTTTCTGCCTTATTCCTTAAGCCAATAGGTTTTTCCTAATTGAGCCAATGGAGGTTGGCTCATTGCCTGGTATCAAGTATCCTTTCACTGTTTTTAAAAAGTTGATTAGGCTGGGCACGGTGGTTCACACCTGTAATCCCAGCACCCTGGGCAGTCAAGATGGGAAGCTCACCAGATCCCAGGAATTCAAGAGTAGCCTGGGCAACATAGGAAAACTCCATTTCTACAATTTTTTTTTCTAAGTAGCTGGGTGTGGTGACATGTGCCTGTAGTCCCAGCCACTTGGGAGGCTGAGGTGGAAGTTGCAGTGAGCCATGATTGTGCCACGGCACTCCAGCCTGGGTGACAGAGTGAGAGCCTGTCTCAAAAAGTATTAGTAAATAAATAGTTGATTGAAGTTTTCATCTGATAAAATAACATGGAGAAAATTAGTCTCTTGTCTCCCATTTCTCAATTAGAAAATAACAATAAGGAGCTCTAGAAAAACTAAGGTGTGCTGGGGGTCACCGAGCCAGTTATTTTACCTTTTCCCAAGTGTTTATTATGTAACAAACTAAATTAATTTAAATAAAAACAGTCAACCTGAAGATGTAATCAACTGGTAACACCAGAAGCAACTGTGTGCAGAGTTGAACAAATTTAACTTCGCTCTTGAGGCAGAGTAGTCAAATCAGTCCACGCAGCAGGAACTGCTGGTATGTGAGAGCAACCTTGGAGTACCCTACTCCACTTCTAACCAGGTCAGGTCTGGGAGCAGTTGGTGGCAGTACCAGCCAAAAGGAGCATATGCAAAATGAATTAGGAGGTTAGTCAGCGCTGAAGACGCTCAGGCCCCTCCCAGGCTGCATCGGCAGCCAGAGGAGATAGCCAAGCACTCCCAAGAAGAGGAGTGGGCAGCCAGCTCCCACTAGTAGGCCGGCAGCTCCGCTCTCCACCAGCTGTGGCCGCCATGTGGCCATCTGTGTCTGTGCCAGGCTGGAGGAGGCTGCAAAAGGCGCCCTGGCTAAATGTGACTCGAAGGACACTTTCTTGCGGGATGACCTTAGATTCTCCTTCCACATCAAGTTTCTTCCATACGACCCCCACAGACTTGTGCGTGCACTCACACGTCCAAGCCCACACACACACACTGTCTTCAAGGCTCGTAGAGGCTCCACGTGTGCAGCTGCCTGTGCCCTGGAAGGAGAGAGTCTGTGGCATCTGCCAGAGGGAGGAGACAGTATTCTGTCAGCCTGCAGCAGAGGGTTGAGTAGAAATGGCTCTGTTGCAAGTTCCACTTTGCCCTGGGTGAACAGTAGACCCCGATGCTGATCACGGTGGCCGAGTCCCTCATCTTCCTGGCCTGTGCTAGCTGGGGCAGTGGCCAGTTTGACCCCACCTGAAAGCAGCCAGACTATGGGCTTAGCATTTCTTTGCTGGGAGAAGATTTCCAGAAGCCCTGCGGCTGGTATCATTAGCGTCCTGGGGCAGAGGCTGGCACCTCGCTGCTCCACTGCTCCCAGGGTCCATCTTTAGTGACAGCTTGGAGGGGGGAAAGTATACTTTTGAAAATACCCACTGGGGGAAAAAAAAGAAATAGAAAAGAACACTCTGCAAGAACAGTGCAGTGAAGTTAGGGTTGGAGAATAGGACAAAATGAGCACGGATGGTCCTCACTCTCCCATCCTGACCTCATCCCAACCAAACTAGTGATGACAAAGGCGACCCCTCCATGGCCTGCCCTTCTTGGTCCCTCCTGAGGGACTCCACCTCTCACCCCTGCTGCCAGCAGAGCGGGCCCCAGCAACCAGCCACATCTCATCTCTCCTCAGCTGTGCCCTTAGTCAATAGTTCCTAATTTAGTGCTAAATGGACTCATGCTATTTTATAAAAATGTAATGTGGGGAGAGGCTGAAATTTAGTTGCTGGCTTTAAAAACATTACCTTATTTGTTGTCATTACTTTATAAAAGGAACATCTTACTCACACCCAATGTAGGACTGCATCACGCCAACATGGAGATAATTGTTCAAGCTGAACATACTCAGCATCATGATTCCTTACTGTTTTGTCCCCATTTTTCTCTGTTTTTCTGAGATCAGGGCCATGGTGGCCAGGCTGTGTTAGGACCCCAGTCCTGCTGCTTTCAATAGCCAAACCTCACCTCTGCTGCCTGTCAGATGGAAAAGGATCAACGCTACCTCGTCAGGGGGTTTACAACTGATATGGCTCGATGTAACAGCCTTCACAAGGAGTTGGCACTTACTAACAAGAAACTGGGTCTTGTCCTAAGTAGATAAGTAATCAAGGTGGAATTTCAGACAATGTGGCAGGCCAGGAGGCATCAGTACTTTGAGACCTTTTAGACAGCATACTCTGTGTGCATGCTCCTTGCCACATTCCTGAATGACAAGATACCCATGAACGCTGAGCTCCTGGGCTGGAGTCCGAGACTCAGCACCGTTCCTTTGCAATCCATGGGAAGGAGGCCACAGATGCGGCACATGCTCTGGGAAATGACTCCCCCGAGATCCAGCTCTAAGCTCTCCAAATCTATCACCTTTGTTTATGGTTGAAAGACTTTCATTTCTGGTTAACAAAGAGCAAGTCTAGATGACACTACCTAACCAAACAGAGTAAATGAACATAGAAAATCTTACCTTAGAACCTTGAGTAACAAAGGGTTTGAACTGCAAGGTGCCCTGACAGCAAGCCCCAAGTTCACCCCTGCCCGGCCTTGCTGGTCACTCTAGGTGGCTGTTGGCTCTCAGCGGCTGGCTCCCCCAGTGACCCATGTACTTGGACTATGATGTGCTTTGGACACAGACCCAGATGCCTGACTGAAGACAATCCCTCTCCTGGGAATTCAAAGCCAGAAAAGATGCACAGAGATGGAAGGAGGTAGGAAAGCTTTCTTGTGAGATGAGAGTGGCCTGCTTTAAAGCTCTTGAGATGGGCCCTGACCTTCCCAAACACTGGTGGGAATACTTCCCTTTGGTTCTGTGAGTTATCCCATAATTCTTCCAATAAACCTTAATTTTTCATCGATTTCTTCATTGTTCTTTTTTTTTTTCATACTCAAGTTAGACCAAGTCAGCTTCTGTTACTTACAACTTAAGACTCTCCATATCATGTATGCAACTTGGCGAAGCTCCTTCCCTGACCCTGAGCAGGTGACAAGCTTTCCGATGCTCCACTTCCTGTGGAACGCATGCCATATTAATATCTTCTTAGAGGATGGTGGTGAAGATGACCAGATGTACGTATGGAAAACTACTGAGAAGTGATGAAGTTCAAGGCTGCTTTTAGTTATTCCTTATACGTGCCACAGGGAAGCAGCCATTTTTCTTTCTTTTTTGTTAAACTCATTCCCGATGTCCTGAGGTTTCAAACAAGCTTTAAATATGAAACAAGCAAGCCAGCCTGGAATCACAGGTGCTCTGGAGTCCACATTTTCGGGGTATTCACCTCATAGATGGTAATAATGGTGATAATAGCAATAATGTTTGGTGCTCATTTAGAACCTATAACATATGAATGCATATATTAGCTCTGATTTCACAACTTTCACTACAGAGTTAGGGAAACTGAGGCCCCGAAAGTTAAGGGGCATGTACAGGAACCCGCAGAGAGCATTAGAGTCCTTGTGTTCTCCAGTCTGTCTGTACCTCATCATGCTGGTGCCCTACTGAATAAAGAGAAAACGTGAGAACATAGAAGCCTGGCACAGCAGGCAGGGCTGGTGGAGGGTGAAGAGGGTCGGAGTGAATGACTTTCACATCTCCATCTAGTTTTGCAGCATCAGCAGGACCAAATGCACCATTGAATTGTGCAAGTGGGAATCCCAGACACAATTCAGAGGTAATAAAGTTGGAGAAGTTGTGAACACCAGTGAGCGAAGCTCAAAGGTAGATGAGGCTTAAGTCCTTACCTGGAGAATAATTTCTACCTCAATAAAAGAAGTCCATAGATAGTGACCTCGGCCACGTAGTCCAGAGACATGCAGTTCTGTGAACAGTAGGTGTCACGTCATTACCTCATTAGGAATGAGTGTTTCAGCTGACATGCAGGAAATGACCTCTTGCTGACTAGGGTTGGTGATGTCGTGCACTGCTGCAGCTGAGTCACCCATGATACAATGGGCTAAGTCACACACTTCATTACTAACACTTATCTTAGGAATGCTAGACATAACCTTTTCAGAGGAGCTGGGGAAGAGGGCTCGGTGAGCCAGAGGGGATCTGTCATAGAACCCTCCTCTGATCTTACAGGGAATTCTAGAAAGGGCACTAAGCTTGAGGGGAGAGGAGCTATGTTTTAATTTCTAATCAATCACTTATTACATCTCTGTCCTTGGCCAAGATTCTTACCTCTCTGGGCATTAATGTTCTCATTTGTAAAACAGAAACACGATCAGCCCTCTGCCTCCCAAAATCAAATGAGGTAATATGCATGAGAACATTTTGTATACTGCAAATGGTATTTCTGATGGCTCCAGTGTTGACATCATTAAATACTGTGATTATTTATTTTTAATGATCTGTGCCCAGCACACACATAGGATGAGGAACAGGAAAATCTGGGAGGGAGACTGGCTTTGCTGTTTTGCTCAGGGCCTCCTCCCCTCCTCCATCAGGTGGGAGGATGGGCTCCAGGTGAAGAGCGGTGGAGGAGCTGGGAGGTCAGGGGAAGGCTGTGCAAGGCTGTGGAGGCTTCTCTTCTCATTCTGCAAAGGCAGGAACAGGAAGAGACAACTGAGTGGGTAGTGTATAGGAAATGAAGCACACAGAACCAAGAGCTGCCCCTGGGCCAGTGCCCACACTTAGCAAACAGGAGACAGAGACCCATCATCCAAGGAGCAAACCAGCCATTAAAAATGTAAGATGAAAATTAAGGTAGCATAAGTCCCTGAAAGCCAAAAAAAAGACAGGTTTTCCAGGAGGGAACATGGTAAAAAGTGATGCAGAGAAGATGTCAAGAACCAAAAGAATGAGGGCCAACAACAAGGCCTTTGATTTAGCAATAAGACATCTTTGGTGCCCTGCTAGAAGGCCAAGGCAGCTCCATGTGCGGGCCATAGGAGAGGGTACATTGTGAGGACACACAGCCTCCCACACCCCCAGGACTTGTCCTGATCACATGTTTGCAACAGGTCCATCAATTGATTGATTGTTAGGAGGCTACATTTTTAAAACTTTAAAAATTTTCTCTTTATCCTACTTATATTACTAGCCTAGAAAAATTAAATCAAAAATTAATACCAACAAATCCTCATTAGGAAATTTAAAACATGAAACTACCCAGTCAGATTTTCAGGTTGCATGAAGAAGGTTTCATACCATCTGAAAAGGCTTTACCAATGGCTTAGAAAATCACCATGCACCACCACCTGCAGTATTCTGTTACCAGGCAGGATTTGGAATTTCTCAGCAGGCGTGGCCCCTTGGTGAAGCTGTGTATATCAAGCTGTCTTCTGAAGATGTCTAATCTCGAGAGGTCTAATAGATGCTGTCATGGACTAATGAGAAGTTTAATATGTAAAAGTCATTAATAGAAGAACCCTGTTTAATTACAAACTGAAACAGTAAAGCAAAACCAAAATGTCCAGAACAATATTTAGGAGCATGTGTTTCAACTTGGGTTGTGATAAAAATCACTTCTGCCCCGAGTACCATGGTGAGGTGGGAAATGGTACTGCATGTCTGGACACTGGTTTCGGATATGCTCCTCCTTCCTTACAGAAACTGTTTTTGGGAAGTTTGAGCTCTCAACCATGCATAGGAGTATGGATTCACTTTCCTGAGTTCACTTCTCGCCAGTAGTCTCTGTGTTTTAAAAATTTAATTCTAATGGATGAACGAAAATTAATTTTAATTAGGGAAGCTGATGGGGAAGGTTTTGGCAGGAGTAGAGCTCTGCTTGAATTCAGAAAATCAATCCAAACAGGGCAGCTTCCGTTGCTCCTGGAACTAGGCTCTGTCCTACATAACCAGGTCAGCAATGGGCCGTCTTCTTATCTGTTATGAGACTGCGGAATTTGGGGCGAGCAGCACACGTTTCCTATTGCTGCATCAGTGTCACACTATACACACACCTTCACCTTTGTGTTCTCCAAAAGGGAAATCCCTGTCCCAAGGGTCAATGTCACTAGACTGTGAGTGGTGGGTCCTGGAGTTTCTTTCCTGGCCTGACCCCCTGGCTGGGCTGGGGTGCCAAGGAACACGGGAGTGTTGAGACCTTGAGACACCTTGGCTGCCAACCCTCTAGTGTGTGACGAGGGGAACCGTGGAATTTCTCTGGGCTTTTTTTCTCATGTCCAAAATGGGGCAAACGATGTCTTTGCAAATCTGATCCACAACCTGGTGGTAGGATACAGAGGGCTGATGGCACCAGCATGCTCCAGGAAGGCACCCAATGTGTTAAGGTTGCAAAGCTATGGATGAAGCACTTCCTTCTGCAAGCTTAAGCTCTCTAAATCCTCCTTTCCTTATGCCTTCTCACCCTTCACATCACAGAGGAGTTAGAGGTAAGAGGAAAATGAGGCCCAGCAGGAGCAGGGAGACCACAACCAGAGACAGGATATGGAGCGGCCCTGACGAAGGTGCCTGTGACGGCCTTCTCTGGTCTGGTGACACACAGCTGTGAGGGCTGCAAGGCACGATGGTTGCCCAGTTCCAATGGACTCACAGAGCTGTGGCTGCCGTGGGGCCTCCCTCCATTCCATCATTGGCTCTTTGCCAATGATGTGTCTGGTTCTCTCCATGTGTCTGGTTCTCTCAGAGAAGAGAAGCATTTAAGCACATTCTGATCCTACCCATTGATGCTGCTCCCAGCTCAGGTACAGGCTTTCCCTTTAGTGAAAGTCCACGATGCCATGCTCAAGGTGCACTGTTCAGCCAGAGGCCAGGGTGTGCCAGTGTCCCTGCATTCAGAGACCGTCCCTGGGGCTGAGACGGAGCAGCTTCAAGATGTGTTCCCTCCCACACTTTCTCATTTCAGGATCCCAGGCAATCAGTGTGGGGTGACAAATGGCAGTGGCTTTACTGATGTTGGTGTTCTGAGATCCGAATGAGGTTGCAGCCAGAAGCCCAGGGATGAAGTATGGCATTAAAATAATAAAGATTAAAAATATGTACCCTCCCAAGTCAGCAGAGCAGAGCTAACAGCCCCATATAAAGAAGCTTTGCGTGGGATGATCCTGTGTCTAGGAGGCAGGAGCAGAGATGCAGCAGCTATAAATCTCCCTCCTGCACCCACTGCAGAGCCAGGACCAGGAGGGATGCAGAGAGCAGAGCTGTGAGAGTGCTCGCAGTGGGAGCAGGGAAGGCATGTGTGTGCATGTGTGTGCCTGTGTGTGTGTGTGTGTGTGTGTGTGTGTGTGTGTGCATGTGTGTGTGTGAGACAGAGAAAGAGAAAGAGAGACAGACTCCAGGAGGGATAGGGAGAGTATGCAAGGTAGGTGCAGCCTGACCTGACAGGGAATGCCAGTACTCATTTTTCTCTTATGTAACCTGGAATGGCAGCCCTGCTTTCCTGAATTCAGCCTGTGCATTTATCTTTTAAAATTGCATTTTGCCATAAATCAAGATTCCACAGCGTGGTCTTTTTTTCTTCATGTCTGTAACCCCTAGAAAATCTCCCCCCTCCTCTTTCCCTCTCTCTGTCGTCTGCACCTCCCTACTCCCTTCCACACTCAGTTCATGGATCACATCCAGCAGGCTCCCTTCTCTTCTGTTCCTGCTATAAATAGTAACTTTTCAGATGACAACTTGCTTCTTTAGGGGTAGAAATCTATCTTCCAATCCATAAACATGCATAAGACACCTGCTATGTGTTACCCTGCATGTTAGGGGCCGTGCGTGTGTGTGTGTGTGTGTGTGTGTGTGTGTGTGTGTGTGCAGTGCGTCTGCAAGCATGTGCATGTGTGGATGGGGCTCCTTAGAAACAGTAATGGGTTTGTAAACTTAGAGCTCAGGAATCTCAATCTAAGGAGGTGGGTGAGGCGCTGAGGGCAGAAGTGTACATAAGTGACTGCAACACAGTTCAAATGAATAATTATATTTAAAAAGTTTAAAATAAAGGGGTGCAGGAGAAAGTGAGTTTCTGTGGAACTAGAAAGGCTAAGGAGGCCAGCATAACATCATGTATTTTATTCTCCTATGACAGGAGGACTTTTCATGAGGAATGAGCGTGTCTCTAGGCCCTCAGGGCTTAAGATTCTAAAGGGATGTTGACCCATCTGTATCTTTGTCACACCGCTGTCCCTTACCGAAGCTCTGTAAATTCATTCATTCACTCATTCATTGGGGATTCGAGTAAACTAATAAAATAGTTTTCTTATTCTCAGTGGGACAAGGCCTTCATGATAATTAACTCAGGAAAATAGGTGACTTTTGAAAATAAAGGGCCCTGTGGCTTGTCTCTAGCACACCCCTCACTTTACACTCGCCTTTGTCAAGCAAAAGGCACTGTGCTTCACTGTGCAGTGCTCTTCTGCCAAGCGAGGAGTCAGAAGGCAGGTCCACAGCTGCAAAGGCAGGGCAGGGGGCCACCTGGCTGCCTGGTGCTGAACTCCGGCTCGCATTCTGGCTGAGTGGATTTAGGCAAGTTTTTGGCATATTTCTCAGCTTCCTCATCTGTAAGTGGTGGATAACAGAAGCACCTTTCTGACAAGGTTGTTGTGAGGATACAAAGTGCTGATAAATGAGCTGTGTTAGAGTAGGAACACACAGCCAGGACTACCTTAGTGTTGTTGCTAAATGATGTTTAGGACTTCATCTAGTGTGATTCCTTAAAGTTCTATGATTCATACATCATTTGGAATTTGTCTACTGTGAGGGCTACACATCTGTTTCCCATCTAAAGCTCTCCTTAGGCATACAGAGCTCTCTATGGGCAGAGCCCAGCTCCCTGTGTTATGGGGTCTCTTTATGTATGCTTTTTGATGAGGATGATAAAAGTGTTATAGAATGTTCGAGCTAAAAGTGGCCTTAGAGCTTACCAATCAAAGCTTTTTTTTCTACAGATGAAGAACAAGGGGACTGAGAGGTTTCATGATTTGTTCTATTCAACTTTGAGTTCTTCCTAACGGGTGACACACAGCTGGGTATTTAAATGCTTCTTAGTACAAGACTGATGGAAGAACAAATGGGTGGGCAGGTGAATGGGTGAAGGAATAGATGGACACATAGATAGATAGATACAACATAGGCTAGATGGACATCTGGATGACTGATTATGGATGGATAAACGGATAGATGGATGGAGGATAAATGATGGATGAATGTGTGAGTGAATAAATGAATGAATGGGTAGATGAATGAGTGTATAGATACATGGATGGATGAAGGAATGGCTGGCTCGATTAATGAATAGATGAATGAATGGATGGGTGGGTGGATGGATGGGCGGATGGGGGATGGATGGTTGGATGGATGGATGGGTAAGTAGATAGGTGAATAAGTAGGTGGATGGATGGAGGCATGGGTAGGTAGGTAGATTAATGGATGGGTAGGTAAATGGATGGTGGGATGGATGGATGGATGGATGGATGGATAAATTATGGATGGCTGGGTGGTTAGATGAATGGATGAATGTATGACTGGGTGGATGACTGAGTGAGAGGATGGATAGGTGGGTGGGCAGATGGGCAGTTGGATGGAGAGATGGATGAATGAGTAAATGAATGGATAGGTAGGTAGATTGATGGATGGGTAGGTGGAAGGATGGAAGGATGGATAATGATGGATGGACTGATGGGTAAATAAATGGATGGATAAATTAATGGATGGGTAAACAGGTGAATGAATGGACGAAGGGTCAGCTGGACGAATGTATAAGAAGGTGGATTGATGGATGTGTGGATGTGTAGATGGGTGAATGAATGAACGATAGCCAGACAAATGGTGCTTTAGCTTTGATTTATTAAAATGCAAAAATAATGGAGGATGTCATTTTTGGTTGTAATTTAGCAAAGGGTTTCCAAGGAGGACATTCAGGCAATTATTGATAATGAAGTGCAGTTTGAGGTTCAGAGAGTTATTTGTAGAAGAATAAGGAATGAAAGGAGGGGCAACACAAATAGGAGGCTGGGGAATTGAAGAAAGGATGCAAAAGGAAGATACTGAGGGCAACACTCCCTTTCACACACACACATGTTAAAGGACTGTCTGCTGCACACACTCTAAATGTTATCTCAGTTAATTCTCCCCAACAAATTACAGGTACTCTTTTATCATTCTTCTTCTTCTATTTTTAACACAAGTGAGGTAGGAGGGGCAAAACAAAGCCTCAGAGGGGTTGAACAACTTCTTTGAGAGCGCACAGCAGTCACTTTTTTTTTCTGGAATTCAAACTGATGACTGAGTCTCCCAAGGCCATGGATACTCAGTCAAAGGGCATGGCCTCTGGGAAGCAGACACTAATGGCCAGCCATGTGCCCCTCACAGGACATGCTGTACTGGTGAGGACAATGGGGCTGGCTTTATGGGAAGTAGGCAGGTGGTATTGATAAAACAGGGGTGCCTCCAGGGTGGCAAGCATTGAGATTGAGTCTGTCCCTGGCTGTGGGAATTGAAAGGGTGAAGTCCCTGAAGTCTGCTGCAAAACTGCCCCTGGTCCTCCTTCTAGAAAGAAAAGCTGTTCCTGTCTGTCTGTGTGCAATCCTCAGCTGCTCAGCCCCAGACAGCCCAGCCTACTTACTCATTATCCTCTGGGTGCCCTGCCCTTGGTCCTGGATCGGGCAGGAGGAGAGCTGGGCTGACAGGGGGCAGCAGCCCAGACCCACCCTCCTCCTCCGAGGACAAAGAGCTGCTGCCTCTCCCCTTGTCTGGAAAACTCCCTGTGTCTGCAGGCTGAGCGCCTGCCGGGATGAAGTGCCAGCCCAGCGCCGGCTTATGCGGCTCAGTGCCTGCAATTTGCACAGGGGGAGTTGAGATATTTCAGACACCTGAGGTGCTTGTAATATCTGAGTGGAGGAAAAATATAGATGCCTTCACTGCCTCCTCCCACGCTGCCCTCAGAATCCAGGGCAGTGCAGGGTGAACTTTTGATCAAGGTGACATTGGTTTAAAATAGAAAAATGGCACTAATTTTTGTAAAGGCTGGACAGAGAACCGAAGAAACCAAAAGACGAATGAAATTCCCAGGCAACCCAGCCCTGGCCAAGGAGAGGGCAGCGGTACCTCCTTCAGGGCAGGGCTTCCCAGACTTAGAGTTATACACTGAGTGTAGCGGGTTGGGAGGTGCTCCTGGGATCTTATCAAAATGCAGATTCTGATTCTGGGAAGTTCTGGGGTGAAACCTGGGGTTTTGCATTTCTAAAAAGCTTTCAGATGACCCCTATTGCTCGTCCTGAGTCGTGTTGGGTTGCAAGGAGGCCACCTTCTTTTGGGACAACTTCTCTCTGCACAGCTGCAGGGCATCTATCCTCCAAGCTCCAGCTGTCCCGTGGTTAAGGGGAGCAGCTTTCTTCCCAAAGAACAACCCTGATGGGCACCTGCCGGTCACCACTAGTCACTGGCACATTGAGTTCATGTGTTCCTTCTAGGAAAGCGCCCTCCCAGAGTAGACTCTGCAGCCCGGGGAGCTCCTGGGGCCTCCAGGTAAGGGTCTGAGTTCCTCCGACTCCCCGTTCAGCCCCCACCACGCTCTAGTAGGAGAGTCTTAGCAGACCATGACAGCTGGGGCTATTCCTGTTCTGTGAGTCCTACAGAAAATATCATGGGGAATTGATCACCGGAGAAGTCAGGCCCTAGGTCACAGCTCCTTTCCTGTGTAAATCATTTGAATTAGCAATCTGAATGTCTGCAGAGCCTCATGCTCACCCTTGGCTGGTGGTGCTGGGCTGAGACCCAGGAACGAGAGGAACCGTCTGGGACCCAGTCCCAGGGCCTCACCCATCTGTGATGTCATAGGTTGAGGGCCCAGCTGCGCCCTTTCATTCCAGCTTAGACACAAGGTTTCCAATTAGTTTTCCAATAATTTTCAGAGGGATTCTATCCCAAGTCATCTTGATAAGAGCTTCCATCATAAGTGACTGTGAGCTCCCAGGAAAACCCCCAGGCATGGATTCCATCACTAAAGAAAATGTTCGGCTACATTTTATTTTCTCTCTGAAAATCTCTGTTCCAGGATCCTGAAAGGAAGGAAGAGGAAAAATATTGGTTCCCAGCTGAATGCCACATCTTCAGGAACATGAAAATCAGCAAGCTTGGTAACTTCTGTGCCGTGAGTGGGATTCTTTTCCCGAGACTCTGGGCATTGAAACTGGAGGGTGCAAGGCAAGAATATGATGTTCAAGTCTATGTGCCAACAAAAATGACTCTGAAACCAGGTAAAGGTGGCCAGCGGTCAGCTGTCTGTCTTCACTGTGTTTCCACCTGCAGGTTTGGTGCATGCCAAGGGCCACTGTACGCACCACGGGCTTAAACTTTCACAGTAGCCTTACAGCAATAGATGCGGCTATTTCTGTTTTCCATGTGAACTTCATGAAGCTGAAGTTTCAGTGACTTTCTTAAGAGCCAGTTTCTCAGCAGTGGCAGAGTTGGGACTTGAACAAGCGTTAATTACACTCCCTTTCCAGGACACAGCACACCCATTCTCATCTGGGGACCTGCAGCCTGCTCCCCCCTATGTTGCCTTGTGCCATCACCACACCCGAGACAGCCCTGGACTTTTCACACCCTCTTGCAGACTAAGAAAGTCACCATCAGCAAGGAGAAAAGGCAAACTTTGACTTCAGATTTCTCAGCTTCAAATCTTGGACTTGCTCTGATGGAGTCTGCAGCAGGGACCCAGCCTCCTTTTTCACCTGACAGTCACCATTGTGAGTTCATTCTAATGGTTTGAACACCTCTGTCTAAGAGCTCACTTAAACTGTGACTGGCCACTCACACTGTAGGGTGAATTCTTTCCTTGGATCTGGTTCTAGAAATGACATGCTGTGGGATGGGGCCCACACATGAGATTGCAGAAGCCGAACGGAGCATTGATCACGCGCTCTCAGAATCCTCGGCTCTGATGGGGCTTCTCCAGTGTGCCCATGGTGTCGTACCTCACACCCAAAAGACATTTGACAGATGCCTGCAGCTCTAAGTAGCATCAACTCAAATCGGAAAATTAGTAGCTACTAATGCATGTGACAGTACTTCCAAAGGTTCAGGCCAAGTGTGGCTTTTATACATTATCATCATGGTATGCATGCTTTCATTTTACCTCCACAGGCAGAAGTGTGGGCCTTGCTGTCCTTTCCCATATTAAAAAAAAAAAAAAAAAAAAAAAAGAAGACACACAGTTAGTAAGTGATTAGCTCACATTGTACCCCCTAGTTGGTAGCAGAGCCAGTGGAGGATGCCTGCGTCTCTGCATAAGGGGGCAAGAATCTGCTGTCCAGTCCCCAGCTCCCACCTTCCAGTCAACAGAGCCCCTGCAATTAGGAGGGGGATGTGCCCTGCTGTGACTGGATGTCCCCAGTCTCTCCCAGAAGAAAGACTTCCAGTGAGATGCAAGGAAGAGCCTCTGGTTTGGCCTCCTCTCCTCCCATCTCCCTCCCTCCTGTGGGAACATGGGCATAACGGCTGGAGCTCCAGGGTCATGTTGGCACCATGAGAGAAAGAACTAGAGACTCATTTCAGAAATGTCGCCCTAATGCTCTTGAATGTGGGGACAAAGGCCAATCACCGTCCAGTTGTAGGTTCCCCATTACACAAAGGTAAACTCACAAACACATAAAAAAGCCAATACACCTTTCAGCTGTTGCAGTCCAGTGCTTGATTCTGTGTCCTGCAAGCCTCCAGAAGTGGGCTCAGCATGGTGATCACCAGACATAGTGGCATACAGTCCCCAGGTCCTGCAGATCTGGGGGCTGCGACCCAGAGAGGTGCAGACACAGGCAGTGCCTCTCTTGCTCCCTGGTGCAGGCAGAGGCAGCAGCTGCCACTAGATAAGCCTCCCTCCGGGTGACCAGGAGGGGTCTTTCTGTGTTGTTTCCAAGCATGGATCAAAAGGGACATGGACACTTCACAGGCTGCAAAGTAGCTGTCCTTCCAGAAGCCTCCTGAGCAATCACCAAGGCAAAGTGAATGAATTTTAATTAAAGTCTCAGAACAATCAAAGACAATCAGGTGTCTCTCCCCTCGGAATGCTGACAGCTCCCGATGGCCCGAGGCTGCAGGAGCAGACAAGCAGGGAGGGGAGCAGCCCTCGCAGCAACCAGGACAGGCAGCCTATGCCCTCAGCCCCTCCTGGCCCCAGCTGGCACAGTGGATGCCCGTGGGCTGCTCACTCCCTAAGTTCTCACTCCTGGCCTGACCTCCATCCCTTTCAGAAGTGGGGCTGGTCACTCAGCACTGTCTCTGCAGCCCGGGCCCTGTGAGCCCCTCCAAGTTCAGGAAAAGGAGAAAGGATAAAACCCCTTTGAAAAACAGGTTGCTGGAGTCACCGGTGGCCCCTGGGCCTGGATTTTAATCTGGCTCTGCACAGAGCCCCCAGAAAACCCACTCGATTTCTGTATCTCAGTTTCCTAGTCTATAGAATGGAGAGTCTTAGGATCAAATGAGATAAGGACAGTGAAAGAAACATGTAGCCACATAAAATTTTGTGGAAACATTTAAGTGCTATTGTTCTCCAGTGGGTGTGTTTTTCTTAGGTTAGCCTGCGTGGTTTTTAGATACGTAATTTCTAAGGTTTTGGAAGACAGCTCCGAGTGGGTACTCCCAAGGAGGCTGCCGGCCACCCCACAACATCAGGGATTTAAGGGTCGCCGGGAGGAACCCGGTGCAGCACCTCCGTTTTAGGGATGAGCAGAGAGCAGAGCGAGAGCGAGACCGCGCCAAGGCCACGTGACTCCTACGGCTGTGCTCTGCCACGGATCCGCGTCTCTCTGCGGCTCCTTCCTGCTGCTTCTGAGCTCTGCGCCCCCACGGGCTCTCCTGCCTGCCTGGCACCCTCCTGGGCAGCTCCTCTCTGTGCAAAATGGGATCCTGTTGTTAACAGCAATAACTATTTTTACACAAACAAATGGCTATAGACACTATATTCAGGACAAAAATCCAGGGAAGATAAAGCGACTGTGGCCAGAAGAGGCTGATGATGGGGAAAGAAGCAGCTTTAAAATAGCTGTGAAAAAAATCCCAACCTGGGAGCGGGCAGAAGCTGGCAGTGGAGTTTTACCTTGCCCTGCTGCAAAGTCACATCTTCTTCATCCTCGGGCAGAACGGATAACAGTCCCCGCCAGCCATGTGGATATTCCATTTGTATCTGCATTTAAACGTTTTCTTAAACGAGATTGGTGAATGTGGCTGGATTGTGCCAGTTTTTAAGGACTAAGGGCTGGTGGGTGGAGGCAGAATAAGGAAGACATGACCTGTTCCTGTTTTGATCCTAGTGAAAGAAGAGGCTGCCCAGGAGTGGGGAGACCCCAGAGGGAAGCACAAGGGCTGGGGAATCGGGCAGCAGGGCCAGACTAGTTCTTGGTCAGATAGTCAGATGTACTAAAGGCTGAGCGTGCACTCTGACCTAATTTGGGGATGACCTTAAAAAGAGAGCTCCAGAAAGCAGTGAGAGAAGGTCTGGCCTTCACACAGGGAGGTGAGTGATCTGGGGCCATGGCAGCTCAGTTTAGAGGGATTGCAATGAAACAACAGACATTCGGCTGTGAGACCCTGACACAGACGGAATCCTCTATTTCATTAAACGATACATAATCCCCACCTGGAATGAGGGTATTTTGTGCTCTCAGTGACCAGCTGGGGAAATTCTAACAGTGCTGCGGAGTGAAGGTAACAATAGCTGCATCTTGTTTTTGGATCCTAGAATTCTTAAAGCAATTTTAACTATATGATTCCGTGTCATGGTCGCAGCAACCTCTCCCGGTGTACAGTCTAACCTCTTCCTTTTGTAGACGATGAAATTGAGATAATGGGAGGTCGCTCAGATTTCCCAAACTGCTGACGATGGGCTGCGCTGCACCTGCTCCTGGTGAAAAATCCTATGAGCTCTCTCCTACTGAACACACGAGGGGCCAGGGTGCCATGTCAGGGAGTCCTGAGTCTGCGGGAGGTGGCTGCAGTGGAAAGGAAGTTCTGGAGGCTGAGGCGGGCAGATCACCTGAGGTCAGGAGTTCGAGACCAGCCTGGCCAACAAGGTGAAACCCCATCTCTACTAAAAATACAAAAGTTAGCTGGGCGCAGTGGCAGGTGCCTATAGTCCCAGCTACTTGGGAAGCTGAGGCAGGAGAATCGCTTGAACCTGGGAGGCAGAGGTTGCAGTGAGCTGAGATCGTGCCACTGCACTCCAGCTTGGGTGACAGAGCGAGACTCTATTAAAAAAAAAAATTAAAAAAAAAAAAAAAATAATAATAATAATAAGAAGAAGAAGAAGAAGAAGAAGAAGAAGAAGAAAGGAAGTCCTGTCCGCAGTGAAAATGGTGGCTGTGCTCTCACAGAGACTGTTCTGATCAGGTGGGTTCTGGGGAACAGCGACTAGAGCAACAAGACCGGCAGTGCATTCCCAGAAGCAAATACAGCTTGGAGGAAAGAGGAAAACCCTGGGGAAGAGCCTGCATTAGACCCACACTCTGTCAGAGAACAGGCACTTTGACTACTCTTCTGGGTGTTCGAGCAGAATTACTAATGATGTCTTGCATACTTTCCATATGTCACTTACGCCACCAGGTTCCAAAACTAAATTTAACGAACATGACTTTGTTTTTAACAACTTTTATTTGCTTTAACAATGCAACTGCCTGATGAATTAACATCTAGTTTACCTGGCCAATGGTAGATACATCGAAGCTTATGAGAACCCCAGCCTTGGCATCAGACTGATGTGGATTCACGTTCTCTGCCTATGTATGTCTATCTACAAAACATTTGTATATCGAAGCCACGATTTTCACAACAAATGTATGGAGATAATATCCTGTCATAGTTATGAGGATGTGTTCATGTATATAATGCGCCTAGCAAAATGTTTAGCATAAGAAATGTTCTGTGAGGGTAGATAAAAATAAGTGTGCATAATAGCAATAATATGCTTTACAATATTACACATGCAGGTTATATAATGTCAGCAAACCACACAATTATTACCTGAAGGAGAGTAACAATGCCCCTAAAATAAAAACAAAGAAAAATAAAGATGAGACAAAATGAAGCAAATAAATTCAAATAAATTGTGGAACTGATACATAAGATAATCTTTTAACAGTGGTCAGAGTTTCATGAGAGCAGAAATAAGATCTTATTTACTCTGATGTCAAACTCATGGCAAACACACAATGGTTTTTTGAATGAATGAGCGAAGAAATAAATCAACAGTTCTGAAAACTGGTTGATTTGGAACAGGATACCATCCAGGTCGCGGCTCCTCCATGAGTTAAGGCCTTAGCATGCAACAGTGATCATATACTGCCTGTCTTCGTAGAAGTTTAGTGCCCCCCAAATCTCTAGAATATGCATAATTAATTTGGATATGTGTGTGCCAGATATTAACAACTAGGCTCACTAGACACTCTTCCAAATTTAAGGGGTAAATATGCATTTACATATTCTTCTCTCCATCCACCCACCCACCCTTCCAGTGTTTATTGGGTGCCTGCATACACCAGGCTATATTCCAGGTGGTGGATGATATCCCATTCACAAGGCAGGGGTGATCCTGGCCCTCCGGTGTTAACCTGGCCACTGACAAGGGAGATAATGTTAAAATACCACAAAAATACACATGGACTATGTAGCAAGGAAATAACTTTCCTGGAAAAAGTAGTTCTAATAATACATTGTGATGACCGCAATAACTTTTTCCTTTTTTTTTTTCAAATTCCCAGTCATTAAAAATTTTCTGAGGCCACAGTTTTATCCAGATAGCATTGCATTATATAATTGTTGTTCGATACTCCCAGGCTGAGAGATGTTTATGGTGCTCTTCATATTATTAATGGACTTCTACCAATGCTTAATTGCTTACTGATTACTCTATTCTTCACTCTTAGATCATTCACTTGAAGACACCTCAAGTTATAAAGCTTGAATTTTATCATGCAGCCTAATAATCTTTCTTTATTTCATTTTGGTGAATTCAAAAAAATTATTTTTTTCAGTTATCATGGATCAAAATGCTCAACCTAATGCAAAATAAATGACAGAAATGGAGAATGCAGTGTGTGGTCACAGGACACACTCAGTTCGTAGTATAATTGAGAGAGTGGATGAAATGTGTGTGTGTGCTGCAAGGGCACGTATTTCATCAACAATGTGCATTTTTAAACACTCAGTGCAGCACGGTGGCCACGAATGAAGCCCTTCACATCCAGGAGGGATGACTGCTATACTGAGGGAGCACGGAAGCGGAGGGAGCACGGAAGCAGAGGAAGCACGGGAGCAGAGGAAGCACGGGAGCGGAGGGAGCACGGGAGCGGAGGGAGCACGGGAGAGGAGGGAGCACGGGAGCGGAGGGAGCACGTTGAAGGAGCTCTACGTCCAGCCTTTCCTCTGCCAGCTTCCTTGCAGCAGCAAATACTCTGCCGGGACATAAACAAAACAGGACTAGAGTGCTCATGACAGACGCCACCTCCTAATTTAGTGCCTGGCTACCTGGGAAAGGGTTGTTGACATTTAAGGATCCAGGACCAACCCGTTGGGGAGTAAAGTAAGCAGGGGAGGCAAGGCAGAAGCTGCACTGCAGTTCTGTCCCAGCCAATCAATCAGCCATTCGTCAGATCAATCAATCAGCCAGTCCTCTGCAGCTGGGACAACCCTTCGGAGCTTTCCTTACTGAGATGAGGTGACTGGGCCTTTATAGCACTGCAATGACCAGTCACTGATGAGGTTGCCCCCAGAAAAGGGGGTGCAGTTGGACAGGACAGCTCTTTTTAGCCATGGGCACTGGCTGGAGAGGGACTCATGTGAGACTTCAGTCACCAACACTCAGCAAGAGGGGTGACGGGTGTTTAACCCTGAACTGGGTAAGTCCTATAACATTTTCTCCATTCGATAACACATGCTTAAAAGCAGACAAATGAAATAGCCAAGACTTTTCTTTCTTGACCCTGCATCCACCTCTTGCTTCTGTTCAACTCCTCCATCTTCCTTAAAGTGCATGCTTCCTGAGCAAGGTCTCAGGACATGACTTCCAATTCCTCCTTGCCATTCACTCCTCAACAGGGTCCAGTCTGGTCTCTTCCCACATTGGGACTCAGTAACCACTTTTGTCTAAATAAACAATGACCTCCAGGCTTCTAAACACTGCAAAGAGCCTCCTTCCTCGGCAAAGCCCTTCACATCTCTAGGTTTCCATGACCTCGGACTCCTCCTGTTTTGTCCCATAACCCAGCGGGGCCCTCACAGTCCTGTTTGGTGCTTCATCCTCCCCTACAAGTAGGTAAGCCTTGGGGTCTTGGCTCTGGTCTCCATCTCACCCCTCCCTCCTCTGTGCTCTCTCCCCAGACAGCCTCTGTACCCACGACTAAAAACACTCCCGGCACACGCTTGCTCACTAGCCGAGACCTCCAGCCCAGACCCAGCCCCTCCCCTGACATTCCTCTTTCCGGGCTTCTCCGCTAGTCTGTCTCAAATACCTGCCGGTGGCCCTTTCCCCAAGCCCCTCCCACAGCCCCTCTGCTCTCGGAGGCTATCACTGCCCATTCAGTTGTACAAGCCCAGAAACCAAGAATCATTGTGACACCTGTCTTAGTCCATTTTGCTCTCCTATTAACAAAATGGTAATGAGCATGGGTAATTCGTACAGAACAGAGATTTATTTCATACTGTTCTGGAGCCTGGAAAGTCTCAGGTCCAGGGACCTGTGTCTGACAAGGGTCTTCTTTCTGTCTCATCCCATAGCAAAAGGCAGATGGGGGTTGGGGAAGGGAGGGAGAAAAGGAGGAAAGGGAGGTGGGGAGGGAACAGAGGAAGCCAAACTCATCTGTTTTAGCAGGAACCCACTCCTCTGGCAATGGCATTGATCTATTTTTGAGGACAGTGCCCCCTGACCCAGTTACCTCTTAAAGATGCCACCTGTCAGCACTGCTGCAGTGGGGATGGTTTCCAACACATCAACTTTGGGGAACATATTCAAACTACAGCAACACCTTTCCCTTTCTTATTTCTCAAGTTCAATCTATCACCATGACATGTGGTTTTATTTCCCCATATGTCTCTTAAACATAAATTCATCTCTGCATTTTCCCCACCACTACTCGGGCCAAAGCCGCTGGGACCATTGCAATAGTATCATTGTTTACCTGCATCTCTCCTCTAATGCACTCACCGTAAGATAATCAAAGTGATACATTATTTAAAATGAAAATCAGACACTGTCACCCCCTTACTTCACACCCCCAGTGGATTTCCATTACTTTTCACAGAAACAAAAAGATGCTCTCATGACTTTCCACAGTGCCTGACAAGGTCTGGCTTCCCCTGCTCCTCGGCCCCCAACCCATCACTCACACCACCCTGTCCCCACCCTTGCACACTCTTCCCTGGGGTAGAACACTTTTCCCTTGTGCCCACTTACTCCCTCTATCTTTTCAGTGTTAGCTTGAGGGATGTCTCCCTTCGGAAAGCACCCCCTTCTTCATGAACTGGGCAATATCCCTGGCACCTGCTGTCATGTGTCTGCATATCTCTCTGTCATAGTGCCTACTGTACATGAAATTTTCCATTGGTTCATGAAATTATTTAATTAAAATCTGACGTTCTCCTTCTACTGTAAGCTCTGTGAGTATAGAGACAGTTCAGGCACAGTGCTCATGACATATTTTTTGGATGGAAAGATGGGTGGGTGGGTGAATATATAAATGAGTTCACTGAGATGTGGAACACAGAGTAAAGAACAGTCACCTGTTCTGGAAATGATGACCACATCGATGTTGAGAATGCTGTGTTTACGAGGCTTGGGTGACATGAAGGTGCTCTGTCCAGCCCATGCTGAGATCAATCTCAGGAGAACATGCCCTGACGGCTCTTTGTTCACAGACTTTCAGCTTCCAGAACCATGAGAAAATGGATTCCAGATGTTCAGGCTGCCCAGTCTGTGAGATTTTATTGTGGAAGCCCAAAGTGACTAATACACTGGCTAAAGCAAAATCCAGGACATCTGACACCAAAAAAATCCTGGAGAATATTTTTCAATAAACAATATAGTAATCAATATTATCATGTTGCTAAAAGATTCTTAAAAACAAACAAACAAAAAGACAAAATCTGAAAATCTTCCATTGAGTTTTATCATAAGAAGTCACTGATATTCTCAAAGACAGTGTTTCCAGGGGAAAAGTCATGAAGAATTCATCAGAAGTGGGGAAACACAGATGCCATGGAGGTCAAGTTTCTTGCAAAGTCGGGGTGGACAGAAGACATAACATAGGACTGTGGCCAGAAGTGAATGAGGGTGGAGAGTTGTTTTTTTTTTTTTTTTTTTTTTTTTTGCTGTTGGAATGATCCAAGAGCAGGTGTGCATGCTGCTGTGGGCTCTTAGAGGGTGGATGCTGGAAGGGAGAGGAGAGGTCAAATGCTGATAGAAGGAGGTTCTCAAGAAAGCAGGCTTGACTGGGGTCAACTGGTGTCAACTTGACTGGGGTACAGGGTGCCCAGGTAGTTGTTTTGAATATTTGTCCCCTCCAAATCTCATGTTAAAAAATTTTTTTAACATGAGATTTAAAAACCTCCAGTGTTGGAGGTGGGACCTAGTGGGGGTGTTTGGGTCATGGAGATGGATGCCTCATGAATTGCTTAGTGTTCTCCTCTTAGCAATGAGTTCTCACTCTATGAGTTCTTGCAAGATTTGGTTGTTAAAAATCATCTTGCACCTCCTCCCTCTCTCATCCTTCCTGTCCCACTGTGTGATGCCTTCTCCGCTATGCCTTCCACCATGAGTAGAAGCTCCTGGAGGCCTCACCAGATACAGATGCTGGTGCCAAGCTTTCTGTACAGCCTGTAGAACTGTGAGCCAAATAAACCTCTTTTCTTTATAAATTACCCAGCCTCAGGTGTTCCTTTTAGCAATGCAAAACAAACTAAGAAAGTTGGTAAAGCATGATTTTTGGATGTTTCTGTGAGAGGGCGTCCAGAAGAGACTAGCATTTGAACTAGTAAACTGAGTAAAGAAGACAGCCCTCACCAATGTGAGAGGGCATCATCCAATTTACTGAGGGCCCAGATGAAACAAAACAACAGAGGAAGAGCAGATTCTCTCTCTGCTTGAGCTGAGGCATCCATCCTCTCCTCCTCTTGGGCCTTTGTGCTCCTGGTTCTTTTCTGGACTTGGGCTTGGACTTACACTAGTGACTCCACTGGTTCTCAGGCCTCTGGGTTTGGACTGGAACAACACTACCAGCTTCCCTGGGGTTGCAGCTAGCAGATATAGATTGTGGGTCTTCTTAGCCTCAATAATTATGTGAGCCAATAATCCCCCATGATAAATATATCTATTCCCATAGATAGATATATGTTATATTGGTTTTGTTTCTATGGATAACCCTAAAATAGTAAACAAAACAAAATGGATAGCAGACAAAGGAAGGATGAAGTTTCAAGTCAGTTTTTCAGTTTGGTGGCCTGAAAGCTAAGTGGGTCTTGACTGAAGGATTCTATTTTCTCTGAAGTCTGAGGGAGTTCAATTTATTCATTCTGGACGGCTCTCAGGGATATAGCTAAGAGGCATTGGGGAAAATTTAGCTATGCAGGTTTCAGTTCAATAATAAGAGCATCTGAATAGTGACAATTGTTTTCAGTAATGATATCTAACTTTCATTGAGCATTTATCACATGCCAGGCTTTAAGTTAATTATCTCATTCAATTATTTCAGTAACCTGATGAGGTTGGTATCATTATTATTTTTATTTTGCACAAAAAATTAAGATTCTTAAAGGGGAAGTAACTTTCTGAAGGTCACACTATCAGAGGTTAATCCAAATATAGAAATAGCTTGACTGGTAGTGAGTTCCCCATCACTGATAGTAATTTTCCCTAAATTGTGTAATGATTATTTAGATCAAAAACTAGGAGTTTCTTTCAGAAATAGAGGATAAAAATATATTTTGTTACGGAAGGCTGGCCATTTTCCTACCAAGTACTTAAAATAATCGTTTGTTAGGTATGCTGTAAAGAATAATTCCAACAATAGAAATGAGATTACAATTACTTGGTAGTTTAAAAACTCTGCATTTTGGAATCGTGGAGGTCCATAAACATACCCCAGGGTCCTTCAAGAGGAGCTAGATTCTTTCTTTTCTGCTTCTGCCCCATCATAAGTAAAACAGCTACATGTCCACTTGCTCTCATGTGTATTGGGACCACATGTAAAATTTCATATAAAAAAGTTGTATGGATAAGAAAATGTCTAGAGGCCATCAGAATGAAAATCCTTCATCATGTTCTAGCCCTATAATTCCTTGGAAAGAATTTTCTGGAGGGCAGGTGTGAACTGGAGGCTGGAACAGCGGCCTTTTCCACACTGCCTAGTCCCCTCATCCTGGGTACCCCGCCCAGCCTGCATCACCTGCCTCTCAGAAGAATCTCCTCCTCTGCGAAGGCCATTCAGGGCTTCCCAACCCGGGGCAGCCCTCGTAGATCCCAGGGGCTCTGAACACCCAGCGGCTGGGCCACCTCGAGCTCTCTGCGGGAGAGGATTTGCATATGCAGCAGGCTCCGGCCTCCTGGGCTTGGCCCGGGTCTGCGTGAACCTCCCAGGCCGGGGATGGAGCCCCGCGGCTCTGCCAGGGGGATGCTCCCTCCCTGTCCTCTGAAAATGTCGGCTGTGAAAACAGCACTGGCAGGCACACTCTCTGCTCACACAGAAAGCTCCTGACTCAGCTGTTTCTCGCCGATGCTGGCAGCGTCCCCCGGGACAGGGAGGGCAGGCCGTGGCCAGGCCAGCCGCGGAGGAGGCTCTGGGTGACCTGTGGGGCCATTTGCCACCTGTCACTCCGGGTCTGCGGTCTGCCGAGCCGCCACCTGCACCTTGTGCTCTTCCAAGATGGAATTCCGGGGGTGGGCACTGGGCAGCTAACACCAATTGGTGATCAAGCTGCCGTTCCCATGGTGATTTCCCATCGAGCCCACACACCCTGGGCTCTCATCCCCTCCCATTCACTGTAACCTCCATTAAGTAGAAACAAAAGATTAATACGGCAGAAGCCATTTAATGAACTCGGCAGTGGTGCAGAGGCTTTTAGCTTTTTCCTGGAGCGGATTCCTGGAACAGCAAGGCCGGGGCCCCTCAGCCCCTGCAGGAGGTGCCAGAGGCTTTCCCGGCGTCTGATCTCTCGCCCCATTGTCAGACTTCAATTGCAGCAAATGCCTGCCCAGACAGTCTCCTGGTTTAGGGGAAGACCCCCTTTTCTTTACCTCTGTGTGTAATTCATTTTCTCTCTTCACACCAGGAAGGGAGGAAAATAGGAAATCAAAGGAAATGAAGAATGATGCAAACTTTCTCTCCCAATAGGCAAGGGAAGGGAAGAAGGGGGCAGTGAGAGTTGGGCAGAGTATGGAGAAGCAAACTGGGCATCTGGAGCCCCCGTTGCTTGTGACTTGGTATGTGGTCACAGAGCACACCACCTCCTGTGATCCTCCTGTGAAATAGGATGAAGTTGGGGCCCCCAGCCAGTGTGAGGCCTTATGGGTTCTGAACAGTATCTGCAGAAATGCTCATTTAAAAGGGGTGGGTGGGGAGGGTTCATATCTGTATCCTACATTGTATAAGCGCCCACCTTCTCTCCTTTTCTCAGTTCATTTTCCCTCCCCACTCAGCCGTCTCTGACGGGAGCCAGTTCTGGGCTGGGGCCCTGAGGAGGGAAGTGACAGAGCTGCAGCACTGCCATCTTGGACACACACCACCATCTTGGACACACACCACCATCTTGGACACACACCACCATTTTAAGTTCCCTTGATTAAAAACCGCCTAAATCCAGCCCCAAAGCGTCAGCCTAATGGTTAATGTCAGCATGACCAGAAACATTACAACCCTGAGATAAACCCCTCTCCAGCCAGAAACATGCCAACCCCAAGATAACCTACCTTCTGACCAGAGACATGCCAGCCTGGCAATAAACTTTCCCTCACACAGAAACATTCCAAGCCTGCAATAAACTCCCCCTTCCTAACCCCTTAAATACCCTTAGTCTGTAAGACAGAATGCTCCTGATGGAAATTGGCCAGAAGCCCCTCTCAGGTTTATTCTCCAAAATAAACCTGTCTTTGACTGTTGAGCCACTTTTCATGTTTCTTTCTTCTTTCTTTAGCTCTATGGGAAGGCCTTCCTGTTCTGTCCTGACCACCTGCACCTGCCCTACCTGAGTGGTGTGGATCTCACATGGAACTCTGGCCTCTTGGGAAGGGGCTTCCAGGGCTGGCCTGTCTGTGATGCTCACACAGGATCCTGCTCTGCACCTCCTGTGTGAATGCAAATGTCCCTGAGATGACCTACCAAGAATCCTCTAGTCCCAGAATGGTCAAAGGGCCTTTCAGGGAATGTCTCAGCCATGCATGCCAGTTAGCAATAAAAAGAAATAAGGCTTCACTGTCAGAGTGAAGTAGGAGAAACAGGGAAAATAACTAATTATGAAAGGGATAAAAACAAAAGTACAAGATCCAGGGCCCCTGGTGGAGGCTGACTACAATAGGAGGGGTTTTTAGCGTCAGAAAGCCTGGGTCCAAACCTCCCCTCTGGTCCCTGCTAACTATGCAAGTTCAGGGACTTGTTTGACCTCACCAGCAGGACCCTTCATGGATGAGGGTTATGTACGCCAAGCCTGGCCCAGTGCAGGTGCCAGTCAGTGACTCATGCTATTTTCTGTTTTCCTGCCTCTTCTGCTCTCACCCTTGTCTGACTCTCCCTGTCCAAAACCATTGCGGAGGGGAGGAACATCTCCTGACACTTCCCCCAGGCTGCTGGAAACCCCGTGCTCTGGCAAAACCATCGCTTCTCTCACTGGCCTTAGTTTGGCTTCCTCTTTGGTAACACTGCCCGTGCGCAAGGCTGAGGAGGAGCTGGACCCTGGATGGTGGGTGTTAAGCTTGTTGGGTTGTTTACCAGAACTAAAGGCTGACGTTTCCCCAGTGATGACCGTAAATTGTAGCTGAATAAGGGATGGAGTCAGAATCAGAGAAGTAGTGCCTGATGATGGCTCCAAGGGCTGAATGTGGAGCACGGCTGGGAAACCAGGCTAGGAGCTGTGGAGGAAGTAACCAGAGAGGCAGGCTCTGGTCCTGAGATACGTCTTCTCACTGAACTTCTGGGTTAGGCCCCACCGGCCTCAGTGAAGTCAGGAAGGGAGAGCAGATGCTGGGAGGCCCATCCAGGGTGGGGCTCCAGGTTGTGGCCCCTTGAATCTGTGCCCAGAAAAAATTTGCTTCAGTAACTGAAATTGCTGGGTAACTTATTTTTAGTGCAAACTAAACTCCCTGTAATTATTATTTTTAAACTACAGAGCAACTTCATGTTTTATTTAGTGGAATAATGGTCATGTGTTGATTCGAAGGCATTGAAAATAAAAGAAAGGCTGTTCTGGCTGGGCGCAGTGGCTCATGCCTGTAATCCCAGCACTTTGGGAGGCTGAGGTGGGCACATCACCAGGTCAGGAGATCGAGACTATCTTGGCTAACACGGTGAAACCCTGTCTCTACTAAAAATACAAAAAATTAGCCAGGCGTGGTGGTGGGCACCTGTAGTCCCAGGTACTCAGGAGGCTGAGGCAGGAGAATGGCGTGAACCCAGCAGGCGGAGCTTGCAGTGAGCTGAGATCGTGCCACTGCACTCCAGCCTGGGTGACAGAGCAAGACTCTGTCTCCAAAAAAAAAAAAAAAAAAAAAAATGAGAAAGGCTGTTCTGATACAGACATCAGAGAAGAGGCGGATTTCCCTTCCTCTACTACGGTTAGACACGCTTTCAGTGAATAGCTTGTCATTCAGTCCAGGAAATATTTTGTTTATTATACCTCAAGCTGCACAATGTTGATGATTTTTAAAAGTCCTCGTAAAAGGATTTATATATAAGCAATGTATGAGACTTATAAAATTAGTGCAGTACAGGCTTAAAATCATATATTCACAAAGTTGGAGAAAGACAAATTAATTTCTGCATTTTTCTTGCAATTTACACTAAAATCTGACAGGCTTTTCTACGAAAGAAAAAAGATGTCACTTCTAAGTTTCTAATTCCTAGATGTTAGACTTCTCTGAAGGTGAATGCACTTATTTTTAAGCTAGTAGCACATTTAACACTCAATCTAAACTTGCAAAGCTGTTTTTGAAAGTTCATTTTCACTTCAATTGCAGAACTGAAATTCTCTCTGTAGGGGCCCCACTGGCAAGCAGGAGAAGTGGTACTGAAGCCTGTTCCACAGCTAGTGCTCACTCTGGCAGCTTTGCTGAGAGCCCTTCTTAGGCATGTCCAGTCTAGGGGGAGACGTTTTTGTTCTCACCACAGCACCACGTGGTGACATCCTGAAGCTTGGGATCTCTGCAGCTTCTCCCAGACACAGTGATTTTCCCGTTGCTCCTGGTTAATGATGCAGCAGAGCCCTGGGCAGGGAGGCCTGTGCCTGATATGCAGAACATCACAGCTAAGCAAAAGCTGTGGCTCGCTCCAGATGGGCAGAGCTGGCTGCGGCCCCCACACCAGGTCAGCAGGATTTGCCTCTGTTTCTGTAATTCCATTGCCACACCTGCCCCAGACACTCCTGTCCAAGCACTCTGAGTCTGAGTTCTTTAGTGGTCTCTGACCTGTCTGCCAAAACCCCACTGAGGAGATTTGAGGAATAGCAAGGTCCACATGGCAGAGCCTCAGCACTTTGCTGGTCAGATGGCCAACAATGATGGGTGGAATTTGAAACAAGAGGCCCAGATGGGATCGAATCCCAGGAATACCAAGCAAGTGTCCTCAGGATTTGTGTAATCTTGTTGTATAGATGAACCCTAGTCCTAATCCAGGACCCATATTCTCTGAGTGGATGATCGATCTTTTGAAAGACCCAGTGGTTTTCCCACAGTGAGATGCATCACATTAAAATTAATCAACAGAATAGAAATTAAAGCTGAAACTAAGCTGAACATAAATTATTATCTTCTTTGGGAAGACACCTACATGGTCCATGAGTGCAGTGTGTGAAGGCAGAGGTCCCTGCAGGCTTCCAACACCAGTGCCTCCCTGCTGGATGAAGACATGTAACCACTCAGCCCTTCAAGGCCAGGGTCTCCTCTCCTGTGAATGGGGAAATGGCGCCCTTCTCACAGGGCTGTTCTCAGAGAATGGAACTAAAGTGCTCAGTGAGCACCGAATTTGCGGTGAACGTTAAATGCAGAGAAGCTCTTACTGTCAGAAGAGTGCAGAAGGCGTTTGTCTGTCCTTCAGGTCCTGGAAGTGAGTGGATATGGACTCCCCACACAAAGGTCCCTGGGGAAATGATGGTCTCAGCAGATGGGAGCTGAGTGTGGAGAGCTGAGTGTATGGAGCAGGACAGAGGCACTCATCAGGCTTGAGTCTACCGCAGAGTTAAGGATTGGGTGGAAGTGAGCGAAAGGCTCTACCACCCAGAATCTCCACTTCCACACTGGGAAGGTGGGGAGAGCTTTTCCTAGAAGACAGATTTATTCTGAGAATTGACTGAGACAGCGTGCGTGAAAGCCATCAGCAGAGCCCATGTTACTGAGGGGGCTGCACACGCTGTGGAGGGATTGGAGAGTGGAAGCCCACTGCTCTCGTGTGCCTGGCTCTGGGGTAAGCTGTAGGACCAGGGTGGGGGTGCAGAAAAAATGTGGCCTGTCACCCCAAGACTCAGCCTGCCAGTGAGGGACTATCCTGCTGTTTTCTTGCTTTGCCTTGAACTCTCATGTTGAGTACAATGAAGAATATAAAGACATGGACTTCTGGGTATGAGCCTTGTGTACGGACCCCAAAAAGCCAGCAAGTTTGAGTTTGGAAAGGTAGTATGGTGGCTTTGACACCAGGCAAATCAGTGGCAGCCTGGGCAAGCCAACACTTCTGCATTTCCTGAATGTTTAAGTCAGTCTCACAAGCTTATTTTGAAAATTAGAGAAATGTCTATACAGGAGCTGACTCCCGAAGAGCACTAGATATAAAAAAAAATACCTGTTATTGTTGTAACCAGAATCAACTCAATTCTCTGCTCCAGCCTGAGGGCCTGGCTCCACGGGGTGGCATCTACTAGGAGCTAAACACAGCCCCAGAAAGCGAGAGAGGAATGTGAACCTGTACTGCCTGGTCTCTGGGGGAGCGAGGAAGGGGGCAGGCCAGAGTGCACCACATACAGGAAGGACCCTTACGCTCCCTTCACCTGGTCCTCTGCCTGAATGCGGCGGCTCACGACGGCTGTTCATCACCACCATCTCCTGGCATTCCTACAACATCTCTGCCCCTGTGTCACTCCCCTCTCACATCAGGCCTCTGATAAAACCACTTGGTCTGCTTTCATCTGCTCATCTGCATCTCATCTTCATGCCTCACTCACCCAACACGACTAGGTCCTGACCTAATGCTGACCAAGCAGGCAAGGGATCTTTCCTCCGAGAGGAGAGATGGGGACGCTCACTGCAAATGCATACATGCATGTGTAGATGCACACGTGTGTTTATACACACATTCAAACATGCACACATGCACATACGCACACACACACACATGCACACACATGCACACACACACATGCACACACGCACATGCACACACACACATGCACATAAACACACATGCACATAAACACACACACACACACACACACGTGTATATATCTTTGTCCCACGATCTGTCCTTTGTATTCTTCACCTATTTGCCTGACCCCTACATCCGTCATTAGATTTCTCTGTCTCCAGCCCTCACTCAAACATCACTCCCTTTGCTGCCTTGGCCAAGCTCTGCCTGCTAAGGACTCCTACCCCGGGGCCCCTCTGGTGCCCAGCGGCCTGCAGATGTGGCCTTCTACTTGTTACATAACTGTCTGCTTCTCCTCTGACTCTGTGACTAGAGAGTGTTTCAAAGGCAGGCACTAGGTATGAGTCATCTTTGCCTCTGCAGCAATTTCTACAATATCTAGGGCATAGTAAACTCTCATATAATGAATCAAATAATGAACAAATGAAGTAAATAAAATTACTATATGAATAATGCAGGGAAAAAAGAACATTGCTGATATGTATATAATTAACTCAAGGATATGATTACTACATATGAATGCAAGATATTGTGTAAGTCAGAAAGTGACGTGGCTCACTGTCAGATCAGGGCAGGTACAGATTCCTGTAGTATAAACGCCACAGAAAATATGTGCTAGATTAAGCCCAGCATCATTTTTTAAACATCTTTGAGATGTCAGTGATGTATAGTAAAATACCAAACCATAAGTGTACCGCTTGTTGAAGTTTTACACGTGTGTACTTGTGTAGCCACCACCAGATGAGATACAGAACACACGCCCCACCAAAAAAAAGAGAGAACACAGTGTGCTTCTTCGTCAGAGAACCACTCCAAAGCACTGCTTCTAGCAATCATGGACTATCTTTCTGAAGGAAAGCCCAGCCCAGGTGAGGCTGGAGAGCAGTGAGACCTGTTTGTATCTCACCCTGAATCCCAGTGCCCTGTGGACCAGGCTACCGGTGGATCTGTGTTCCTAGAAATGACATGTTGAAGTCCTAACCCCCAGTATTTTTAAATGTGACCTTATATGGAAATAGGGTTTTTGCAGGTGTAATCAAGTTAAGATGAGGTGGTTAGGCTAGTCCCTAATCCAATGTGACTAGTGTCCTTATAAGAAGAGAAGAGACCCAGACACTGACAGGGGATCACCATGGGAAGATGGAGGCAGAGGTTGGAGTGTTGCATCTGCAAGCCAAGGAAGGTGGGGGGCTGCCTGCCACCACAAGAAGCCAGGAGAGACAGGAAGCAGGTTCTCCCTCAGAACCTTCCAAAGGACCCGACCTGCAGGCACCTTTGGTATGGCTTGGCTGTGTCCCCACCCAAATCTCAACTTGAATTGTATCTCGCAGAATTCCCATGTGTTGTGGGAGGGACCCAGGGGGAGGTAACTGAATGATGTGGGCCAGTCTTTCCCCTACCATTCTCTTGACAGTGAATAAGTCTCACAAGATCTGATGTGTTTATCAGGAGTTTCCACTTTTATTTCCCCATTTTTCCCTTGCTGCTGCCATATAAGAAGTGCCTTTCACCTCCCGCCATTATTATGAGGCCTCCCCAGCCATTTGGAACTGTAAGTCAAATTAAACCTCTTTTTGTTCCCAGTTTCAGGTATGTCTTTACCAGGAGTGTGAAAATGAACCAATACAGTAAATTGGTACCAGTAGAGTGGGGTGCTGCTGAAAAGATACTGGAAAATGTGGAAGCGACTTTGGAACTGGGTAACAGGCAGAGGTTGGAACAGTTTGGAGGGCTCAGAAGAAGATAGAAAAATGTGGGAATGTTTGGAACTTCCTAGAAACTTGTTGAATGGCTTTGCCCAAAATGCTGATAGCGATATGGACAATAAGGTCCAGGCTGAGATGGTCTCAGATGGAGATGAAGAGCTTATTGGGAACTGAAGCAAAGATGACTCTTGTTATGTTTTAGCAAAGATACTGGCAGTATTTTGCCCCTGCTCTAGAGATTTGCGGAACTTTGAACTTGAGAGAGATGATTTCGGGTATCTGGTGGAAGAAATTTCCAAGCAGCAAAGCATTCTAAAGGTAACTTGGGTACTATTAAAAGCATTACACTTTAAAAGGGAAACAGAGCATAGAAATTCAGAAAATTTGCAGCCTGACAATGCAGTAGAAAAGAAAAGAATAAAAACAGTTTTTGAGGAGAAATTCAAGCCGGCTGCAAAAATTTCACTAAGTAGCAAGGAGCTTAATATTAATCCCCAAGACCATGGAGAAAATATTTCCAGGCCATGACTGAGACCTTCACGGCAGCCCCTCCCACCACAGGCCCGAGGCCCAGAAGGAAAAAGTGGTTTCATGGGCTGGGCCCAGGGTCTTCATGCTGTGTGCAGCCTAGGGACTTGGTGCCCTGCATCCCAGCCACTACAGCCACGGCTGAAAGGGGCCAAGGTAGAACTCGAGCCATGGTTTCAGAGGGTGGAAGCCCCAAGGCTTGACATCTTCCACGTGGTATTGAGCTTGCCAGTACACAGAAGTCAAGAATTGAGGTTTAGGAATCTCTTCCTAGATTTCAGAAGATGTATGGAAATGCCTGGAAGTCCAGGCAAAAGTTTGCTGCAGGAGCAGGGCCCCCATGGAGAACCTCTGCTACGGCAGTGTGGAAAGGATATGTGGGGTTGGAGCCCCCACACAGAGTCCCTACTGGGGCACTGCCTAGTGGAGCTGTGAGAAGAGGGCCACCATCCTCCAGACCCCAGAACAGTAGATCCACCAACAGCTTGCACCATGCCCCTGGAAAAGCTGCAGGCACTTGATACCAGACAGTGAAAGCAGCCGTGAGTATCCTGCAAAGCCACAGGGGCAGACCTGCCCAAGACCATGGCAACCCACCTTTTGCATCCACATGACTTGGATATGAGACATGGAGTCAAAGGAGATCATTTTGGAGCTTTAAAATTTGACTGCCCCCCTGGATTTTGGACTTGCATGGGCCCTGTAAACCCCTTTGTCTTGGCCAATTTATCCCATTTGGAATGGCTGTGTTTACCCAATACCTGTATCTAGGTAGTATCTAGGAAGTAACTACCTTGCTTTTGATTTTATTGGCTCTTAGGTGGAAGGGACTTGCCTTGTCTCAGATGAGACTTTGGACTGTGGACTTTTGGGTTAATGCTGACATGAGTTAAGACTTTGGGGGACTATTGGGAAGGCATGATTGGTTTTGAAATGTGAGGATATGAGATTTGGAGGGGCCCGGGTGAAATGACATTGTTTTGGTGTGTCACCACCCAAATCTCAACTCACATTGTGTCTTGCAGAATTTCCACATGTGGGAGGGACCCAGGGGGAGGTAATTGAATCATGCGGGCTGGTCTTTCCCATGCTAGTGTCATGATAGTGAATTAGTCTCACGAGATCTTATAGGTGTAACAGGGTTTTCCACTTTTGCTTCATCCTCATTTTTCTCTTACTGCTGCCATGCAAGAAGTACCTTTCACTTCCCACCATGATTCTGAGGCTTCCCCAGCCATGTGGAACTGTAAGTCCAATTAAACCTCTTTTTGTTCCCAATTTCGGGTATGTCTTCATCAGCAGCATAAAAAAGAACAAATACAACCTTCATTTTTGACTTCTGACCTCCAGAAAGGTGGAAGAATAAACATTTGTCCTGTCAGGCCACCCAACTGGTGCTTATTATGACAGTCCCAGTAAACTAACATACATCCATGATGTGTGCCTCTGACAGCTGACACCTTGCTTGCATTTGTTGATAACTGTCTCGCAAACCTACTGTCTTAGTCCGTTCTCATGCACTGTAAATAACTGCCTGAGACTGGGTAACTTATAAAGAAAAGATGTTTAATCGAGTCACAGTTTTGCAGGGCTCTGGAGGCCCCAGGAAACTTACAATCATGGCTGAAAGGGAAGCAAACATGCCCTTTACATGGTGGCAGCAAGGAGAAGTGCTGAGCAATGTAGGGGAAAAACTCTTATAAAACCATCAGATCTCATGAGAACTCATTCACTACCATGAGAACAGCATGGCGGAACTGCCCCTGTGATGTAATCACCTCCCACAAGATCCCTCCCCCAACATGTGGGGATTATTACAATTCAGATTACAATTCAGTATGAGATTTCAGTGGGGACACACAGAGCCTGACCACATCACCTACTATGCTCAGACTCATGAACAATTGGTAATTGTGGGTACAGTGAAACATTCAACACTCGTGGAGCTAAGAGACTCAGGGAACCCTCGTTGTCTCTCCCATACCCATGTTCTGTGAATAGCTGACTAGTCAAGAATCAGATATGTTACCTATTTTGATGATGCTTTCTCATACCAAGGTTTTACTCAAAACAAAAGTAACAAAGCAGCAAAATTCCATACCTTTTCTATTCACTGGTTATCTGGAAGAATAACCCATGGCCCCTTAGCCACAGGATTTCTACAGGATTATTTTCTAGTTATCTGCATGTCATTAGATGTCTTCCTCTGATCCTCCATGTCCTCATCAAGTAAATCTACTTCTTATTTTGAAGGAGGATGGTCACATATCAATCAGCTTGCATGGTCTAGTAACATCACTTATTCTCCAATGAGCATGGATATATTTTATTCATTCATTGAACTGGCAGATAATTATTGTCTACCAAGACCCCAGAAGAGTAATCAGCAATGAAGAGAATATCAAGAAGTATCTATGACACCTGTTTTTAGAAAGCACACCTTGTCATTGGAATGGTACAAACTGTAAATTAAATATAGAGAAAAATTTTAAGCCAAATGTTTAGAATTTTCTATAGATTTCATTCTTGAAATCTCTGCAGATCTTACTGGTTCTGTTCAATGTGTAACACACTGTATTCCTTGAACAGAAACTTCCATTGGAAATCTTCATTGCCTGTTGGAAAGAGCATTTAGACTTGGAATCACCATAAGATGAAGGAGAGAACTCTGGGTGTTGCATTAGGGATCTCGCGGTCACCACGATGCTGTTGTAAACATTGGACATATTTTCATGGTAATCAATTTATCTGTGGTTTCATGATTATACTTAGCCTGAAAATGCTGAATCATATAGAGACATTGAGAGCTTATCTGTGAAGGACAAGCATTCATAGAATAAAATTTGTGCAACTGGTAAAGAAGTCCTTGTTCTTTTCTGAAGAGTCCAGAAGTCTCGTAACTGCATCTGCTCCAGCCAGGTATGCATTATGCTGTGTACCAGTCACAGCCCTTGTTGGCAACCTTTTACTCAAGTTAACACTCAATCCTCTTAGACCAACAAGAATGCAGTACATACCTTCTCCAATGGAACACATTTTGATCAGCACAAGTTTCCAAACCTCTTTTTCATATGGATTCAAATCCCAATTAACTGTACAGAATTTACAGCTGAGAGTTATATTAAACTGTGTCAGGTAGGCTATGCTACAGCCAAACTATCTAATAAATTCAAATTACTTTTAAAGTATCTAATCTTATTAATAATTTATGGTATTTCAGAATATAAGCATGTTCCTTTGGTCATAGTACATGCAAGCACTCTAGACACTATTGACCTGAAAACATAGAAATTAAATTTAGTTTTCTGAAACTCATTCTCATTTTTAAAAGTTTGCACTGATCAAGTTATTGGATCTCACCCAGCAAAGATAGGTCCCGTTCTGTAGGTAATTCAGAAAGCATTTGAAATTGTAGAAAGAATCCAAGAAAAGCACGTAACATGTTCATGCCTTTGCTACCCCACCCGCTCTGCTTGGACGTGTGTCTCTCCTTCCCCCATCTAGGACACCTGACAAATCTTTCCCCTGAAGCTCCGCCTCCTCCCTCTAGTTCTTCTGTGTTCTCATTCCATCCTGTATGGTCTTTTACTGCAACACTTTGGTTATGCATATCTGTTTATACATCTCTGTCTTCCTTTGGTACTCTAAATACCATTACACAGGGACTATGTTTTATTTGCATGTGTGGCTCTAGAACCTATGATGATGCCTGACACACAATGGAAACACATACATATTTTCTCATCAAATGAATGAATAAATGAATGGACTGTATGGACTCCCAAAATTGTCTTGCAATGACTGAGGTAACCTAGCATCATATGACTTACAGAACTATAGCTTAACCCATAATGATCCCCTCCTCTGTGCAAGGTGTGTGATTAACACTTCAATGAACATGTCTGACAATTTTCCTTGTCTGAGTTGAGGAAATATGTGGGAAGTAATTGCATTTTCTCCTTTCACCGTTTTGTTTCATCATTTTCACGTAAATGGTCATGAGGTTGAAAGAATTGTGCAGATGTCTAACTGCTTGAAGGTTTGTGGAGGCATTAGGTTTTAATGCCTCAGTAGAGCCCTTTATATCCAACCACAGGAATTAATCTTCAGAGTTGATTAATGTTTGGATATAGTCTACTCTCTCAATCATCTCTACCTAGAATTAGATGGGGAGTTACAAGACAGGCAAATTATTTTCTCTATGTCTCTGTTCCTACTTACTCTTCAGCCAGGCTTTCCAGAAGGATGAGACTCCATGGAGCTGGATCCAGAGTGCCCACCTGGCAGCTGTGCTTGCAGAGTGCCTCCATCCCAGGAGCAGCAACTGTGCCGTGGGATTGAGATGCTGACAAACCTAAAAAGCATTCTTTTGGGGCATCTGACAGTACTAGTTATCTGACATTGGGATTTCTGCAGAATTACCTAAGTACCAGCCAGAACAATAAAATAAAATAAAATAAGAAAAAAAATCATTTTTTGTCCCCAAGATGCTAATGAATGGGAATGTCACATATCTCCTCACTTAGGAGGAAAACTGTAGAAAGCTTCCCCAGAAAAGATCATCTTATTCAGTTAGAAATGGTTTTTGCCACGTAGGAAGGACATTTTACTTATAAATGATGAGTTCATGTGTATCAGTGGGTCCTTGCTCTTGCTGCTACTATAAGTTGCCAAGCAAATCCTCTTGTCTAGATATTTTGAATCAGAATTTTCCAGTCTTTGAGCAACAGCAGAGCAGAATTGATATTTTATTCACCTTCTGTCCTTCAAGATAATAACAATACCTGGAATGTTGAGGGAAAATCCTAGTTTTTAAAGTTTCAGGAAATTATGAAGGAAATTGTGTAGATAAACCATCAGAATCCTAACACCTGATATAAACTCATCCATCATTTCCCCTGTGCATATTTTCTCACATTTGAAACCAAAAGAGAGTCCACAAATAAAAGAAAGACATTTTATTTCACATATTTGGTAAATATATTGAGTCTTTCCATAACTTGTTAATATTTTTAGAGGTGAGTAAAAAGCTTGATGTTTTTAAACAGCAGAAATTAGGAGGCTTCTAAGGCTAACAAGAATTTAGCAATGATTGGATTGGTAGCTGACATTAACTACTTATACTGACTCACCAAAATCATTGTAGAACAATTTCTCAAAAAGCCAAAATCAATCAACCAACACATATTTAGTCCCATCATAGGGCTAACACTGAGTCAACTGTGTGGGGCACTTTGGTCATAGGGTTTATGCTGCCAGTGGGGTTACAATTAACAGAAAGATATAAGATATGCATCTTAAAAATATTTAGGCCGGGCACAGTGGCTCACTCCTGTAATCCCAGCACTTTGGGAGGCTGAGGCAGGCAGATCACAAGGTCAGGGGACCAAGACCAATCTGGCCAACATGTTGAAACCCTGTCTCTAATAAAAACACAAAACTTAGCTGGGCCTTATGGCGTGCTCCTGTAGTCCCAGGTACTTGGGAGGCTAAGGCAGGAGAATTTCTCGATCCCAGAAGGCGGAGGCTGCAGTGAGCTGAGATAGCACCACTGTACTCCAGCCTGGGCAACATAGACAGACTCCATCTCAAAATAATAATAATGATTAAATAAGTCATTGCCTTTTGTAGAACAGATCATTCTAAATTATAGCACGATGTCATTAGATGTAAATTGTGCACGTACTAAAAAATATCAAACCATACAAAGATAAATCAGACAGAAGTCTCTCTCCCAATGAGCTGTCTTTTAGCGATTCATCTCACAAATGAAATGCCCACTAGGTTCTGGGCACTATGTTTGGTGGATAGCCTAATGAATACAATAGTCATGCAAAAATCATCGGAGTTGGAAGGTGCATCTGTAAAGGTATGGTCAAGGCACAGAGCAGAGGGAGTGGGGTGGGTTCCAAGGCAACTTCACAAAGCGGAGTACAACCTGAGCTGGATTCGGAAGCTAATCTGGCCATCTTGGGGCAAAGGCAAGGGTGCACAGAGAAGGGGCCACAAGGTATCTTCCAGAATCTGCTTAAATGTAGTTGACTGCAATGAGGAGTTTAGGGCAGAGGTGCTGACTAATGAGGGTGAAGGGCATGTCAGCCAGTGTTCTGCAGGAAGAAACGTGTGTGTATATGTTTGTGTGTGTGTGTGTGTTGAATAAGGAGATTTATTATACAAAATTGGCTCATGTGATTATCATGGCTGGCAAGTCCTAGGATCCACAGGGTGAGTCAGCACACTGGAGAACCAGGAGACCTGATGTGTAGTACCAACCTAGGAAGACCAAATGCTTTAGTTTGAGTCTGAAAGAAAAAGAAAAGAAAAGAAAAGAAAAGAGCCAATGTCCCAGTTTGGAAAGTTGCCAAGCAGGAAAAATTATCTCTTACTCCAGAGAGGGTCTTTTTGTCCTATTCAGGCCTTCAATGGATTGGATGAGGCCCACCCATGCTAGAGAGGAAATCAGTGTTTCCAAGTCTACTGATTCAGATGTTAATCTCATCAGAAAACATTTTCACAGAAACACCCGGAATAATGTTTGAGCAAACATCTGGGCACCCATGGCGCAGTCAAGTTGACAGAAAAAATTCACCTTCACGGAGAGATTGAGTCATGGATGGCCTGATGTACCCTGGCAAGGCGTTTGAAGTTGATCTTCTCTGTGACAGACAGGAGCCATCAAAGTTTCCCGCTAAGAATGATGTCATTGTGTTAGCTGGTGTGCAAGCTGGTGCTACTGCTTTGCGGAAGGTGGGATGGAGAGCAACTCCACTTAGATGCCCTAGGCTGATATCACTTCTAGATTACTGGCTTCGTGAAATAAGTGAATTTCAGCTTAAGAACTTTAAGTCTTTTTATTTATTTATGGTTTGGATGGGCAACAGGCAGAAGTGAAAAAGGCCCAGTTGCCCAGAATTCAAAAGTGCAGATTACAAAACAATAGAGGCCAAGAACAACAAGTGTGGAAAAAGTATATAAATACCTATATGCATACATAAGTATATACATAATACACATGCATATGGACATGGACACTCATACATGCAAATACATGTTTATATTCAAAATACACGAGCATACGATATTCATATACACATTCCTCCAATTCTCCTTAGCATCTTAGAACAGATAAGATGACATATGCTAAAAGAAAGATGTTTCTAATGAATTCTTTTTCTTTCTGAACATTTCTCCTGCAAGAAAAAAGTCCAGTCTTAAAATCTGTCTGCTGAGAGTTTTGTACATGACAGACACTGTGATCAGCACTTTACATTTATTTTCTTAGTTGACCATCACATCGAATGCTGGAAGGAAGTTCTCTTCTTGTACTAGTTGAGGACAATGAAGAAGTTCATCGGAGATTAAATAGTTTTCTATAGTAACATACAAGCAGAAACTACTGTGGACAGCAAACATGTTGAGTTGGAGTTTTGGAAGCCCTTGTATTTAACCTGGAGGAAACCTAGCAGAAGGGAATGAGGTCTTCTGACTTCCAACGTGGAACATGTCTCAAAGACAACTTACTCACTCATCATTTTACAGGGAAGGAACTCACCCAGGTTAAGAGGTGGACAGAGTGAGACCTGGAGTTTGAACCAAGCCCCCAGATCATTTACCACTGGCTCACAGCTTCACAGGAGATGGCCACACAAGTGGGCAGCATTAGACCTGGAGCGGGAGCCGGCCTCCTGCCTCCCAGCCTAGTGCTCTTTTCATTACCCCACAAAAATTCAGGGTTGCTTAGACACAGTGTAAAAGCAAATGTTTTGACTAAACCAGAGAAGAAGCAAATTTGAATGTCATCTTGTACAAAATAGGGGCCTCAGAGAAGTCCTGTGTAAGTCACACCTTTAGAAATGCAATTGCTTATGGGCCTTTCACTGGGGCTCTGGTCATTCGGTGTGTCCGTTAGCTCTTTGACTTTACCTTTCTTTTCCTCTCACCTCTAGTCAAATAATTCATATTTATAAGTAAAATATAAAATACTGTGATGCAGAGTAGTGAAATTTGGATTCATGCTGCTTTAGAGGTCTGTGAACCAACAGCAATTACACCAGAAATTGAGGTGTGGGAGGATGCATGTGTACTTGGGTTGTGTGTTTCTAAATTTTGAGGTGATAAAATACATACAGTTTTTTTCAACTTTTAAAGAAATGTATCCAAAATGACAGAAGACATTAAAGCATGGAAACTTTCAGGCCAATAATGGTAACTGATGGAAAAACAGGTATAATTTTTTATAGTGATAGTTTTAGCACATAAGTTGTGTTATAATTTAGACCAGAAGAAAAAACTTAGAAGTAAACATGAACCTGACCATCTAGGCACATTCTGTGCATTTATAAAGCAGCCTAGAGGAGTTTCCAGGGTTAGGACAGCAAAGCCCATCTAAACCCCCTTCACTGGTGCCCCAGGAGTCCTGGGGTCTTGGTTCTGCAGGACCTCAACACTGACCTATTCCAGTGTCTATTCAGTACTTTGATTGTTATTGTAACTGTATGCAGCTCTGTGCTCATCTCCCCTCATGACTTCTCACTCTCACTTTGCAAGCCTTTGATTAAATTATGCTGCTCCTTTCTTGAGGTACATGCTGCTGTCCTATGGCAATTTGCCCCATGATATGGTTTGGCTGTGTCTCCACCCAAATCTCATCTTGAATCGCAGCTCCCATAATCCCCATGTGTGCTGGGAGAGACCTGAGGGAGGTAACTGAATCATGGCGGCTGGTCTTTCCTGAGCTGTTCTCATGATAGTGAATATGGATCACAAGATCTGATGGTTTTATAAAGAGCAGTTTCCCTGCACATGCCCTCTTGCCTTCCACCATGTAAGATGTGACTTTCCTCCTCATTCGCCTTCCACCATGATTGTGAGGCCTCCCCAGCCATGTGGAATTGTGAGTCCATTAAACCTCTTTTCTTTCTAAATTACCCACTCTCAGGTATGTCTTTATTAGCAGCATGAGAACAGACTAATACATCCCAATCCTCCCCTCCAGGGTTACACAGATCCATCCAGTCCCCTTCCTCACGATGCCATATTTCCCTGTGTCCAACCTCCTCCAGGTTCTAGTCCTCCTCTTCTTTCTGTGACCATTCCATGCCTTGCTATTGACATCTCATCAGGTGACGACTGACACCAGACATTACCCCTTATCAGCTTAAAGAGGATGGGAGGGCCATCATTCATTGACTCATAGCCAATAAATAATCATTTCTTCATATTCTCTCTGGAAGACAGGGGATTTCCCTTATGTCTCACATGTCCAGTTAGTTTTATGGACACAAAAATAACATCTTATATTTTTCCATAATGTATTTTATTTTGAAGTTCACAGCCTTTTACAACAACCCTCCCAGAGGCAGCCACTGGAAAATGCCAAAGAAGGCAACTATGAGCCCGGAGGGGAGGCCTGGTAGGGCCTTACCTGTTGTGACAATTTGACTACTTTTTATTTCTTTTGTTATATTTGTCCAAATTATTGTTCTCCTTGTTTTTGACTGACCTCATTTTCTACCATTTGCCCTCACGTGGCTAGCTGTGGTGTTGGAATATACTTTAGCATGAAGTTGGGAAAACTATAGGAAAGAGGGAAGAAAAAAATATGCCTCATTCCTTTGAAGGTGTCACCGTTCTATTCACCTACTTGTAAGTTTAATTCTAATTTCCCCTTAATATCCCTGTTTTCTGTCTCCAACGTTCTTTACCTTTTCTCTTTCCTCCTCCTTTCTAGCTACCAGCTTCCCTTGAAAATGGCTTGTCAGAATTCTACATAGAGGCACAGGATGAGGGGCCACTCTACATCGTGTCATGAAAGGGACCGGTGGGAGGTAACTGAATCATGGGGGCGGGTCTTTCCCTTGCTGTTCTCATGATAGTGAATATGCCTCACGAGATCTCATGGTTTTATAAAGAGCAAAATCTGATGGTTTCATAAAGGGACACAGGACGAGGGGCTACTCTACATCATTTTGCCCCACCCGGAACCCACAGTCCTGTACAAGGAATAAAGGCCCTGGAGCACGATGCTAACATTCTCTACAGAAGTGTCTTGTTGCATGAAATGCAGAACAGAATGATTGTAATACACATCACTAGCCAAAATAATCCAGAGGTGCCAGACTATTTAAATATTCTCATTTTAGGACAAAAATTGGAGGCTTAAGAGATACTTGAAAATAGTGATTTTTATTTAAATTCAACATTTTCTGTTTATGTTGACTGTGACTACAGTCCCATAATGTATTCCTAGGCTCCAAATATGAGTTATATTAAACTGTTTTCTGAGAAAAGTGCAACATAATATGTCTTTTATTCCCATGGGTTCCTCCTCATGTTGCCTCAACACCAAAAGACCAAAAAGACATTTTAATTAATAATAGGAAGAATGACTATGAAGTTATTAGTGACTTTGTCCATATGTGAGAAACAGGACAGTTTTTACATGCAATAAATTCCTTAAATAATCATTTTATGGATATCCGAAGTAATTTACAAAGGCAAAAATTGATAACGTGCAATTCTTAGTCATGTCACATGTCGTTGATTTCACCTATAAACACACTACACTTGTAATTAACCAAATTAACCATATTCATAAAGATTGTCAATAGAAAGGGAAAGTCCTGTTTTCACATAATAAATAATTACTTTTTTTGTTTATTTTCCGGTATTCTCTTCTGCTCCATATATACTTAGAGTTTTGATCCCCTGTGTGTTCTCTGTATTTTCAGCAGAAAGAAGAGTTTCTCAAAGGAAATATAGATGGGTGGGGGAGGGAACTCGACATGTCTTATATGTTTTAACATTCTATACCTAGAATAAAGCTGATATATATATATTGTATTGAAATGACATTACTCTGCAAATGACATCATTATATGTTTAGAAATTCCAAACGTTTCTGTAAGCTATTAGAATTAAAAAGTCAAATTTCTACATAACAAAATAAAAATTAAAAAACGTTTATAGTAGCAAAACAACACACATAGAATATATAAAAAATAAACAAAAGCATGTAAGACCTCTACACCGAAAACTATGCAACATTAATGAAAGCAATTCCACTGCTGGGTATATACCCAAAGGTAATTCAGTCAGTAAGTCAAAGAGATACCTGCACTCCTGTGCCCATGGAAGCACTATTCACAACACCCAAGATATGGAATCAATCCAAGGGCTCATCGATGGATGAATAGATAAGGAAAATCCAAGAGTTCATCGATGGATGAATAGATAAGGAAAATGAGGTATAAAAACAAATTTCAGCCTTAAAAGAGAAGGAAATCCTGTCATTTATAACTACAGAAACCCGGAGGGCATTATGTTAGGTTAAATAAGCCAGGCACAGAAAGACAAGTATGAGGTAAGGTCACTTATATTTGGAAGCTAAAAAAGGTGAACTCCTAGAAACAGGCAGGAGAATGGTGATTGTCAGGAGCTGGTGGGAAGGGGTTGGGGAGATGTTAGTCAAGAGGTGTCAAGTTTCTGTTAGACAGGAGAAGTAAGTTCAAGAGACCTATTGTACAACATGGTGATTCTACTTAATAACAGTGTGTTGCACACTTGAAAATTGCTAAGAGAAGATTAAGTGTTCTCACCACAAAAAATAATAAATATGTGAGGTAATGCATATGTTAATAGCTTCATTTAGCAATTCCACAATGTCTACATATTTTCAAACATCATGTTGTACATCCCAAATGTGTATAATTTTTATTTTTAAAAGTTGACCGGGTGCAGTGGCTCATGCCTATAATCCCAGCACTTTGGGAGGCCGAGGTGGGTGGATCATCTGAGGTCATGAGTTCAGGACAAGACTGGCCAACATGGTGAAACCCCATCTCTACTAAAAATACAAAAATTAGCCAGGTGTGGTGGTGCACACCTGTAGTCTCAAGTACTCGGGAGGCCGAGGCAGGAGAAGCACTTGAACCCAGGAGGTGAAGATTGCAGTGAGCTGAGATTGAGTCACTGCACTCTAGCCTGGGCAATAGAGCAAGACTCAATCTTGAAAAAAAAATTTAAATAAATAAATAAATAAGAAGAAAAGAAATTACATACCTAAATATGCAGAGAGATATGTTATGCTTATGGCTTAAAAATAAATACTATATTAATTTCAATTTTTCTCCCAACAATCTGTACATATGATGCAATTACAATTAAAATTCTAGCAGGCTTCTTACAGACTGTTGAAAAATTGTTCCTAAAATTCCTGTGGCAATGCAAATGGTCAAGGCAATCTTGAAGAACAAGAATAGAGCTAAGTTACTGAAACTACCAGATATTCAGATCTGATCTAAAGCTGCAGTAATTGAGACAGAAGAGTCAGATAGAGAAACAGACCAATAGAACAGAACAGAGTGTAGAATCATCCCACACACAAAATTCACCTGGTTGATGAGAACTGTGGTGCTGCAGAATGTGGACAGGCAGGAGTCATTTTAATAAATTGGGCTGAGTAAACAGGAAAAAGCGGAAAATTCATCTTAACCTTCACTTCACCAATTCACAGAAACAAACTAGATGCGCTGCAGATCTAAACGTAAAAAATGAAACAATAAAGCTTTTAGAATACATAGATCATCCCTATGTTTTGGAGTAAGCAAACATTTCTTAAATAGGACAAAGCTATGAACAAAATATTAATACATTTGACTATAATAAGATTAAGCACTTCTGCTTATCAATGGGCATTAAAAGAGTGAAAAGACAAACCATAGAGTTAGATGTTTGCAATGCATCCATCCAACAAAAGATTCATACAGATATATAAAGAACTTGAATGGATCAATAAGAAAAAAAGCAAAGAAAAATCAATAAAAAATAGAGAAGCAAGTTAAATAGCTATTTCATAAAAGCATGTGAAGATGGCCAATAAATATGTTCAAAGATGTTGAAATTCCAAAAAGGAATTTGCATGTTCCTTTGAAGTCACCAGGAACATGCAAATTACATTTTCAGTGTGGCATTGCTGTATGCCCAACAGAAAAACTAAGATGAAGAAAGACTTTCCATGCTGTGTTATGTCGAAGGCATGGAACCACCAGAACCCTTGTTCATTTCTGGTGGGAGTACAAATTGTTAAAACTTCGGAAAAGAGCTAGGTCAGTGTACACAATATTGTTAGCAGCACTCTTTATCATAGCTCAAAACTATCCAATACCCAAATATCAATATCCAAATACCCAGCACCTGTACAATGGGTCCAGAAATTATGACAGAGCCACACAATGGAACTCTCAAGCAATGATGATGACTGGACCACAACTTCCTGCAACGATGTGGATACATCTCAGTAGCAAATGCCAGACAGGAGAGTGCACAGCCTCAGTTTATTCTACAAATTCCAGAAACTGGCAAAATTAACCTATGGTCTTGTGGGTCAGGACAGTGGTCAGTCTTGCAGGAGGTAGTAACTGAAGAGATGGAGGGTGGTTTCCCAGATCCTGACTGTCCTCTAGTTCTTGATTAGGGCTCTGGTGAATACAGATGTGCTCTGTTTGTGAAAATCTGTTGCACCATATGCTGTACACTTAGAGTTTTATAGTTTTGCTTACAGAGGCTATTCTTCAATAGAAGATTCCCCAAACTAAGTTCATATAAAACAAGATAATTTGATGAATTTAATGATTCTTTCAAACCTTTGATTTGTAAAATCAATTTTTTTGGCTTACTGGAGTTCAGAATTCTTGATGTTGCATGATAACCTTGCTCACATGGATCAGTTTAGACAAGCAATATTCACTCTGATTCCTAGAGAGTATTCAGTGTAAAATTCACACATTCACACACTTTTTAAATACACTACTATCAAGGTCTCAATAAATTTTGGCATATCTTCCTCTGTGACAAGAGGCATTTTTATGTGAAAGCTTGTACCTACATTATCTCTCAAAATGAAATGCAGATTGTCCTACATTTATGTAAATGTGGTTACATTTGGGTCTTTTTAGGTCAGCTGTATAGACAGTAATGAACAAGGAAGTTCGTCAGTACCATTTTAGAAAAGTGAACTAGGCTGGGCGCGGTGGCTCACGCCTCTAATCCTAGCACTTTGGGAGGCTGAGGCAGGTGGATTGCCAGAGCTCAGGAGTTCAAAACCAGCCTGGGCAACATGGTGAAACCCCACCTCTACTAAAATTACAAAAAAAATTAGCTTGGCATGGTGGCGTGCTCCTGTAGTCTCAGCTACTCAGGAGTCTGAGGCAGGAGAATCGCTTGAACCCGGGAGGCAGAGGTTGCAGTGAGCCGAGATGGCACCACTGCACTCCAGCCTGGGTGAAAGAGTGAGACTCCATCTCAAAAAAAAAAAAAAAAAAAAAAAAGAAATTAATCAACTCCTAAGGAAATCGGAATGTTTTCTGAACAAGGTACTTTATCTCAATAGGTATGAAGCTACTTTTATTCCATGACACAACATCTAACTTGCTGTTTCTACATGTCCCTCCCTTCAGCCTCTCCAGGAGAGGTGTGCGGTCAGCACCACACACCCCACATTCCCCAGGCAAGTGTTCAGGAGGTGAAAGGGGCCCGGGTCCAGGCTGGCCTCTGCCTTGGTGTGGGATACCTCTGCTCCATGAAACGGGTGAATTTTCTTATTTGCAAAACATATTACGAGGGCCAGCCACATGTTATTACCTTTCCTCAGTCCCTCTCTCCTATGTTTTTAAACAGTGATTTCAAGACATTTAGGAAAATATAGATTCCCCTTCTTGAGACTTTGAAAGGGTTAGATGGTTTTGGTTTACAATGGCCTTATTATCTATGAATATCTTGTTCTGATCGTGCATCAAAAAAATGATGGCAAGCATATAGAGGTGATCTATTTTCCTATTCTGTAAGATGATTTGACTGCTGAAACAGTAAATAACTATGTCCTTCAAATCTCTCTTTTTTTCTGCTTGTCCTTGTTTCTTTAATAATGTTGATCTTTTTACCCACTCTTGCCAGTTCTCCCACCTCAACCTATGTTCATTCACACACACATACACACACACTCTCTCACCCAGCTCCTACCCCAAATCATGTGATAAGCATTTCTATTATTGAGATTTTTTTCTAGCACTTACAGTTGGCATTTTTTACAGTCTAGTTTGGTGTTATGTTTCTTGTACCTGAATTGTGGAATTGTCTTTTCACTCAGACTTAGCTATGTATACAACGGCCCTGGCAAAGAGGGAGTCTGCCAAGCCATGGAGCGCTGAGGCAAATCCATGGACAGTCTCTTATTCTGGAACGCGTGTCGCTCTGATGCTGTAGTAATTATGTGAACTTGAAGCAGTACTTGGATTTGAGAATTGTCCTTGAGTGTGTTCTGCAATAAATTACTTAAGTGAGATGTGGAGGAACTAATTGGTTAATAACCATAATTGGGATTAAAGAGTAATTTTGATTTTTAAAAGATGCTTAAAAGGATAAATATTCAGTTGTCTCATTTTGCTATTAAAAAAAAAAGTCTCCTTCAATGACTTCACATAATGGGAAACACAGGTGGGCTAAATGCTACCCTCGTGTCGAGGTGACTAGCCATTGTCAAAGCCCCTGCTGGGGGCAGGCTACTGGAGGCAAGCTGTTTGCCTGTGCTTTGCCCTAAGGATATTGACTATTATTATTTATGATTTATGTTGCTCAGTGAATGTACATTGTGCAGAGCAATAGATTAAATGGTGCTGAACAAAGAACACCCTTCCAGCCCCCAGGAGGGGACTTAAAATGTAGACACTTAAATGACACATTTCAGGACTTGCATGAAGCGTGTGGGTGTGGGGCACCCTGAGCACAATGGCTGAGGGAGGGGTTCACGCTTTATTAAGCAGAGAAGAAAGCTAGCAATTGGGTCTGAGTTAGGCAGTGCATAAAAAAGAAAGCACAATACTGGCTTTAGGAGAAGAAAACAAAGCAACATGGGAAGAGAATTCAGACAGAAAAGAGAGACAAAACCAACTGAATTTGCTCTAGAGTTGTGGTAATCTTTCCAAAAACCACTCAGACACATTTAACAATTTATTTTTGAACTAGATCATCAGTATGGATTTTACCTATGTAGAGCTTGTGTCGCTTTTCTTATCAATGATTTATAAGATTTTATAGTGTTAGTAAGCAACTAGCTTACTACATAGCTTTGCTTATATTTGGGTCTGTGTGATTCCAAGAATCTGTATCTTCTTTGTCTATCCCTTCTTTGTATATAGCAGCTAGCCCAGTTCTTTGCACATAGTATGTGCTCAATAAGCATTTATAGATTGCCTGAGGATAGAATTCAGGTTTTTCCCTCTTTGAGTGGAAAAGGGAATGAAGATGGATCTTAAATTCCAGTGTTTCAGGTGCTTGGTATCAGCAACATGTAGTCCATAACTTCAGGGCTGCACTACTATGAACAAACAGATACTATGGAGGCAGGACCAGTTGCACTAACTACCCAGAGGTTTAATTCAGAAGGGCGTTTTAAAGTTATCCCCGTAAATTCAGGACACATGCCAGGTCTAATTCTGGAAATTCTGGAAATAATCAATTCTGTTCCCATGTAATAAGTAGTACCACTTCATGACCAAATGCTGATGTTTGCTTTCTTATTCCTTTTTATAACCAAAGTCTTACTTCCCAAGTGGTATTTCTTCCAAGAAATTTCTAATCTGAAAGGAAGTCCAAATTGGCACAGGGATAGCAACTTCCTTGGCGCAAGTGACTATTTAGAAAGTAGTATTCTGAGTACTCTGCAGGGATGGTTTAAATAACTCATGCTCATATTTGCATATTGCAATGGCAGGGCTTTGCTGTAAAGGAAAAACTGGTGACACTGAGTCAACTCCCTCTTATTCAAAGTCACAGCCTCTGCCTCTCAATTGCTTCTTCGCACTGTGCTTAAAACCAGGGCAAACATTTACCTGCTTAGGAAAGCATCTTCACCTTGCGTCCTCTAAGAGAAAAAAAACAAACTCCTTAGCCTGTCAGACAAAGACCCATAACTATTGGACCCAATCCACCACCTGACTTCACACCCACAGGGATCTGAGAGTGCTCTGTTCTGGGGGCAGGCACTTTCAGTGCTCTCTGACTGAAGCTCTGTTCCCCTCCATAGAAGGCCATTCCCAGACTTTTTTCCTTCTGCAAGTGCTGATGGAATATCGCATTTAAAAGATTCTACAGTAGTTCAGGGAAAAAAAGGTGATACTTAGTAAGCATTACAGAAACATGTTTGGGCTGAATACAATCTAAAATATCAGTATTATCTAATTTACTTATTAGTAGGTTTTGCTAAACTTCTCTTTTTGAAGTATTATTTCAATATCAAAACATTAAAAAATGTTGTTAATGATCTATAATGTCATCACCTTGACATAGTTTATTTTTTCTATGTTTCTTTCTAGTCTAACTATATCAATTAATGTTTTTCACAGAGGTAATAATGGTACGCATACAATTTTATGTTGTTTTTATTATTTTTATAGTGTTATATTTATTTTTTTCATAAATATACTATTAGTGCTTATAATATATCATAGAGTTACTTAATCATATATTTATAGCGATTCTTTAATTGCTGGATACTTACTTCTAAAGCTTTATTTATAAATAATGAGATGATATACATCTTCAGGCCTTGAAGCATCTCAACTTATTTTAATTATTTCCTTAAAATAAGCTTGAAACCAATTATTAGGTTAAAAAGTAAAAACAGCAAATATCTGATAGTATTTTCTTAAATAGATGCTTTGATATTTTAAGGCCTTCATCAGCAAATTTCAACATACATAAGAATTGTTCTGGAACCTTATTTGAAAATACAGATTTTCTGAGTTTCACCTGGGGATATGATGATACAGGACAATGGAGGTGGACCCTAGAAATCTGAATTTCAGCTGTCACCTTGGGTGATTCTGATGCAGATATTTACATTATTAAATAGAAAGAAAAATAGAAACAAAGATATAAGAAAGTCTTCAAGGAAATCTAGTTTTACCTTGCCTTCCTTGTGTGGCCACGTATTGTTCTAAATATTGTAATTCAGAAATTCAGGTTAACACCACATCAAGAATAATACGAGAATATTTTTAATGTGCCTGATGTTCTTGTTGAGTCCAATTTATCTTATGGTATTAATTAACTCATTTAAAAGTTTCTTTCTAAAGAAAGAAGGCTGAAAACACCTGACAGAAAATAGTATAACTGAATACACATTCCATACCTGAAGAGAAAAAGGACAAAGGGAACCCGAATAGTGGTGTGGGGATGTCTGTGGATACGGGCGCCTTTGGAAAGCACATGCCACATACACGTTAGTGCCATGCAGAGCATTTCCTGAAACATGAGGAGACCACACATCTTCATATGTTTCTTGCTAGGCTTCTAGAACAACCTGCAACACTTTATTACTACTTTGAGTCAGAATGATGTTTGTGATTTTCTTTCCTGGAGGGTTTCTCATTTCCCCAGGTTGTTCAGGGAAAAAAAAAAGAAGAAGAAGAAGAAGAAGTAGCCAGCTGTGGCATGTTTGGTTTGGGTGGCAGAACAGCCAAAAATTCAAAGGGAAAAGTTATAATAATAGGGGTGATAGCTGGAGAAAGTCTGGGATAATAAAGTCTGCACAAGTCCCTGACTGATGGTTAGGCTCTGCATTTGTGTGGAAAATTAAAGAAAGCCCCAAAACAGCAAGGGTGCTTTCAAACTTTCTGAATTTTAAAATGCATCCTTGAACTAGAGACAGCTTAACCAGTGCCTGAAGCCAAATTGGTTTGAGAAAACTGAGCATAACCTCTGACTAAATCCCTGGCTGAGAATTAAGATAAACAGGACCAAGGGAGGCACCTACATAGGCAGGTTTAAAAAAAATTAAACTGGGAGGAAGAAATATTTCACAGTTTGTGTGCAAGCACATTAATTGACTAACAAAACAAAATGAATAAACAAAAATCTAAGGAACAAACAGAATCCAGGGCTGCTGCGATCTACAATGTCTTGTTTTCAGCCAAAAATTATTAGCCACAAATATAATTGGGATAGTATGACCACAATCAAGAAAAATAACTTTGAGTGGGTCTTGATTTTGAATTAGCAGTCATCAAATTAAAAGAAGCTATTATAAATATGTTCAAACAATTATAGAACAATTATGATCCAATAATTTAAAGAAAGTATACTATTAGTGAGTAAATAGGAAATCTCAGTGGAGAAGGGAAAAGTATTTTTTTAAAAAAAGATCAAAATTCTAAGGCTGAAAAACACAATATCTGAAATAAAAATTCATTGAATGCGTTAATCAGTAGCACTGACTTGGCAGAAGAAAGAACTGAGATTTTAAAAATTAGATAAATTAAAAAGTATCCAATTTGAAAAGCACAGAAAAAAAGGATAAAAGTGAAGAGAGATGCAGAGATTTATTAAACATTATCAAACATTTCAACATATGTATAATTGGAGTTCTAGAATGTATAATTGGAGTTCTAGAAAGATAGAAGGAAAATACAAATCACAAAAAATATTTAGAGTAGTAATGCCTGAAAATTCCCCAAATTTGATGACAACATTGGTTTTCAAATCCACAAAGCTCAAAGAGTCCCAAGTAAGATACATACAAAGAGAAATGCACCTAAACACTATATTCAAACCACTAAAAACCCACAGCAAAGCAAAAGTCCTGAAAGCAGTGAAGAAAACAAAAAAAAAGACAATTCACATATGAAAAGGAAGGATATAATTTATAGATGACTTTTCATCCAAAGCAGTGGAATCCGTAGGATTTGAAATAAAATGTTCAAAACACTGAATAAAAAAAATGCCTTCATTGTATAATCAAACTATCCTTTAAAAATGAAAGCAGAACAGGGGCATTTTTGATAAACAAACCCTGACAGAATTCTTTGCTAGTGACCTGTACTGTAAAAATACTAAGGAACGTCTTTCACCTGAAGGTTTCAGATGAAACCTCAGATCCATGAAGGAAATAAAGAACACAAGAAATGTTAGATATAAAATATTGCTTACTGATTTTAAAATACAATATTGGTTTATTATATATATTCCGTATATAATGGAACAATTATATATTATTATCTTATAATTATATATATGTTTATTTTGTTTTCTTGACTTTATTAAAAACATATGACTGCTTAAAGTGAAATTTATAAAAACGTATTTTAAAGTTTATAATGTATATTGATGTAATATAAATAACAACAAAAGAACAATGGAGTGGAAGGAAATGGGAACATACTGATATAAAAGTTTTTACATTATATTGAATATATGTCAATATTGACTTGAAGTTAAAAATAAATATTGTATTATATTACCTAGAATATAAACACAAAGAAAAATAAACATTCAATATAATAACTAAAATACATTTATTCAACACACACACAAAAAACCCATTAACTTAATAAGAGAGGAATAAAAGAAGAAAGGAGACCAATAAAGAGCAAAGGGCAGCAGACTAGATCTGGACCCAACCCTATCAGTGGTTCTATTAGACTTGAGTAGACTCCCCCTAAGCCAGGCCTCATCCTACTGTGTACCATGAGGAAAACATGGCCTGCAGTGTGTTCGTGAGCTAAGAATGGTTTTTATCTATTTAAAAGACTGTTAAGGGAAGAGAAAGATAAAAGCACACATAAAAATGAAGACAAAGATGGGGAAGATGATAATGATTATAAGAAACAGAGAAGAGGAGGAGGAAGTGGTGCAGCAGATATTGTAGGTGGTCTTTATAGAAAATATTTGCTGAAAATTTGACTAATATTAATAAAAGGCAAGAATTTTCACACTAGATAAAGAAAATTACTAAGACTTTGTCATACATCAGTACAAGCCCTACAGTTATTAAAGGGACAAAAAAAGGAATTACATGAAAAAATTATATCAGGAAATTTGATGATTTAGATGAAGTAGACAAATTATTTGAAAGATATAAATTATATAATATGTCTCAAGAAAAAGTAGAAAATCTGGGCAACCCTATGTTTACTAAAGAAATTTAAATACAAATTAAACCTTTTGCTTATATACATATAACCACACATACAAACACACACACACTAGGTCTATATATTTCCACTACTGAATTATCTCAAATATTTATAAAAATACTCTTGCAGTAAAAAGAGGAAGAAAGAACACCTTCCAACTTATTTTTGGAGGCCAGTATTACATCAATACCAAAACAGGAAAAAGAAATCAAAAGAAAACATTCATATTTCCAAAACACACTGATTCAAAATGTCTTATAAAAATATGCAGACCAAATAGAACAACATATGAAAAGGATACTATACAAAAATTAGGTTGGGTATATACACAAAATTCAAGTTTCATTTAACATCTGAAAATCATTTAATGTAATGCTATATTGGAAGAAAAGTAAGAAGTCAAATCATCTTAATAGATGCAGAAAAATCATTTGACAAAATGCAACAAAGATTCTTGCTGAAACTCTCAGCACACAAGGAATAAAAGAAAACTTCTTCAACCGAACAGAAGGCATCTACAAATACCTACATCTAACAGCACATTTAAAGAGAAATATCTGAATATTTTCTGTTTATATTCAGGAACAAGGCAAAATGTCTGCTTTCACCAATTTTATTCAACTTTGTGTTGAAGTCATAGTACAAATATGACAAGAAAAAAAGAGCATATTCTTGGAAAAAAAAAGAATTGTATTCATTCACAGATGGTATGACTATGAACTTAGAAACTCTTAAGGAAACTCCAAAATAACCTACAACAAATAATTTTGCAAATTTTCAGATTAGGTAAATACAAAACCTGTTTTTTATACTAATAGTGAACAATCCAAAAAGTTCCATTCACAGTGCATAAAAAGTAAAATACTTAACAATAAATTTAAATATAAATATGCACTGGTTCCTGTAAACAGAGGAATTAAAGAATACTAAAATACATGGAGGAAAAACTTTGTATCCTGATTGTAAGACTCAATATACCTAAGATGAAAATATTCCCTGAATTGATCTGGAAATTTAATGTAATACCCACTAAAATCTATGAAAGTACTTCTGTAAAAATTTATAAGTTCATTCTGCAATGTACAGCAATGCAAAATGCCTAGAATAGTCAAAACAGCTGTAAGTGACCAAAGGTCAGAGACCTGCACTGATTTTAAGATTTCTCTAAATGTTTCATATTTTAGACAAAAGATATTAGCACAAGGATAGACATATACCTCAATAAGAGAGAACTGAGAGCCCAGAAATGAATCAAATTTATGAGTTCAATTGATTTTTGAGAAAAGTACTTAGGTTATTTTCAGAGAAAAGAATTGCCTTTTTAATAAATAGTGCTAAAATATCTAGATGTCTGTATGAAAATAAAAAGAACCTTGACCCATTCCTCACACGGCAGATGAAAATGACTTCAAGTGGACCACAGGTCTAAACTTTATAACTACAACTCTGAATATTATAGAAAATATATACAAAAAGTTTTGTATTCTGGACATAGAGGTTTCCTAAGTAGGAAACAAAAAATACAAGACTTAAAAAAAAAAAAAAGGGCCAGGCACGGTGGCTCACACCTGTAATCCTAGCACTTTGGGAGGCTAAGGTGGGTGGATCACAAGGTCAGGAGTTTGAGACCAGCCTGGACAATATGGTGAAACCCTGTCTCTACTAAAAATACAAAAATTAGCCAGGCGTGGTGGTGGGCACCTGTAGTCCCAGCTACTCGGGAGGCTGAGGCAGGAGAATCGCTTGAACCCAGAAGGCCAAGGTTGCAGTGAGCCAAGATCACTCCACTGCACTCCAGCCTGGGTGACAGAGCGAGATTCCATCTAAAAAAAAAAAAAAAAAAAAGAAGAAGAAGAAAAGATAAAGGAAAAGAAAGTTGATAAATTAGACAACCCTTCAAGAGACATCATGAAGAAATAAAAAGGTAAGCCACACTCTACAGGAATATATAATCTTTTCAATACATAAATCTGGCAAAGGGTTGCATGCATAATATATAAATACTTGCCAAACTTAAGTAACAAGAAGACAGACAATTACAAAAAAGGTGGGAGCGGACATAAGATTTGAACAGGTATTTCACAAACGAAGATATACAAATGACCAATCAGCACATGGAAAGCCTTTTAATATCATTGACCGATAAGGTAACCTTTATACCAGTACACACATTTTAGAAAGACTAAACTTGAAACGACTGAATTTCAAGAGTGGGCAAATGTGTGGACTCTGGAACCCTTAAGCATTGCTAGTGAGAAGGCGAGATTGTATAGGCACTTTGGGAAACAGTTTAGCAGTGTCTTCTAAGTTTAGTATGCTCTTACCAATAGAACCCAGAAGTTTCACTACGAGGCATTAATTCAATAGTAATGAAAACATTTGTCCACACAAAGATCAGTACACAAGTGTTCCCAGCAGCTTTTTTATTTGTTATAATTATTTTGTGATTTTTAAGTTTTTAAAGTATTTTAATAGATTTTGGGGGTAAAGTGCAGTTTTGTTACATGGATCTATTTTGCAGTGGTGAAATTGGGGCTTCTAGTATAAACATCACCCAAATAGTGGACATCGTGTCCCTTAGGTACTTTCTCATCCCTTACCTTTTATGAAGTGCTTATCACTGAGCTGGGGAATGGGGATCATCAGTGAACAATTGGAAATACACAGGACACGGTCTGCCTTGAAGAGGACATGTGACTCTTCCCTGTGCTTGAGTTGGGCACATTTTGTACAGGGTGATTGTTTGTGATGTGATAAAGGGAACCTTCAACAGTCTCCCACTTCACTACCCATATTGCTTCGTAAGTGCTGTTCCCAAGCCATTGAGTGAGCCCTCTCCCAGGGTACAGTGCCAGCTCTGAAGCCTTTGGGGCTTTAAAATCTACCCTAGAGGATCTTGCTGATTTAGATAAATGCCCACATACCCAATACTCATCTTGTGAGTGTTTCTTATCTGGAAAAAAGCAACCAATCTGAAATATGATGGAGGTGGTGGGAAAGTCCTAAGGTCTTGATGGGGTGGAATGGCTACTTCTTTAATAGGGTAGAAATTGCAAGAACTCCCAAAGGACAGATGAGAAGGGTGGAGGAAGTCTCTCCAATCTATAGATGCAGGTTTTGGGTTTTTTTAGGCACAGAAGGTTTTGTTTGTTGGTTGGTTGGTTGGTTGGTTGTCTACCGCCCCCCACACAACTCCAGGAATGAGAATAAATCTCCTGAGTCTGCCAAGCCAAGACTGTTCTCCTTCTCTGCTCACTTTTAGAACCAGGTCTAGGGAATCCTCTGTAGTCCACTTGAGAAGTGAAGCCTGGATCTAGACAGAGTCCCCAGCTTCTGAATCCAAAACTACAAGGCTTTTAAGCACTCACAAGAAATTACCTAACACATACATGTATGCGTATGCACCCGTCAACACACTGCAAGTCCTTTCCACAGCCCTGGCTCTAAACTAGCTGTGGAGGTCACACAGAAGAAAAAATGTTAGGATCTTTTCTTCTAGAATTTAAAAGAACACCTGTAGAGGATACTGCACAATTAAATGTCACTCGTGGCTTACTGTATGAACTGAACACTGTGTAAATGGTGTCTTTATTTGGCTCTGTGTTCTGAGCTTACAGGAGGGAGGGGAAGCTCACTTTGGGCTGGAATGCTCAGGAAATTTTTCTTTGTGAAATTAGAACCTGAGCTGAGTCTTAAAACATAGATGCAATTGACCCAGAGTGGATGGAGGGGCTTTGGAGTCTGACCTGCGCTGGGGTTTGGAGGTGGAGATGTGCCAGGATGAGTAGACAGGCCTTGCTGAACCTGAGCATGGGGGCGGGGATGGCAGAGCCCATGGGAGGCCGGAGAACATGCAGACGTGCAGAGCGCTGAGCAAGAGAACAGAGACTTTGCCCTGAAGGAAATTCTGGACGTTAGAGGAGGAAAGCAATGGCCTAGAAAGATGATTCTGAAGGCTTTGAGGATGAAGCATTAGCATGAGATACAGAAGTAGAGAATGATTCAGGCTCCGATCCAGGTGGTAACAGAGGAAAGAATAGTCGCAATGGGAAAATAGATAAGAGAAATATCAAGATTCTTTTTTTCTTTTTAAACAATTAGAAGGTCTCAGGGGAGGATGGGATTGAGAGGTGACATAGGGAGAGCAAGAGAACCAGGTGCATTCTAGCAGGACTCAAATGTGAGTCCCAGAACCACAGAGGCCAGCACAAGAATACAGGGGAGGAGCCTGGGAAGTAGACTTTGGAGGAATCAGGAGAGCGTCCTGTCAGTTACTGAGACTGAGATTTATAGTGAACGTTACAACTGGACATTATGGTTGGATATGGAATATGAGGGTTGAGAACTTCCAGGGAAAGAGAGTGAATTATATTTTAGAGTGATCAATTTCAGCTGGACACGGTGGCTCACACCTGTAATCTCAGCCCTTGGGAGGCCAAGGCAAGTGTATGGTCAGAAGTTTGAGACCAGTCTGGTCAATGTGGCGAAACCCCGTCTCTACTAAAAATACACACACAAAAAAAAAAAGAAAAGAAAAATTAGCTGGGCATGATGCTACACTCCTGTAGTCCCAGCTACTTGGAGACTGAGATGGGAGAATTGTTTGAACTGGGAGGCAGAGGTTGCACTGAGCTGAGATCACACCACTGCACTCCAGCCTAGATGATAGACCAAGACTCCATCTCAAAAAAAGAAAAAAAAAAGAAATTATATTGAAAGGCATGAATGTGGTCTCTGAGAAGAAACTCACTTAAAGATGATGTCTCATCACGTACCTTGACATCAGCAAGTCTGTGTTGAACAAATGAAATTTATGTTTGACCTCTATTCTTGCAATCCATCCTCTTGTTTAGGGTTGAGTCTAGATATTGCAGGAAAGACAACAGTGGTGATGTGGATGCTAAGTCAAGTGAACCTCTGCTTACCTATGGATTTGCCCATACATTTGCAAATTTGTGACCACCTACCCATGGTGTCAGTTTCTGTCCTTTCCAGCTCGTTGCTGCTATACCTATTGACATTTCACTCATTAAGCATCCTCGAGCTCCCTAGAATGCAGAGATTACTAAGTCAAAAATTAGTTATTGATTTCTGACTATGCACCCAACACGGTACTAGGCACTGAGGATACCAAATAAATAAGTCATAGTCCATGCTCATAATTTATCAGGGGAAGGCCACATAGGCAATTGACCATTATAAAAATGTGTAATGAGTGCAGTAATCGAGTTGTAAATCAATAAACTGTTGGTGGAGTGCTGCTGATGGGAGGGAGTGGGTTCTCGTAGGAAGTGATGTTTGATCTGGACCTTAATGGATGAAGAGGAGAGAGGACAAAGCTTTCTGGGGAGGAGGAAACACATGAACAAAGAAATGAAAGCATGAAATTACATGTAGTGTTTACTTTCATGATTCATGTTAAAAATGACTGTGGTTTGTTCAGACAGAGGCCGAAGTGCCCTGGGATAATCTCTGTGCTGAGCCCTGGAGAGCACCAGCATCCTATGACCCCTTCAACTTGCCCAGGGATCAGCTGGCATTTCTAGTTTGATGTGTGTGTGCACCAGCATTCAAATCGCAAGTTGCAGCTGACAGGCTTTCATCCGGAGATTGCTTTGTGCGGATGAGCATAAAGCATGTGAGAGCCTCGGGAGATGGCTGAATTCTGGGCCCACAAGGGAAGGCTCTCATTCTTTCACATTCTCTGTACACTTGAGATCCTTTGTAGCCCCAAAAGGGAGGCACCTGAGAGCTGAGCATTGTGTGCCTCAACTGCATTGAACACTGAGGAGAATTAGTGTATTCACTATGATCTCTTAATAGCAGAGTAAATGTCGAACCAGCTTTTGTATCCCTTAATTTCTTGCCTTGCCTAATTTTTCCAGTTCATTTCATACGAGTAACTGAGGCCATGGAGCCCAGGCACTGGTGTTTTTCAGCACTGTGAGTCTTTGAACATGAGATCAATCTGTCTTTCTTGACTGCATTGTGGGTGCCCTTGCACGAGAGATGAAGGCAATTTGGGAGCTGCAGCTGTCAACCTCTTGTTTGAACCCATGGCCCACGTGGCTCTTTAGGCATGGGTGGAAGATGGGGTTTCTGTTATAGATAGCAGCATCGCTCCCACCTTGACATCTGGCTGAATTCCTGCTCAATTTAAAGCAGCTGCATTTATTCCCCTGTTCTAACGACTCTCCTTATTACCTGACAATCTATCTGAACTATCGACTCATTTCCGACCTGCCAGTTCTCTCAAAAGTTATGGAAATGGTCTTCAAACTGCAGCTTCAGCACCTCCTCCCCCACAGGCTGTCTGTGCAGCAATAGATCCTCTCATCAACAGAGGAGAGAGGCCAATTGAGTGTGCTGTGCACTCCCAGGTGCTGAGCCTGGAGAAGGGAGGATGCTGCCACCGGTCAGCTCCTGAGCATCACAGCCTCTTGGACTATGTCTTAGTGCATCTGTCACAGCCAGCTTTAGTGGTCTTGGTGCTGGACTGGAAAGTGCAGGGGGTATTGGCCTGGGTGGTTTCTATGTGCTGTAGAGCATTCTGTCTGCCCTCCTGCTCTTCTTAACCAAGACCCACCAGCTTCACATTTTTGAAAGAGGCTGTCAGTCAGAGCTTTCCAGTTCTTCATAATCTCTTTTCCTCATTCAGAAAAACGAGGAACTTTCCCTTAGAGAATGTTGGGCTCAGTATTTGCAGGCAGCTCAATCAAGCCAGGGACACATTTTACATGAATTTCTTAAGCATCACCTGGTCCGAACTCTTGCAGAAAAAGTGAAATAGGAGGGAGGGAGACCTCTGAGAGAGAAGGAGGAGACATTCATCTCTGCGCTTCTCAGGGAGCAAAGACCCACGACGGCTCTGTCTCCTCACCTGTGAAAAGCCTGAAGATGCCTTTCAGCCTCCCACATCTGTCTTTTGAATTAAGGAAGACAACATAACAGAAAATTACAAAAGAAACGTACTAAATATATATTGTTATAATTATTGGTAATATACTATTATTACTGTTAAAGGCTTGAGTTTTGCCCTTGTGGAGCTAACAACCTAGTTAAGACAAAAGCAGGCATAACATGAATAATTTGAGTACAATTAGGTTCTCTCTGCATATAACCACTTATTATCATTAAGTTATCTCTATGTAGAACCACTTAAGAGTACAAGAGGTCTTTAGTGAAGGGAGACATAAATGCCATTTAACTTCTTTTGGCAGACTGGTTTAAAAGTTTTGTCCTTGGACTGAGACTTACTGCAGGGAAATGGAAGTGGTTAAGAAGAAGACTAAAACTTAATGATACAGACTCTTGTCTTTGGGATATAGCTTTTACATGGTAGCTTTTGTTTCTGAACTTGCTTGGTGTATTAGTCTGTTTTCACCCTGCTAATAAAGACATACCTGAGACTGGGTCATTTAAAGGAAAGAGGTTTAATGGACTCACAGTTCCACATGGCCAGGGAGGCCTCACAATCATGGTGGAAGGTGAATGAGGAGCAAAGTCATGTCTTACATGGCGGCAGGCAAGAGCTTGTGCAGGGGAACTTCCACTTATAAAACCATCAGATCTCATGAGACTTATTCACCACCATGAGAAGAGTGTGGGAGAAACCGCCCCCATGATTCAATTAGCCCCACCTGGCCCTGCCCTTGACATGTGGGGATTATTACAATTCAAGGTGAGATTTGGGTGGGGACACAGTCAGACCATATCACCTTGTTAATCAGAAAGCCTTAACTCATTCACGCGGTGGCTTCATCAGGCGATCCCAGGCAGCCCTGGTGCTGCTCTGAGTCATGATGAGGCCGTGTAGGAGGTGGTGCTGGAGGTCTGGACTCTGCAGACCCAGGCTCCACTTGCTCTTGAGTCAACTTCTCCCTCTGGGGGACTGTGGCAATTTCTGTATTCCATCTTCACATTCATCATATTGGATTACAATTTTTTTTATAGAGCATCACTCCCCAACTACAATCTGCATGACTTCAGATAAAAAAAGTGTGTATTCTTTTTAAATATTGTATATGTAGTTCCCAACACTGTGTTCTGCACATAATAGACAATAAATGCCATGGAAAGAAGGGGGTAGAAAATAAATGTAGGAAGTGGAAAACTCAACAGAAATAGAGAAAATCATGACTCGAGAAGCGATTCATAAAAACAAAAATTAGAAAAGAGATTCAGGGCTAAAATAGGTTGAGAATTGGTAGGAATATTTAGGGGAAGACAATTTGAAGTAAGTTTCAAATTGTCAATACAGTTTTAAAAAATAATTTTTAATCTTTTTGAAGTAATTTTAGACTTAATATAAATGTCTGAAAATTACTACATGTTGGAAATTCGGTTTATCCACCCTTGATTCAAAAAATAATAAACTTTTTTTTGTGTGTGGCTTTTATGAGGCACATTCTTTTAAGCAGAAACTTTGGAAACACAATAAACTTATTTTGTTTAAATCTGAGCTCAATTAATCAATTTTTATTTATTTCTGAAATTAAACACAAAACTGTGGTCAAATTATCCTTATTTTACAATAATGACTATATTTCCAATCAAGTAGTCAAAATTATGTAAACAATAATTGTTTCTGTTAAAGAAACAATGCAGAACTTTAATTTTGTAATTAGAAAGATAAAAATGAATAAATAAAATGTAAGTTGCTGCATAGTTCTAATGCCCACTGCAATCTTGCTCACCACGCTTATAGATTTTATCTTTCTATTACTGTCATATTCCACTTGCAAGGTGTGGCTCAAACACAGCCATCTCTTCTTACATTCCCCCAAAAGAGCAGGATAGTTTTAATCAGTTCAAAAGTTTAACTGAAGCCAAATATGCATTTATTTCTGAGAAGAAACCTCTTAAATAGTCCACATGCATCTTAAGCTCATGGTCTACAAAACCAAACACATGACTGTTGTTTCTTTCCTACCTCCTACTCCGTGTTTTTATGCTAATTCATGCATTCATTTATTCATTCATTCCTTAAAGATTTAAGCAAACTAGGCACTGGTGCGAAGCAGTGAGAGAGACAGACACCAGCCCTGCTCACGGGGCTTACGTTCTAGTAGACAAATGAGAAATTAAATAACTGGACTTTTAACTCCCTTCTTGGAAAGCCTACAAAGAAATAATGAAAAGATGTGATGAGAGTGTTTTCACAGTGCACTTCACCTGGCCTTTCTGAAAGGGGACTGAGCACCTGTGAGGTGTGAATTGAAACATTGCTAAGTTGAAAAGGTAACTAGCCATTCACGGAGGTGAGGTTGGAAGGGGTGAGAGAAGCAGGGAGTTGCCAAGTGTGGAGGCCCAGAAGGGAGACTCTGCACAGAGTCCTCACTCTCATGTGTAACTCAAATCAGTTTCCAATGAGTGGATGCATTTTATATTCTCACCAGCAAAGTGTTGGAATTACAGTTACTCCCCATATTTGCCTTTGCTTGGTATTAGCAGATTTTACATTTTAGCCATTGCAGCAGGTAGACGGGTGTTTCATCATGGTCTCCATTTGCCTTGGTCTGAGGATCAGTGCTGCTAAGGATCTTTAACAAGTGTAATGTCGTTTGTGTATATATTGTTGGAACGATCAGCTACTCTAAAATCATTGGGAGCATAATTCTAGGCATCATCTGGGGCATCTTTTTTTCTCCACCGTTTCTCCAATAACAGCTCACTAAGTCCTGTACTTTTTACCCAGTAAACACCTTTGAAATCTCCGTACTGCTGTCCTCCACTGGCCCCCACCTAAATCAAGCAGAGGTCATCCCCAGTCTCATCTGCCTCAACAGCCTGCTAACCAGTGTACTTTCTTTGTCTTTTCTGTCTTTTGGTACCTTTTCTGACATGCAATGCAAACCCTCCTCTGGTCATACCAAGCCTCTATTGCAAACTCTCAAGCACTCTTCTTTGTTCCTCCTAGGAAAAGACCAAAATCATGCATAAATCCACAGTAGCTGTGTGGGTCTGCCCACTACCTTTCTTATAGCCTCATCTGACACCATGCAACACCTCTTTTTTGTGTAACCAGTCATGCTGGTCTCAAACTTCCTCTGATGCACCTCCACTCTAGTCTGCCGGCTTCCACATGCTACACCCTCTGCCTGATTTCTTTCTCTTTCAATCCTTCTCTTGGTTGGCCCTGACACATCCTTCAGAGTTCAGTACGCATCATCCTCACGTTTTCAGGGCATTATTCCCCAAATTCCCAGAACAAGTCAAATGCTCCCTTATACGCTTTTGTCAGGCCATGTCCCTCTTGTTTGAAGAACTTGTTGCAACCAGGACTTTATACATATTCTGTGAGTCTTAGGTTCACAACCAGTGCCTCCACTATCTCCTAACCTGTCCTCTCTGGTCCATGAGGGGAGGATGTGCCTGTTAGGGCTCACCCTCATCTCCGCAGTGCCTTGAGGGGTGTATGGACCTCAGGAGGTGCTAATAAAACATCTGTTTATTAAGTTAAAAATAATGTAAAAATGTGTATTAAAGATAAATCAGATCTAAGTTTTTTGCTGGAGTTGGGAAAATTGGAGCCACTTTTTAAATGGAGTGTGGGGTATTTTTAATTTCGAAGTTGCCAAGAGCAAGTGGCAGTAAGAGCAGCATCGAGAGAGCGACCGCGCTGCAGAAGGCTGGCCTGGAACCCGCTGGAGGGGCCTGTGGGCTCGGCATCATCGGGAGAGGGACCACATTACAGGAGGCTGGCCTGGAACCCACCAGAGGGGCCCGTGGGCTCAGCAGCATCGAGAGAGCGACCGCGTTGCAGGAGGCTGGCCTGGAACCCGCGAGAGAGGCCTGTGGGCTCAGCAGCATCGAGAGAGTGACCGCGTTGCAGGAGGCTGGCCTGGAACCTGCCAGAGCAGCCTGTGGGCTGCAGAATCTGGATTGTGAATCTGCTTGAAATGTGAGTGCGCTTCATATTTTTAAACCTCTTTTAAAGTGAGCTATCATGGAAAGGCCTTTTTGTGAGTGTGTGAGTGAGCAAACCAGTGTAGGTTTGTATGCATATGAGTTTGTATGTGTATGTGTTTGTGAGTTTCTGAGTGTGAGTTTGCATATGTATGCGTGAGTTCATGTGGGTGCCTCCCATGCGCAGAAAGCCGAGAAGGAGATGTGTTCATGTGTAGCGTCTACTGAGCAGTGGTCAGGCATTCAGTCGAGGTAGGAAACTAACCAAAGGTGAATGTGTGAATGTAAATTTCTCCCACTCATCCTCATCATGGAATTTGCAAAAATACTGAGGAGACCATTAAATTTTCCTCAATGAAATAAAATTGAGATGTGAGACAATGTTACATAAAAGGTAATGGCCCGGGTATCCCAGCTGACAATTTTCCCCCAACTAGACTGTGGGGCCTTAGGGAGCAGAGACCGTGTCTTATTCTTATTTATCTCACTCCCTCTAACTTGCACAGTGTTTGCATATAAATGTGTCCAATCAAATTGGAATTCTTTGATTTATTTCCTTGTTACAGTTTGCATCAAGGATTTCTGGGTTTGTCTTTTCAGAATGGAAATAAGGGAGTAATAGGTATGACTTTTTGATTCATTTTTTGTGGGAAAAATACCAGATTTATTTTGAAATTGCCATAAGCAAACTTTCTAGACATGAAAGTAGTTTCCCTACAGTGAGAAAGAATTATAGCTTATCACATGAGGCCCATGGTATTCAAGGGGTGTTGAGTTCAAAAAAAGAGAAAAAGAGCCCTCTCCATTTCCACTTTCCAGCCTTTTTTTTAAAGCTGGGTGACCCCATGACTCAGTTCTGCGCAGTGGGGCCTAAATGGTGGTCACCTGGGAGCTGCACAGGTACGTGCGGGTTATGTGCAGAGCTGCCGCTCTTGGTCCATCTCTTCCTTCTGCCTGGACTCGGAAGGGGATGTGTGAAGGGCAGCAGGTATGTCAGCGGGCAAGGAGGCAGCATGCTGAGAGGCGAAGCAGAATCTGAGAAAGCTTGATTGCTCAAGGACACTGTAGAATCACTTCCCCTGAAAAGGGCCCTTCTCTGTGGACTTACATAAGAAAAAAAGCAAGTGCTTTAGCGGATTTCTGTGGTTAACTTCCTTCAATGTGCAGCTGAAAGAAAGCCTAACTGAAAAATAAAAATTCCCAGAGTTTTGCTCAAGGATCCCAACCCCTCCCCACGATGCCCAGGTGTTTCATGGCAAGGCCCAGCACCTGTGCTGTGCCTGGCTGGACTAGTGAGGTCTCACCGCTATTTTCCACATCACAGTCAGGAGCGGGAATGCTATTTAAGCAGCCTGACCAAGGTACTTGCAGGTCTTGCCTGGAAACCTGGAATAGAACCTTGTTCTCTCTCTACTGAGTGGGAACGAGGAGGCTGGGGCCTCATCACCACCTGGCCCACTCTTCCTGGCTGGGCTGCCAGCCTCCTGCAGGAGCTGATAGAGGAAGACAGAGCAGAGGGAATATGTGTTCTTAGCTACATTATTGATGCCAACCAGGCAAGCTCAAAGTCACCTCCATATTTTCATTTCCAATAATGTGGGGCAATAAATAAATGTAAGTTGGATTTTATATTATGTGAAACATATATGCTTTGTGGTGACAGAGGCAGGATGCTATCTTCAGCATTCTGATTCCAAATTTGGTTCTTACATATTCCTATGTCAACATCTAGTGTAGCACTTAATAATAACAATAACAAAGTGATCATCAACATCTATTGCATGGGGTAATCAGAACTTACTAGATGAGGCTCTGACGCAAACGAAAAGGATAATAAGTGAAGTAAGATGTGATTTTGAAGCCTGAGGATCTGGCCATGTAATCAGCCATCCATGTGCAGAAGAGGGAGTGACCGCCTTTCTGAGTGGAAATGAAAATGGCTTCTCAGAGGCAGCGATGGATGTTTGAGGCCAGTCTGAGAGAGAAATAATATTTGCTAGGCAGAGAAGGAGACAGGCTTTCCAGGCAAAGAGATCCACTTTTGCAAAGACAGGAAAGCATGACAGAGTGTGGCGTCCCCAGGTCGAGGAGGAGGCCTGGCACGGCTGGAGAGAAGCAGGGGCTTCTGTCCTTGTGGAGCTGCACCTGCAGCAGGGGGCTCCTGCCGGATCACAGCACGTATGTAATGGGAAGGACTTTTATTATATTTTACTCAATGGAAAAGCTAATGGATTAAATCATCAGATTAATTTTTCACTAAAATAAATAATAATTCTGACAGCATTTTTGGAATCCATTGGAGTGGGAGAGAGCAAAGGCAGAAGATCAGGTCATCATCATTTCTGTAGTACAGATGGAAAGTGCTAGCTAGGAACTCTAAGAGCAGCCCTAGAGATGTAGTGGGGGAACATAGGGCCACCCCTGGGGACAGCTGCCTGGATTTGGTGGCCCTTTCTCCACTTCCCAAACTTCTTCTCAAAGGTGTTAAGGGAAGGGCTAACTGATGAGAGAAACTGGGGATGCCAAAATTAGAAAAACATAGAGAGGTGAACCCTGAATAGAAGCCGTTTATAAGCTATGAAGCAAAGTCTAAATGGGTACTCAGAACCAAAAGGCCAGAGGTACAAATTGAGAGGGAGTTCCTGGAGCCAGAATCAGAGCGAGAAGATGAGCCAGAAGGGAGGGACCCGAGCCGGGACTTGGGGCTGCTGCCCATGGCTGGCTTCCGTGTCAGCTGTGGTGCAGTTCCTCAGGAATAGAGCTGGGCTGAGCTTGGAAACAATGCAAAGGGGTCTAATAGGAGACACAGACAGGTGGCAATGCCATTAATCAAACAGACACAGCAGTTGTGACGTGGCCTGAGAGCAGGTGTGATCTGGTTTATGATGAATTGGAGCATCTTCGAGACAATCCGGTAAAGCTGCAGGTGACTAATGTGGAATTCAGTAGATAGGTCAGAACTGCAGACGGGGACATGAGACTCATCACTAGGCAGATGCGATTTAGGTCATAACAAGAAATGAGGTCATTCATTCAACGTTTAGTGAGAAGTTGCTATACATTAGGCACCTGAGCTGTATTCTGTAGTCAGAGGCACAAAATGACCACATTCCAAATGGGTAAACACTATCCCTGCCTTCCAGCAGCTCACAATCTAGGGCAGCTTTAGGGATAAAGACAGGGCCCCAAACTTCACTGGGCAGGCAGAAGAAGAGTGTGCTGGTAGAAAAGAAGAGGATCGTGAGTCTATCAGTCACACCTCAGTCAGGAAAACAGAAGCCGACAGCTGTGGATGGGACTGAGAGAGCAAAAGGGAGGCAGAGTACTTTTGGAGGAGTAGAGAGAATATCTCTTCTTGCCCAGAGATTACTAAACTTCTACCAAGCCGGGGCTGAAGCCCTCTGATCCGCACTCGCCCTTCCTGTCTGGAATCACTGCAGCTGCCATGTTGAAGCTGCATCACTTCCGTGGGAGGAACTCAGGAGCCCACGTCACACTGTTGTTCTGGAAAATGTCACCAAGACTGCTTGCACTGACATTGGCTACGGCCATGGTTAGAGCCGAGCCATCTGCTGCTGTGGCTGCTGAATAGCCTGCCTCAAGCAGAAAACAAATGCTGTCCCCCATCTTCTTACCCTTCATCCAGTATCTCTCACCCTACATCTCCCCAGAAGCCAGACAGTGTGAGCGTCAGGTCTATAGGTTTCCAGTTCCCCACCATCTAGAAGGGAGCCCAGGAAAGTGGGAAGGGGCTGGTCCCAGCAGAAGAGCGGGCAGTCCGCTCTCGTGGCTTCTGCCCATCCACAAACATCGTCGACCTAGAGATGTTCTTCCAGGCATCATCAGTGAGCATGACCTCTTGCCTCTGCCTGACACTATGCGGCTGTCTCCTACGACCACTGTTCTCTAAAATAAGGAGACATGAGTTTCTGCCTGTCAGCATCTCCATCTCTGGGTGGCAAGAATTCAAATCAAAATCCCACCTGCGTATTTTCTATCCAAAAGTCTCACTTGCAAAGTTAGCCAAATTCGCCAGTCCTTAGATAAAATTGTAGGAGAAGTGATAAAGGGGAAAGAAACAAAGTAATTTGTTAGGATATAACCCATAGGGATATATATGTTTATGAATATAACTATGTAAACACATTTACATGCAGATACACATATGTATATATAAATACATATCTACCTATGTCTATATCTATAGCTATACATCTATCTATCAAGCAAAAAAGAAAATATGCATATGTACAGCAGTCCTCATTTCTGCAATTCGTCTTGAGGTTGCGATTATTATATTTATATTTTCTTTGTTGCATTACTGATTACATTATCTTGTTGCCCTCAGATGGTATTTAACTGGTTGTAGTTCTTTACCCTGGGGGAATAAAGTGAATCAAACCTTATCTGCAAATAATCCGAGTCCTTACTGTCTTTATTCTTTTTGAATTGCTGTACATAACTACTTTTCCTGCCGGGTGTGTTTGAGACACTACAGAGAGTTTATCGAGGTCTATGCATATTCCTCCTTGGCCCCATTGTAGAGCAACAACTCTATTTCTGCTTGATAATTTGGAGAAATCCCCCAGACAACTCAGTAACTCCTTTCTTTGCTGGACAATTCAAAACTGTGACGAGCCCCAAAAGGCAACGTGGTTGTGTCAGCTTTCAGTGTGGAGGAATCATTGCTGTTTCCACTAGTAGAAGCATTTTTGCTTTTGGGAATTGGGATTCTATACCAGGATATCCACAGATCCAGAGATGCACAGAAAAAGGTATTTCTAGTAGGTTATTGGGAGTGGTGGTGAGAAGGATCCCTCCAACTTCTTGTCTTTGACTCCGCAGATCAAAATCTGCGGATTCTGTGTTCTGGTTGTGGGAGAGAACCACCTGTTGGTAGCTAGTTCCAGGCATATACCCCAATCTGTAGGACGGCACACTGGACTCACAGGGAGCTGTGCCCTAGCTGTATGTGATTGAGTTTTGGCAGGACATCAAATGGTTTCTGTAGGAACTTCTGGATGATGGAGTGTGTGGTGTTATCTGTGAAAGGGCAGACACCCACTGCTGCTCTATTATGCTGAAGTGACTTCCCTGGTTAGGAGAAGCAATGAGTGGGATAGTGTGATAGTTTTTGAGGCATTCTGAAGACTCTATGCACTATGAACATGGCACTGGCACTGTGGAGGGGAGCGCTATGAACACGGCACAGGCACTGTGGAGGGGAGCGCTATGAACACGGCACAGGCACTGTGGAGGGGAGCGCTATGAACACGGCACAGGCACTGTGGAGGGGAGCGCTATGAACACGGCACAGGCACTGTGGAGGGGAGCGCTATGAACACGGCACAGGCACTGTGGAGGGGAGCGCTATGAACACGGCACAGGCACTGTGGAGGGGAGCGCTATGAACATGGCACAGGCACTGTGGACTAGAGCACTATGAGAAGGTGGCACTGGCACTGTGGACAGGAGCACTATGACACAGTGGCACTGGCAGTGTGGGCTGGAGCAGTATGACACAGTGGCACGGGCACTATTCACTGGAGCACTATCACACGGTTGCACTGGCAGAGCAGCTCGAATCTGCTACATCTCATCTGGATCCAACTCAAAATAGACAGCCTTTGGGTGGCTTGGTAAATAGATCAGGCAGGGAACCCAAACGTGGTCTATTTTGTCTCCAAAATCCAAAGAGACTCTGAAAAGTTTGTGTTTTATTGTGGTAAGTAGTATAAGGTGCACAAGGTGTCTTTATAATTCAGGGGATATTCTGACATTTCCCTGAAAGCTAGAACCTAGAAACAGCTGTAAGGTCCAAGCCCCTGTTTCCACTGGGCTTGTCACCCATCATCTGACTTGGTCTGTTTTGGTAACATATAAGTTATTCAGCATCTCTTGAGATATGTATATATGACCTATTTTTTACATATATATCCCTATATAGCTGCACAGATAAAGCAGAGTATAAGCCAGAAGATTAATTGTAGACTACACAGATAAAGCAGAGTATAAGCCAGAAGATTTCTTGTAGACCACACTAAAGAGTTTGCGATGTATCTTGAGAGTAGTGGGAGACAAGAATTTAAAAATGATCAGATTTGCTCTTTAGCGGGACATTCTGGCCACAGTGCGGAGCATGGATGGAGGGTGTCAAGGCCCCAGGTGAGTAACTGGCTTGGCTGTCTGTATCAGATCCGAGGGGCCACAAGTCCCAGGAGTGTCCATGGGTTGAAGACAAATGGGCAGATTCTGGAGGTGTCAATCAATTATCACTAATTACCAGGCATTATTATTCTAAGTGCTTGGGGGCAACATGATGAGCGGGGAGGGGAGTATCCTTTTAGAAAGCTTACAGAGGTGGAAGAGACATGAATACAATCATTGCATAAATTATGGTAAGGAGCTTTGCAGGAGAGGAGCATCATGCTACAGAAACCCAAAAGAGGGAAGAAGTCCCTCGGGGAGATAATGCATGGGGTCCGTGAGGGACTTGCGTTCAGCACATAGGAAGGACTAAAAGAGACCAGGGGCATCGGGCAAGAAGAGGGGTCAGAGAATGTAGCAAATGAGGCTGATGAAGGAAGGAGGGTGGGGCCATGCCAAACAATTGAGGACATGTCAAAGATTTGTTCTTTATCTTAAAGCCAGTTGGAGGCCACTGAAAGATTTCAAGTAGGAGTGTGTCTTGGTTTGCTTTGACAAAGGTAAAAATTATTGTCACTGAAAAATGGAAATTGATTGTGGGAGATATGGTGCCAGGAGACCAGGTAAGCAGGGGTTTATTCAGTCATTTCCCCAAGGAGAATGGGGATGGCTCAAGTCTTAGGGGTCAATTTTCATACAAAGGAGGAAATCAGCTTTATGCTGAAGTTCGAGTTTGAGGAGGTGAAGAGTTGCTGTACAGAAAATGGAGATACAATCATGGAAGGAGCATGGTGTGAGGCTGGATCTGGCCCAGGAAATGCAAAACAATGTGGGAAGAAAAGCCTGACATGGGGCCCGGCAGGAGGCACAGCAGAGGGTATAGGGTTATCCGGGAGATGTAATTTTGGGTGGCGGTAGAGGAACCCTCGGAGGCTTCATGTCTCAGACTGCAAAAGATGGCATGGCGTTTTTTTTTCTTTTTTTTCTTTATTATTATACTTTAAGTTTTAGGGTACATGTGCACAATGTGCAGGTTAGTTACATATGTATACATGTGCCATGCTGGTGTGCTGCACCCAATAACTCGCCATTTAGCATTAAGTATATCTCCTAATGCTATCCCTCGCCCCTCCCCCCATCCCACAACAGTCCCCAGAGTGTGATGTTCCCCCTCCTGTGTCCATGTGTTCTCATTGTTCAATTCCCATCTATGAGTGAGAACATGCAGTGTTTGGTTTTTTGTCCTTGCGATAGTTTGCTGAGAATGATGATTTCCAGTTTCATCCATGTCCCTACAAAGGACATGGACTCATCATTTTTTATGGCTGCATGGTATTCCATGGTGTATATGTGCCACGTTTTCTTAATCCAGTCTATCATTGTTGGACATTTGTGTTGGTTCCAAGTATTTGCTATTGTGAATAATGCCGTAATAAACATATGTGTGCATGTGTCTTTATAGCAGCATGATTTATAGTCCTTTGGGTATATACCCAGTAATGGGATGGCTGGGTCAAATGGTATTTCTAGTTCTGGATCCCTGAGGAATCGCCACACTGATTTCCACAATGGTTGAACTAGTTTACAGTCCCACCAACAGTGTAAAAGTGTTCCTATTTCTCCACATCCTCTCCAGCACCTGTTTTTTCCTGACTTTTTAATGATTGCCATTCTAACTGGTGTGAGATGGTATCTCATTGTGGTTTTGATTTGCACTTCTCTAATGGCCAGTGATGATGAGCACTTTTTCATGTGTCTTTTGGCTGCATAAATGTCTTCTTTTGAGAAGTGTCTGTTCATATCCTTTGCCCACTTTTTGATGGGGTTGTTTGGTTTTTTCTTGTAAATTTGTTTGAGTTCATTGTAGATTCTAGATATTAGCCCTTTGTCAGATGAGTAGGTTGCGAAAATTTTCTCCCATTTTGTAGGTTGCCTGTTCACTCTGATGGTAGTTTCTTTTGCTGTGCAGAAGCTCTTTAGTTTAATTAGATCCCATTTGTCAATTTTGGCTTTTGTTGCCATTGCTTTTGGTGTTTTAGACATGAAGTCCTTGCCCATGCCTATGTCCTGAATAGTAATGCCTAGGTTTTCTTCTAGGGTTTTTATGGTTTTAGGTCTAACATGTAAGTCTTTAATCCATCTTGAATTAATTTTTGTATAAGGTGTAAGGAAGGGATTCCCTATTTAATAAATGGTGCTGGGAAAACTGGCTAGCCATATGTAGAAAGCTGAAGATGGCATGGCTTTTATTTGGAGACTGTAGTTTGTTGACTTCCCACGACATTAACAACGACAAAAATCAACAGTAAACTGCAAAATGGGTAAAAAGTTACCAAATGAAAGTCATGCATATTGTAGACCTGTGATACAGTCACTAGAGTCACCTCGTGAGAATACATATGTTCGATGTTTGTTTCCTTCTTACTGCGAGAAAGAATATCAAAGAATTAAAAAGCTATGATATTTTGAAGTGTCAGCTCTAATTCTAGCATTCTAACACAAGAACAAGTTAATGGGATCGTTTTAACATTATCATTGCATTATTTATTTATTTTTAATGAACAAACTTGATTTTCAAGAGCAGGTTTAGGTTTACAGAAAAATTGAGCAGAACAGAGTTCCCGCATACCCCGCTCTCCACCTCACCCCACGGTTTCCACTATTGTTAACATGTTGCATTGGTGTGGTGCATTATTACAACCGAGGAACTCAAATTGAAACATTATTATTAACTGAAGTCCATAGTTTGCGTTAGAGTTTACTCTTCCTGTTGCGGAATTCTATGGGTTTTGACAAAAGTCATGGAACTACCATTATTATACAATACGGAATAATTCCACTGCCCTAAAAATTCCCTGTTCTCTCCTAGTTCAGCCCTCCCCTCACCAGCCCTTGGCAACCACTGAGCTTTTTACGTCTCCATAGTTTTGTTTTTCCAGAATGTCCTATAGTTGGAATCATACCATATGTAGGCTTTTCAGATTGGTTTCTTTCACTTAGTAATATGCATTTAAGGCTCCTCCATGTCTTTTCATGACGGGATAGCTCATTTCTTTTTAACACTGAATAATATTTCATTGTCTGGATGGACTAGTTTATCCATTCACCTGCTGAAGGACATCTTGGTTGTTTCTAGTTTTGGCAGTTATGAATACGGCTGCTATAAACATCAGTGTGCAGATTTTTGTGTAGATAAGTTTTCAATTCATTTGGGTAAATACCAAGGAATACGAATGCTGGATCATATGGTAAGAGTATATTTAATTTTATAAGAAAATGCCAAACTGTCTTCTAAAGTGGCTGCACCATTTTGCATTCCCAGCAGCATGAATGAGAGGTCCTGTGGCTTCACGTCCTCGCCAGCATATGGCGTTGCCAGAGTTCTGGATTTTATATTTTCTTTGGTGAGGTGTCGGTTTAGACTTTTTGGCCACTTTCTGATTAGGCTGTTGTGTTTTCTTATTGTTGAGTCTTAAAAGTTCTTTGTATAACTTGGACGCCCATTATCAGATATGTGTTTTACAAAGATTTTCTCCCAGTCTGTGGCTTGCCTTTTCGTGTTCTTAACAGTGTCTTTTGCAGAGCAGAAGTTTTTAATTTTAGTGAAGTCCAACTTCTCTTTTTTTCATGGATTGTGCTTTTGCATGGAATTTGTCATAATTGCATTTTCATATGGTTTGTTTGATTTGAAAAGAATTTTCTTCAGTGTTATTATCTGAATTTATGTTAATTTGTACAGGGTTGGGAATACATAAATATGCATGTAATTTTTTAAAGTGACAAAGTAATCTCTAATTATAAGTTAAAGTCCTTTTGTTGTTCTTATAGATTCATATTATGTTACTTTTGTTGTTATTATTATTGTGTTTGTTAGTATTAAGTAGCTATTTTGGCAGAAAGAGCAGTCACACTCTTCTTTTTGCCTTTGCCATCCAATGCCTTGTGTCCTGTGAGTTAAAGAAAAACAATTTGCATATAGAAATTACTGATTTGCATCAGTTTTCTGCTTCAGCACATCTCATTGGTTAGGGACTGGGTTAGTGGTAATATATCAATAAAGTCATAATAAAAACTGATATATTATTTTCTCAGTTTAAACCTGGATTGTATGGCCATCCTGTGTTTTGGCCTTGAACTGTTACATACTGGGCATTATGTTTTATTATTTACAGCCCTGTGCTGTTTCAAGGCCATCACAATTGCTGGTCTCAGCAAACAGAGGTTTGCACAGTGCTTCACTTAGACAGCTGTGGGGCTCCTTGCCTCTTACCCAGATGTCTGCTGAGATACTATAAAATACTGTTTCCTCAAAGAACTTTTCCTGAATAATCGTATGTAAAATTCTTCCTGTTCTCCCTCCCTCTGGCCCTTCTCTCTGCTTTTCACCTTTCTTGTCACCTTGGAAGATCAGAAACCCTATGGTTCTTCTGCCTGCCTGCTTGGTGTCTGAAGTTTCTGGGAAACATCTTCTCCAAGAGGGCGGGGATCGCCTCTGCCTGGTACAGCAGGCTCGCTAGCACTTGATAAATACTTGTGAATTAATCTGAGTCACCAGTGTGCAAGCTACTTTGTCAAATTCGTTTTATGGATTTATCAAGCATGTGTTTGGCACAGGCAATTTCTGTATGTTTGTTTTGGAGAATATTATAGTAATAGCACTACTTAACATTTCTGCTTGATTCTACTATCCACCTTGTGCATTAGGCCTGGCAGGTGGCTGTTTGCTCATTTCATAAATTTAAAAAAATTATTAATTTTTTCTGTAGCCCAGAAGATCTTATTTTTGGTTTGTAGTAATTTTCTAATACCATTCTGTCTCTTTTAAGTTAGTGTAAATTTAAAACAGAGAAAGAAAAGAATCAAGGAAAATCAACACCCCGATTTTCAAAATATGTGATGTGCCCAAGGGGCAGAGACCAATGTTTCCATCACCAAAACAATCTGAAAATAGGGCATATCATATGACTTGGAGATAAATTTCAAAAGCAATTGGTATAGTAAAGGTTCCAAAATGTCCATCTGGGGAAAACAAAACAACAACAACGACAACAAAACCCCAGTCCAACTCTGTTTAAACCAGGATTTTACAAATTTATTTGATCTGTTTTAATTAAAAACGTATTAATGTTCCTTGGATCTAGTCTTCCAAAGAATGCTCTTTATAAAATGTTGCTTTTTGCATTGTTTGTTAATTTGTTTGGAGAGGAAACAGATAGTTTCCCAGGCTGGCTGCAGTTAGAGGTGTAGGCAGTGCTCCTCTGTTATTTGAAGTGAGCAAGACTTCACTGTAACAAGTCTGGTTATGACTCATGGAAAAAAAAAAAAAACCCTCTCATATCACCCTAAATAAAAGCAGAGTACAGGATAGACTGTAAATCGCTAATTATTCTTATGATTTCCCCAATTCCAACTGTGAATTGGAGCATATCCTAACCAGATGCAGTAATGCCTGGGAATGTATTCTGGAAAACATGCAGAATGACTGGATAACAATTTCTTTCTCACACTATCTGTCACGGGCAAATATCACTTCTTCAGAGAGCCCTTCTCCCATCTCTCATCTCAAATAGCCACTTCTCCCCAAGGCACTCTCCAAGCCCTCACCTTACTGTTTTATACTCATAGCATGTGACAATAGCTCCAGTAATTTTTAGTTATGCGCTTGCCATTGTCTGTTTCCCTGAGCTTATCTACTCCAAGATAATTTCCTAGAGCAGTCCCGTTCACTACTTTATACTCAGCACCTAGAAAATGACCCAAAGCATGGCAGGGCTCTACAAATAACTGTGGTGCACAAACATGAACACTACGTTCTTGACTCAGGACACAGTTAAGCCACAACTTTACTACATGAATTTAAAGTCTAACATGTGTCTTAACTGGGCAGAGCATGGACCGAGCATACCACGCAGATGATCAAACTGTGAAATGAGTAAGTTCTATGTCACTGACATGAGCCTATTGGGAATGATGTGTTTAATGCCAGTGAAAACACTTGGCAGCATAAAGTACCGCACTCATCATCCAACAATTCTTAAGAGCATAGGTATGTTTTATAATTTAAAGGATTTTGGTTTTTGAGTTTATCATCTATTACCCCAAGAACCATCACCTTAGTTAGACTTACATTGAGCTGATTAGTTTTGAATAGGTTCATTTAGAAAATTTAGATTCATTTTAATGAACTGTGAGGATGGTTGCCTGTTTCAAGTAGACTCAGTGGAATTTTAAAAATCAAATGATTAGTCTCTAATCTAGGTTATCTATTGAAATGAAAGGAGTTAAGACAACAAACTTTCCAAAAATTGCTTTGATTCAATTAGTTAAAAGGAAATTAGTCAGACTATTCAAATTTTTTCTATTTTTAATCAATAAGGGATGTCAACCATCAAAAAGAAAATCCCTTCCCTCCCTCATTTATTTCAAATAGGAAACATTTGACTTGGTGGGCAGGTATGTATGTAACTTGCTTCTCTTTGTGATGGGGACTGTGGTGAGAGCACCTCAGTCTGTATGAGATGTGTGTTTGAGGTGGGGGTATACGTATGTGGAGCATTCTTTTTTTAAAAAAAAGACAATGTAATTGAAATATAAGTCACACACCATACAACATACAAAATTCACCCATTTAAAGTGTTTATTTCAATGGTTTTTTAATATATCCATAGATATGTGTAACCAGCACCACCATCAATTTTAAACATTTTCATCACCTCAAGAAAAAAACCCATACTTTTTTTTTTTTTTTTTGAGACAGAGTCTCACTCTGTCGCCCAGGCTGGAATGCAGTGGTGCGATCTCCACTCACTGCAAGCTCTGCCTCCCAGGTTCATGCCATTCTCCTGCCTCAGCCTCCCGAGTAGCTGGGACTACAGGCACCCGCCACCATGCCCGGCTAATTTTTTGTATTTTTAGTAGAGATGGGGTTTCACCATGTTAGCCAGGATGGTCTTGATCTCCTGACCTGGTGATCCACCTGCCTCGGCCTCCCAAAGTGCTGGAAAACCCATACATTTTAACTGTAACTCCTCTATCTTCCAATCTCTGTACTGCCCCCAGCCCTAAGCAAGAATGAATATACTTTGTGTCTATATAGATTTCCTGTTCTGGACAATTGATATGAATGGAATTACACAATATGTGGTCTCATGTAGCTGGTTTCTTTCACCTAGCTAAAGTTTTCAAGTTCATCTATGTTGACATATGTATCAGTACTTCATTCCTTTTTATGGCCAAATAATATTCTATTGTGTGGATATTCCATATTTTTTATTCATTTGTCAGATGATGACCTTTTGGACTGTGTACACTTGTTAACTTTTGTGAACAATGCCACTATAAACATTTGTGTTCAACTTTACATATAGGCGTATGTTTTTGTTTCTCATAGGTATATATCTAGGAACAGAATTGCTGGATCATAAGGTGACTCTGTGTTGAATCATTTGAGGCATTGCCAGACTGTTTTTCAAAGCAGCTGGACCATTTCCACCAGTAGTGTGTGAGAATTCTGACTTCTCATGTATTATACTTACCAGCACTTGCTATTAGTCAACTTTTTAATTCCAGACATCCTATTGGATGGCAGTGGTATCTCATTACACTTTGATTGGATTTAATTTAATCCGATGACTAAAAAGTTCAACATCTTTACATGTGCATATTGGCCACTTATATACCTTCTTGGCAGAAATGTATATTATTATTTTTCGTCAACTTTTTAGCTGGGTTATTTATCTTCTTATTATTGAGTTGCAAGTATTCTTTATATATTCTCATACCAGTGTCTTATCTAATATATGATCAGTAAAAGCTTTCTCTCATCCTGTGGATTGTCTTTTCTCTTTCTTAATGGCATTCTTTAAAGTGTGGATATTAATTTTGATAAAGTCCAATGTGTCTATATTTTCTTTTGTTGTTTGTGATTTTAATGTCATATGCAAGAATTATTTGCCAAATACAGAGTTACAGAGATTTATTCCTATGTTTTTGCCTAATAATTTTATATTATTGCATTTAGACCTTTGATCCATGATGAATTAATTTTTGTTTATGGTGTAAGGTAAGAGTCCAGTCTCATTCTTTTGCATGTGGCTGTTCAGTTGTCCCAGCCTCAGTTGTTGAAAGGACTATTCTCTATTCTTTCCCAATCGAATAGTCTTGGCACCCTTGTTGAAGTTCAGTTGGCCATAGATATAGGTTTATTTCTGGGTTCTCAATTTGATTCCATTGATCTACATTGCTGTCCTTCTACAGTAGCCCACTGTCTTCATCACTATTACTTTGTAATAAGTTTTCAAACCATGAAGTGTGCATTCTACTTTGTTCCTGTTTTTCAAAAATATTTTGGCCATTGTAGGTTCCTTGGAATTTCTTGTAAATGTTATAATCAACTCGACGGTTTCTACCAAAAAGTACACTGCAATTCTGGTAAGGTTTGTGCTTCTGATGACATTTCCTCAAGCTCAGAGAGTCCCTCCAGACAAGTCCAATCTCTTAACAAGCCCACCAAAGGCATTCTTTGTTTGTTGCAGTGTTTTTGATTTCTAGCATTTCTTTCTTATTCTTTCTTAGATCTCTCTACTTAGATTACCCGTGTTTTTGCATGTTGTCAACATTTTCCACTAGAGCACTTAGCATATTCATCATGATTATTTTAAATTCCTGGTCTGATCATTCCAACATTCTTGCTGCATCTGACTCTGTTTTTGATGTTCACACTGTTCACTTTGTCTCTATTTTTTGCCTTTTAGTTTGCCTTGTAATTTTCTGTTGAAAGCTGGACATGACATACTTAGTGAAAGGAGATGCTTTAAATCAATCTTTAGTGATGTGGAGGTGAGGTGTAGGGGAGAGAAACATCTCACAGTCCTTGGAGCTGGTCTTGGTGTTTGGTGATTCTGTGACCTGGACTGTGACATTCACCTGTGCTTCTCGTCCCCTCTCCTTAGGTGTGACGCAATGGCTATAGATGCCTGGAGTTGGCTATTTGCCTTCTCCCAGGTCAGCTGGGTTCTGATAAAACCCTGATAGTCTAAGTTCTGGTAAAATAGTTTCTCCTGAGGCAGTCCCTGTGAAGAAGAACAGAGTGCTCTGACATATTTCAAGAGGCTACTTTCCATTTCCCGTTGTTGGAAACCAAGGGATTTTTCTCTGATCATCGCTGTGAAGGCCTGGTAGGCTCCTGGAGATAAAGCTCACAAAAGTGTGGGGGACCCCATGACTGGGTCCCCCTGTGTTTTTAACTGTCGGACTTGTCCACACTGTTGTAGAAATCTGTGAATTATGGCTCAGATTATCCCACTCTGTACTGGTTTTCTTTGAGGTTCCGCTCACGGGTTTGTCCTCCAGTGAGCTTTAATTCTCTGTGTCACCTTGTCTGTCTTCCCAGTTTTGGGGGCAGAAGGCTGTCCCGTGATATCAGGGAAAAAAACAAGCCACTAACTAAAATACTTGATGCAGAAAAAAAGCATGTTAGACATTTAAGCCAAAGAGTATTACAGGAATGTAGCTGAATATTGGATTAGGTTTTACATCACCAAATACCTCAGCTTCCTTCAGCATGGATAAGTCCCTATCAAACTCTATGGAATTTTCACAACCCAGGGAAAAAATTCGTCTGTCATTGTGTTCTTACTTCCTTATTCTCTCTCAATCAATTCATCAACACATATTTAGGGAGAATAAGTCTCTGTCTAGACGTCTTTGTACTCCTAGGATGATTTTGGTAATGGGCCTTCCTCCTCCTCAAGAATTGACAGGAAGAAACCCTGAGAAAGTCTTAATTATACCCATCAGCCTAACTGGCTGTGTAGCAAAATCCCTAACCTCAGGACCACATCTCCAAAGAAAGCAGCTATTAATTAGAATCTGTTGGTGCAGACAGATAGGGAGCTACAATTCTCAGGTGTGCAACACTCCTATCGCTCTAGGTTAGTTTTCTCGTGTTTGAAAGTTATGATCTTAAGAAGAAATAGGCAAGGATTACACTTCTAGTAAATCAAATAAAAGATGAAGGCTAAATCCTATTTTGTAAGAGGCTATACAGTAGTCTTAGGACATTACAAGTCAGAAGAATTTTAAATGGTGTGTGCTGAAACTCTTCTTTAATAAAGAGTTTAACTAGAGATATGAAAGATGAAAACCTAAATTGTTTGGAAATGTACATACTGACCCCAATTTAAAAGGTCAGGGTTGGAAAGGCTTTGCCCTGAAAGTAATGAGCCTGCTGCACCAATAGGCCTTGAAACCTCAGAAAATAAATTAACGAAGGGAGTTTGCAGAGTGCGGAATCTGTTGAGAACTTCTTAGAGATTAGTATATAGTACAACCATAATTAGGGAAAAACTTCTTGGTGTTTATGTTTATCAAATTTTCTCATTAAATTAGTATTAATAAGAAGCTTTAATTTTCAGCTATTCTTAATGCTTTTTAAAATGAAAAAATTGTAAGGTAGGTTATATGCTTTATTTCTCAAAGATTGCATATATTTTCATTTTTAGACATTATATCTGCCATAGTTTGGACATGGTTTCTTCCCACCAATTCTCATGTTAAAATCTAATCCTCGATGGTGGCTGGCAAGATGGCCAGATAGGAGCAGCTCCGTTCTGCAGCTCCCAGAGAGATCAAAGCAGAAGGCGGGTGATTTCTACATTTCCAAATGAGGCACCCAGCTCATCTCACTGGGACTGGTTAGACGGTGGGTGCAGCCCATGGAGGGCAAGTGGAAGCAGGGTGGGGCGTTCCCTCACTCAGGAGGTGCACGGGGTGGGGAACTCCCTCCCCTAGCCAAGAGAAGCCGTGAGGGACTGTGCCATGAGGAATGGTGCATTCTGGCACAGACACTACACTTTTCCCATGGTCTTCTCAATCCACAGACCAGGAGATTCCCTCAGGTGCCTACACCACCAGGACCCTGGGTTTCAAGCACAAAACTGGGCAGCTGTTTGGGCAGATGCTGAGCTAGCTGCAGGAGGTTTTTTTTTCATACCCCAATGGCACCAGGAACACCAGCGAGACAGAACCATTTACTCTCCTGGAAAGGAAGCTGAAGCCAGGGAGCCAAGTGGTCTAGCTCAGCAGATCCTACCTTCATGGAGCCCAGCCAGCTAAGATCCACTGGCTTGAAATTCTCACTGCCAGCACAGCAGTCTGAAGTCAACCTGGGTCACTCGAGCTTCATGGGGGGAAGGGTGTCCGCCATTACTGAGGCTTGAGTAGGCAGTTTTCCCCTCACAGTGTAAACAAAGCCACTGGAAAGTTTGAAGTGGGCGGAGCCACCGCAGCTCCGCAAAGCTGCTGTAGCCAGACTGCCTCTCTAGATACCTCTTCTCTGGGCAGGGCATCTCTGAAAGAAAGGCAGCAGTCCCAGTCAGGGGCTTATGGATAAAACTCCCATCTTTCTTGGAAAGAGCACCTGGGGGAAGGGGCAGTTGTGGGTACAGCTTCAGTAGACTTAAATGTGCCTGCCTGCCAGTTCTGAAGAGAACAGCAGATTTCCCAGCACAGCAATTGAGCTCTGCTAAGGGATAGACTGCCTTTTCAAGTGGGTCCTTGACCCCTGTGCCTCCTGACTGGGTGATAGCAGGGGCTGACAGACACCTTACACAGGAGAGCTCTGGCTGGCATCTGGCAGGTCCCCCTCTGGGACAAAACTTCCAGAGGAAGGAACAGGCAGCAAACTTTGCTATTCTGCAGCCTCGACTAGTGATACCTAGGCAAACAGGGTCTGGAGTAGACCTCCAGCAAACTCCAGCAGACCTGCAGCAGAGGGGCCTGACTGTTAGAAGGAAAACTAACAAACAGGAAGGAATAGCATCAACATCAACAAAAAGGACATCCACACAAAAACCCCATCCAAAGGTCACCAACATCAAAGACAAAACATAGATAAATCCATGAAGATGAGGAAAAATCAGTGCAAAAAGGCTGAAAACTCCAAAAACCAGAACACCTCCTCTCCTCCAAAGGACAACAACTCCTCACCAGCAAGGGAACAAAACTGGACAGAGAATGAGTTTGACGAATTGACAGAAGTAGGGTTCAGAAGGTGGGTAATAACAAACTCCCCCAAGCTAAAGGAGCATGTTCTAACCCAATGCAAGGAAGCTAAGAACCTTGAAAAAAGGTTAGAGCAATTGCTAACTAGAATAACCAGTTTAGAGAAGAATACAAGTGACCTGGTGGAGCTGAAAAACACAGCATGAGAACTTTGTGAAGCATACACAAGTATCAAGCTGAATCAATCAAGCAGAAGAAAGGATATCTGAGACTGAAGATCAACTTAATGAAATAAAGCGTGAAGACAAGATTAGAGAAAAAAGAATAAAAAGGAACAAACAAAGCCTCCAAGAAATGTGAGACTATGTGAAAAGACCAAACTACGTTTAATGGGTGTACCTGAAAGTGAAGGGAAGAATGGAACCAAGGTGGAAAACACTCTTCAGGATATTATCCAGGAGAACTTCCCCATCCTAGCAAGACAGGCCAACATTCAAATTCAGAAAATATAGAGAACACCACAAAGATACTCCTCAAGAAGGGCAACCTCAAGACACATAATCATGAAGCCTATGACTAAAACACCAAAAGCCATGGCAACAAAAGTCATAATTGACAAATGGGATCTAATTAAACTAAAGAGCTTCTGCACAGCAAAATAAACTATAATTAGAGTGAACAGGCAACCTACAGAATGGGAGAAAATTTTTGCAATCTATCCATCTGACAAAGGACTAATATCCAGAATCTACAAAGAACTTAAACAAATTTATAAGTAAAAAAAAAAACCCCATCAAAAAATGGGCAAAGGATATGAACAGACACTTCTCAAAGAAGACATTTATTTGGCCAACAAACATATGAAGAAAAGCTAATCATCACTGGTCATTTGAGAAATGCAAATCAAAACCACAATGAGATATCATCTTATGGCAGTTAAAATGGCGATAATTAAAAGTCAGGAAACAACAGATGCTGGAGAGGATGTGGAGAAATATGAACTTTTACACTGTTGGTGGGAGCGTAAATTAATTTAACCACTGTGGAAGACAGTGTTGCAATTCCTCAGGGATCTAGACCCAGAAATACCATTTGACCCAGCAATCCCCTTACAGAGTATATAACCAAATGATTATAAGTAATTCTACTATAAAGACACATGCACATGTATGTTTATTGCAGCACTATTCACAATAGCAAAGACTTGGAACCAACCCAAATGCCCCTCAATGACAGACTGGATAAAGAAAATATGACACATATACACCATAGAATATGATGCAGCCATAAAAAAGGATGAGTTCATGTCCTTTGCAGGGACATGGATGAAGCTAGAAACCATCATTCTCAGCAAACTAACACAGGAACAGAAAACCAAACGTCTCATGTTCTCACTCATAAGTGAGAGTTGAACAATGAGGACACATGGACACAGGCAGGGGAACATCACACACGGAGGCCTGTTGTGGGGTGGGGGGCTAGGGGAGGGATAGCATAAGGAGAAATAACTAAAGCAGATGATGGGTTGATGGGTGCAGCAAACCTCCATGGCACGTGTATACCTATGTAACAAACCTGCACATTCTGTACTTGTATCCCAAAACTTAAAGTATAACAATAATAATAAAAAAAAATCTGATCCTTAATCTTTGAGGTGGTGCTTCATGGGAAGTGTTTGGATCAGGGAGGTGGATTTGTCAAAAATAGATTTACACCTTTACTTGAGGGTGAGTGAGTTCTCCTTCCATTAGTTCCCACAAGACCTGGTTGTTAAAATGAGCCTGGTACTTCCACCTGCTTCCTCTCTCACCCTGTGATCTCTGCACACTGGCTCCCCTGCACCTCTGCCAGAACTGTAAGCCACTTGAGGTCCTCACCAGATGCCCAATCTTGAGCCTTCCATCAAGCAGAATTGCAAGCCAAATAAACCTCTTTTATTTATAAACTACCCAGCCTTAGGTATTCCTTTACAGCAACACTAAATGGACTGTGATAATACTTATTTTGGGGAAAAAATGGAATAAATGAAACACTAATACAGTCCTGCCTGGTGGGAGTATAACCACTTTGAAAAGTTGTTTAATATTATGGACTTATACTGTTCATATCTGTCTGTCTATCCATCTATAATCTATCTATATCATAATCTACAATTTTATTCTTATGATTATGTCCAACAGAAATACACTAAAAGACATGCACAAAGATGTTTATTGCTCCGTGATTCATAACCCTGTAACCATAACCGGAAACAATCCAAGTGTCCATCAACACTAGAACGGGCAGGTACCTTGCTGTGTATCCATGTGCATGGCATGATGTGATTGTATGACATGCCCTGATATTATGTGATATGAATGCTGTAACATGCCACACTCCAGCTCCATTTCCAGCTCCATTTACATGGAAGAATCTCAAAAGCATGATGTTCAGCAACAGAAACCAGACACTAAGGAGCACACACTGTTTTACTTATATAAAGTTCAAAAATGGGCACCACGAGATTGTGAATTAGAAGGCAGAAAAGTGATTTCCTCTTGCAGTCACTGGGCACGGACACACAGGAATGTTGGCAATGTTAGATTTCAGGACGGCTGTTTCCAGGAGTGGTCACTTATGATTATTCATTTAACTCACCAAGCTGTACATTTATGATCTGTTCACTTCTACTTATGGCTTATGATATGCTCACTTTGGTTTAACGATGTTTAAAAAATGAATGAGAGAGTTAATGGAAAAGGTTATGATGAGACCAGGGCACAGAGGTTCAGAAGGATCCAGGTACAATGAGCCATTTGGAGAACTTTGCTTTTTGCTCCGAGAAAAATGGGAGCCACTGGGGAGCCTTGACTAGAGGAGTGAAATGCTCTGATTTATATTTGTTATAATGATCATTCTGGCTACTGTGATAAAAATATACTGTGGGTTGAGATGAGAGAATAGGGTAAGGTGAAGAATGTGTGCATTTCAAATTTTGATGCATTTTGCTAAACTGCTCTCCCTAGAATCTGCAACTTCTCCACATCATCCTCTGCACGGTGGGCTCTCCAGATGTTGAATATTTGTTCACTTGATGAGGAAAAGCAATAGCTGAAGGCAGTTTTAATTTACATTTCTTGCATTAGGGGTGGGATTTATCTTCTTTTCACATATTTGAGAGCCATCTGCAGATCCTTCTCTATCAACTGTCTGCATATCCATGCCTATTTTTTTCTATTGATTCATCAATATGTTTTCCTTACATATTTGGGCATGCCCATTGCATATTAAGGGAATTAAACATGGTCTGTGATTTTAGCTACAGCTACATTTTTTCTGGGATTAAACTTAAAAAGGGCTTCCCCACTCAAAGATCATTATTAAAAATAATACCAATAATAACTTGAAAATTCAATGTTTTCTTTTAGTACTTTTGCAATTCGTTTTTTTTTTAAAGTTAAATCATTGTTTTATTTATAATTTATTTTTGGTATAAAGTTTTGAGAAAACAATCTGATTTTTTTTTCCAAGATCAGCAGAGTATTAAGGAACATAATGCATTTTGGAGATCCATTGCCTGGTTTGAATTCTAGCTCTGCCAATCTCTAGCTCTGGAAATCTAGGCAATCACTTAACGGCTCTGTGTTTCTTGCTAACTGAAAAGTGGGGATAATAATAATATCTACTTTTGAGGGTTGTTTTAATGATTAAATTAGTTCATATACATCAGTTCAGATACACTCAACAGTGCCCATGCATATAAACATTCAATGAACATTAATTAATATTTCTATTAATTGAGTTAATGAATTAATTGTGTTATCCATCTCTCCCCACTTAATTTGTTGTGCTATTAATAGCAAATAACAGCTTTACATTAAGTTTTGGACTTTTTAGTCTTTTTTATTGATCATGATCACTAGTCATGAACTTGTATCATATTATTTAACTTACTGTAGCTCTAAAGTGAACTCTACGTTAATCATAACAAATAACTTCCTCCCCCACTGTTTTCTTTTGCAAAATGCTCATGGAAATTGCTACTTGTCTATTTTTCCACATTCTTTAAAACAAGCCTGTTAACAAAAAACAAATCCTGATGCTATTTTATTAAATCATGTTGCTTTTGAATTAACATGGGAAAAATTGAAATGTTTCTGGTAATGATAATTTCTGGCCAAGTATGTGCTATATGTTTTAGAGTCTCTCAAGAGGGCTTTCTAGATTTTCACATATTGAAATTGTATTGGCCACCTTAATTTAATTCCTCGACATCACAGTTCCTTGTTACCAAGAGAAGCAGAGTGTGCCTCATGATGGCTGCCCAGTGCCTCTCTGGGCACTGCTCTGTGGGCCAGCCCAACCTCCCAGCCCTACCCGGCCCTCCCCAGGGCTCTGTCACCTGCCTTCCTCACAGCCTGGTTTGTATAAGGAGGAGTGTCACTGACAGGTGACTGCAGAGTCCCTGTATTTCCCCTGCAGTGACCTGGTGCGAAGATTAGGGAAGTGACCGAGCACGTCTGTGAGTAGAGCTCCCTGCTGGGCAGCCTTTTTCCTTGACCCAAGCTCCAAGGACATTCTCTCCTCCTGCTCCCTCGGGTCCAGGGGTGGAACAACTTTTCCTTCTTATATCTTAATGTTCCTTGTTGGTTTATTTTTACTCTCTGAATCACTCCTTCATTACATTCTCTCTGAAACCTCAGCTGATGTGTCCTCTGCTTCTTGTTAGTACCCTGAAAGTCACAGAGATTTTCTATATATACATAGTCTAAACAATTGTTTGTATACATAAAGTATACTCATATCTGTAAGCTAATTTTTTATTTAGCCTCCTTGACATTTTTCATTATTTAAAACTTTTTTTTCTATTGGCCTCTTTAGTTTTTCTGATAAGATCATTATCAAATAAAGATAATTTTTCTTCTTTCTTTCACTTCTATCTTTACTTGATTTATTTTTTAAGTCCCTCCGCTCATTTCCAATTAGATTGGCTAATATCTTCATATAAAATAGATTAGAAGGGATAGTGTCCATTCTTGCTTTTGATTTTACTAGAAGTGCTTCCAGTGTCTTCCCATTAGAAAGATCATGGGCATGGCAGCTTGGATCACCCAATGCCAGCCCAGATGCAGGATGCCTTTCACAGAGTGCTGCTGGGATCAACACCTAGGGAAGGAAGAGGAAGGCAGTGGTACTGAGCCCAGAAAAACCCAAAGACCAGCGTTAGCCAACTTTATGGGGGCTTTCTGGAGCGACCATGGGTCCTCGGAGTTGGTCCCCATTCTGGAGCGACCGTGGGTCCTCGGAGTTGGTCCCCATTCTGGAGCGACCGTGGGTCCTTGGAGCTGGTGCGCATTCTGGAGCGACCGTGGGTCCTCGGAGCTGGTCCCCATTCTGGAGCGACCGTGGGTCCTCGGAGCTGGTCCCCATTCTGGAGCGACCGTGGGTCCTCCGAGCTGGTTCCCATTCTGGAGCGACCGTGGGTCCTCGGAGCTGGTTCCCATTCTGGAGCGACCATGGGTCCTTGGGGTTGGTTCCCACTGAGGCAAAATGGTTGGGCTTTTGCAGCAATCATTCCATGGGAGACTCTGCAGAAGCCATGGCTTGGCGAGTGTCTGTCTGCCTCTGCAGGTGGCACTGCCTGATGGACTAAGAGCAGTCAGCCTCCCCACAGCTGGAAATAAGAGCTTCCTGGGCAAAGCTCTGAAGAGCATCCTCATGCCCCACAGTCCACTCCTTGCCCTGTTTGGATCCCTTTTTCACACACATTCAGGAGTAACTCCTCTGTAATCCTGGTGGGCCTCTTTTCCTGGAAAAGACACGTGTCATGACAATTAGTAAGATGGCACCAAGCACGTGACCCTGCAGCTGGCTTTGAGGCTGCCACAGATGCTCAACATGTCCCAGCCCCACCACCTGTTCTGGATTCCCCCTCACCTGCAGCCAGCACCCCTTCTGGTCCTAGTGACTTTCCTGGGAGAATGAGCAGATCCTTAGTCCTGAGAATATGAACACTTGGTCACTCTGTTCTTCTGAGCCTGGGATTGGTGTAACTGTCTATTTTACCATTGCTATCAGGCCAGGGAGAACCAGGAAGCCCCAGTATGGGTCGCTTGGATTTTAGCCACATCCTTTCTCACCTCAGGAGCAGCAAGATCCCCTCCTGATGATCAGGAGCAATTGCCCTGGATGGGATGGCAAATTCTTTTTGACTGCTGTCCCTGGAAATGAAGAACCAGACCTAAAGTGCCCAGACAGCAGCCATCACTTATATGAGTTCAGCGGAATGTTCACTCTTCCCTTCTTGGATGTGTTCTTCCTTTGAAACCAGGATCTTTATTCACGCACAACTCAGAGCTGAGAAAACGGGAACATGCCTCTCCCATGCAGGTCATTGGGAGTGATGATAAATAGGGTTGTTCCTGCTTTCAGAACCCCAGAGGCCTACTTTATGATTTTACCATGGTGTTGGCCGTGAAATTAACATGATGTCTGCTCCCACTTCTAATATTTCTAATACTGTTTAGTCTGTTGGATCATCTGGCCCAAGTCTTGACTGCACCATAGCCTGAACTGCTGCAGTACCTTTTCATTTTGCAGCCCCACTAGAAGCAGGAATCCTTTTGCATTGCCTGAAATGCGGGCTGAAGGAGTATTCTCAAGTATGGTACAAGCTGCTTCAAAAGACGAACAGGTCTGCCAGGTGGTGCACTTTCTTATGGTAGAAAAATGAGATGCCACAACTTGTCCTTTATTTTGGATAACGTGTCCTGACCACTAGACTCCTAAAAGTTTCACTAAAGTAGCATGCTCCTGGATTTATCTAGGGCTTATCTGTCACACTCTGGAGTGTGTGTGGATTACCAAGGCATCCAACATTGTAGTCTCTTCTTGTTGGCCTGATTAACACAATGTCATAGAGAGTTGACCTTTATGATGTCCAGATGGCCCAGACTTCTTCTTTCCAAAAGGCAGAAGACATAATATTGCCCTGAAAAGAACTGTAAATATGTGCTATTTTCAGTTTCATGTGCATGCAAACTTTCTGATTGCTAAGGTTTTCACGTTTGTCCTCTCCAAAACTCATGTTGAAATTCAATTTGCCATTGTGATGGTATGAGAAGGTTATTATGATGGTTCTGCTCTCATGGGTGGAATTGGCGCTGTTCTAAAACGGCAAGTCTGGCCACCACTTGCTCTCTCTTACCCTCTTGTCTTCCTCCAGGTGATAATGCAGCAAGAAGGTCCTCACCAGATGCCGACCCCTCAACCTTTGACTTCTCAGTCTCCAGAACTGTGAGCCAATACAATTCTGTTCATTATAAATTATCTAGTCTCAAATACTCTGTTAAAATAACATAAAATGGACTAAGACACTGATCTAGTTTTCTGATCAAGATGGGAATGCATTGCTAGATGGATGGTCTTTTATGATGCACCTGCAGCCATGTTAACCTGCTTGGGTATGGGCAGGGCACAGCACTTGGGGTCATATTGCATTGAGCTTGGAAGGGACTACTATTGTCTTTCCAAAATAATCTGATTTTTCCTTAGGCCCAGAAAAGTAAAGTAAATACAGACAAAGTAGGATCACTACCCTGGCATACTTTAACTCCTTAAGTGTGCTGCTAATTCCTGCCATCCTTGGGTGATATATATACACACACACATACATATATAGGAATATGTGTGTATTCCTATATATATATAGAGAGAGAGGAATAAATATATATATTTATTCCTATATATATAAATTAATATATTAATATATTCCTAATTTTATTCCTAAATTATGTTCCTAATATATATTCCTAAATTTTATTCCTAATATATTCCTAAATTAATATATTAATATATTCCTAATATATTAATAAGTTAATATATTCCTATATATAATTCCTATATAAAAAATATATATAGGAATAAATATATATATAGAGGAATAAATATATATATATTATATAATTTTGTATCTTGTCTGAGATGAGGGTGGAATATAGTTTTATAGTCTCCCATTTGGCTTTTCTGCCATTATATCTCTGATCCTACATGCAAAAGACCCGATGTGGGGTTTGCACCAGTGGCCTAGTATGTCTTTCCCAAATACGTACTAGGCACTTGGTGGGTCTGTAGAATCAATGAATCTACTTCAAGCAGGACATCAGCCAAAATTCTATTTATCACTGATCCCATAAATTCAAACTCTAACAGAGGAGTGAAAATGACTCTGCAGGGCTCCATGTGTTGTTGTCAACTCTAAATCTCTGTCCAACAATCCTAGAAACACTTGGATATTTTCCTTTCCTTCGTGTACAGTGACCCAAGAAATTACATATATTTTGTGGAAGGGCTGGGGAAATCATTGCCATGCATACTTTCCATGGTGCTTCACGGTCCTTCCTTCTGGGAACATGGCCTCTTCTTCGATCAATAGGTCTTAGGTCCAAACAGTGGCTCAAATTCAAAACTGCACCAGGAAGATACTGCTCTCAGCCTCTTGATCATCCATCCTTGATTTTTTCTGATGATGTGAGCAGTGCCTTGATTGGCTGCCTGTCCATTTTACCCCCAGGGTGCTGTGTTCTACAAATCCTCTTCATACTTCTGAAGGTCAGGCCCTGCTGGCTGCCACTCCAACCTTGCCAGTCATAATGACAATTGCATCCACCTGGCTTCTCATCTTGACGTACTGCCACCTGGTCTGTATTTCTGCAGAGTTCTGTCATCCCGTATTTATAGCGAGCCTAATTCTATAAAGATGTGTCCCATCATTGGGCCTGCCTCTACAGGACAGCAAATGCCAACAGTCTTTGGGAGGCTGGTCCTTCTTTTCTTGTGCACTCCTTCTTCTAGGAAATATAGAGTCAGCCCCAAACTCCCTGTCTCTGTGAACCTTCTAGTGGGTTTGCTGGCCTTACATAGTGCAACCATCCCAGCATGCCCACCTCCCTGAGTCTCCCCATGCCCCCTTCCACTGTCTGCCATGCAATCCTGGCATTCCAGCTGACTTAGTATGGACCATTGAGTTTTTCCATTCTTCAGGAAGCATTATGGTGGCAATTTTACTCCATCTCCAAAGGCTTTGTCAGGATACTAAATCCTGTATCTCCAATTTGCTTCCAAAGCAATAAACTCTCCTTTTTGTGCAGAGCCCTTTGCTGAAAAATTCTCAAAATCCAATCCTGTATGTACTTCTCTGGCTCTGCCAGTGCACACTGGCTGGATCTTGTGACTATTTATCAGACCCAGGTCATCCCAGCTGTGACATAAGCTTAATTATGGTCTAAGAGCTAGGAGAGATGTCTTATGGGGGGCAGCCTCTGCATTTTAGGTAAGAAAGAGTGCTTGCTCTTAACAGGGAGGGGTATAACAATACTGAAAAACAAGACATGTGGGAACATGGCACTTCAAGATTTTCAGACACGCCAGTCAAAATGTCTCCATCCCATGTATCATGGTTCTATTCTTTAGTAAACAGAATTGTGCATTGCAGAGCTGCCTTGGTGAGAAGCTTGACCTTCTTCTGGGTTTGGCTACTTGGAAGATTAAGTCTAGTGCCTGTTGGCAGGCAGAATAATGCCTCCTTCTCCCCACACAGAGATCTATGTCCTGATCCAGAACCTGTGAATATGTTGGGTTCTATGCTAAAGAGAAATTAAGGCTACAGTGGAATCAAGGTTGTTAACCAGCTGACCTTAAAGTAAGGAGATTATCTTGAATTTTTTGGTGCTCCTGATATAATCGCATGGTCCTTACAATTGGAAGATGGAGGCAGGAGAGGAAAGTCAGAGAGAGATGTAACTATGGAAGATTGATCAGAGATACAATGCTGCTGGCTTTGAAGGAGGAGTAAGTGGGCAAGGAGACCCAGAATGTGGGTGGCCTCTAGAATAAGGCCTCTGGACAAGGTAAAGGACCTGGTTTCTTCACCAGAGCCCTTAGAAGGAACAAAGCACGATGGTTTTCACTCAGTGAGGCCCATTTTGTAGTTCTGACCACCAGATCCATAAGATAATAATCTGTATTGTTTAAGCCAGCAAGTCTGTGTGTATTTGTTACAGCATCCATAGAAAACTAATACAGTCTCTATCTCAGCTTTCTCAGCCTTCTCCTATGGAGCAGAAGAACTTCTCTGTATGATTCCCTCTGTGTTTCATCCCTGGCTCTTAGCTTCTTGTTGATGGATCTCAGTCTCTGTTTACCTAATGCTTTCACTGGCTTAAACAGTGACTCCCAAGTCCATTGTCCTGATTGTTACATTTCTTGCTTATTTGTAAAATGCCTGAAACCTGCCACTGGCTACCGGACCATTTCAGGGGTTCCCATCCCAATTCACCATCAGGGAGAGTTTCAGCAACTGGGCTTCAACTTTATTCTTGGAGGTTGATTTTAATCCACCTATAACCGGTGATGGAGTCCTCATTACCAGCCATACAAAGATAATTCCGCTCCTGGACTCGCTCTAAACTTGTCTGTTCTTTGCAATCATTTCTGGAATCAAAGTGCACAGGTCGGGTTCCCAGGTAAGCAGCCTGTGAGATGGAGCTCCACAGGCATGAAGGCTTACAGAATAACCTTGGGAGAGATGCCAGAAGGGAAGGGAAGGAACGAGGACTAGCCAAGGCCAAAGTCAAGGCACAATTCAGCCTGAACAGCCTCAGCCAACAGCATGAGAGGGGAAGTGCGGCTATGAAGTCGACCCGTGTTGTTCTGGAAAAGCCTTTGTGGTCCTGTATTACCACCTGAACTAGCTATGGATTAGGTCTCCTCTTCTCCTACCTTCCCAAGGGAGTGACCTAGGCCAGTGTGGCTCTCTGCCACACAGGAAACCTCTGAGAGGTCCTGGCCAGCAATGGGTACCTGCCCACAGCTCAGCAGTGGGGACAGAAGAGGCGCCTCTGTGTGTCCATCGTGCCACATCTAAGACTGAATGTTTTATTATTATAAGGAGTTTTTCATCTACAAAGATGGGGTTATACAAAGGTCTTTTTGTCAACCTTATCAGCAAAATCTAGACTTCTGAATACAGTGGGAGAATATGTTCAAAATGCTGGGAAAAATTACTATTGACTTTAAATTTTCATCATTCAGAAGTAAAAATGCATTAAATACTTTTTTTACATAAATATTAACAGAAGTTGCTTCTCAAGGATATATTTTGAAAAGAAGAAAATTTTAAACCCTTGAGGAAAGAGTAGGGGGTAAGGAGCAGTGGTGAACAAACAAATGACTAAACAATGTATTTTTTATTGTATAAGTTTTAGGAGTAAAAGTTGATGTTTTGATATGCGTATCTATGGTGCAATGCTTATTATGAGTAGGCAATTTAACATATCCATCATCTTCAATAGTTACCTTTTCAATGTTTTTGTGGTGAGAGCACCTAAAATTTACTCTCTCAGCAAATTTTCAATATGCAATATAATATTAACTATAGTCCCCCTGCTGTACTTTCTATAGACTTATTCAGCCTGTATGACTGACTGCAAGTTTACACCCTTCCTCCACCTTTGCTGTTCCTCTCCCTCCCTACCCTGCTGACCCCTGTTCTACTCTCTGTTCCTATGTATTCAACTATTTTTTCCCTTTGAAATGCCATATATAAATGAGAGCGTGAGATACTTGTCTTTCTGTGCCTGGCTTATTTCACTGAGCACGATGTTCTCCAGGTCTATCCATGTTGTCACAAACAGCAGCACAGCTGCTTCTCCTCTTTTGTGTAAGGCTGAATAATATCTTTGTGTGTGTGTGTGTGTGTGTGTGTGGTGTACACACGTATTTGACATTTTCTCCTTTATTCTCCAATGGACACAGATGTTTTTATTTCTTAGCTATTGTGAATAATGATGCAATCAACAATGGGAGTGTGGACATTTCTTTGGGACATTAATTTACTTTCCTTTGGATATATATACTCAGTAGTGGAATGGTTGGATTATATGGTAGCTCTATTTTTTAAATCTTTTAAGGAAGCTGCACACCGTTTCCATAATGGCTGTTTCAATTTACATTGCCACCAACAGTATACAATGTATAAGAGTTCCCTGTTCTCCACACCTTCAGCAGGACTTCTTATCACTTGTCTTTTTTAATAACCATCCTGAATATATGAGATATACAATGAGGTATATCTTATTGTAATTTTGGCTTGCATTTCTCTGATAATTAGTATTTGGAGCACCTTTTCATATATTTGTTGGCCATTTGCCTTCTTTTGGTCTTCTTTTGAGAAAAGGCCATTTGGTCTTCTTTTGGGAAATATCTGTTTAGATACTTTGTACATTGCACATTAGATACTTTGTAAATTTTAAAAATCAGGTTGTTTTGTGTGATGCTGCTGTTGCTATTGAGTGGCATGAGTTCTTTATATATTTTGGATATTAACTCCTTATCAGATATATGATTTTCAAATATTTTCTCCTAATATGTAGGTTGTCTTTTTGTTTTGTTGTCTGTTTAATGTTGTGCAGAGGTTTTTTTTAGCTTTATGTGGTCCCATTTGTTTATTTTTGCTTTTGTTGCCTGAGTTTTTGGTGTGATATTCAGTCATTGACAAGGTCAATATTAAGAAGCTCTTCCTATCTTTTTTTCTAGTATTTTCACAGTTTCAGATGTTATGCTTGTTAATCCATTTTGAGTCGATTTTTGTGTATGGTGTAAAATAAGGGTCCAGTTTCATTATTTGCTAAATAATGAGTTAGTCTAAAACAGAAGACAAATATTTGAAAGTTCAAAAACACTTTCAGAAAGTACTGAAAATTTTTAAAAATGAAAAGAGTGGTAAACAGGTTTAGAACGAAATAGCTCAAAAGTAACTCTTTTCCTTGATAAGGAGACTGAGATGTTTACTATGTTTTGACTCTGTTAACTATGTAATAAATATTTAATGAAAATAACTAAAAAGTATAGAAGTAGAATGTTTAATAAACCCATAAAATTTTAAAAGCAGAAATAAAAATAGAAGAATCTCTGTCTATATAGCAGAAACCAAGGAGAAAAGTAAAAAAAAAGAATAATTAGAAAATAAAATGGTAAAAATAGACCAAAGTATATTAAATATCAAGATAAATATATTTTAAATTTTTCTGTTAATCAAAATGGATTTTAAGAAATTTATTTTTAGCATTCTCTTTTCTTCACACCTTCTATATTTAAATAGAAGTGTCCATCTAATACATTTTGGTCTCTATTTCTTGAAGCACATAAAAACCTACTTTCTGCAAATAGTATTCCAACATTTGAATTTAGTCCCTTCCCCTTTCTCTATCACTTTTTTAACCTCATATGTATCTATCTGAAAAATAAGACTTTTTGACAATTGCATTCTTTCAACATACTATACAGTATTAGTATCTAATTACTTGACATTCTATATTTAAAGAGTTTGAAGATAAATTTTAAAAATATTTGCTATATGTGTTTTATAAGAGACACACCTAGAACTTTTAACACAAATGTTAAAATGTTAAAAGTAACAGAAAGTATTAAAGATAGAAAAAGGTATGCCAAGCAAATATAAACAAGGAAAACAAGTACAGTAATATCAGAGAAAAGTATAACTCAATGCACCAATCCAGCTCCATTAAGCTGTGAAAAGTCATGAAAAGCTTAAACTTATATGTCCCTAACCATATAAACTCAAAAATTCTTTTTAAAAAAGTAGACAAATATGTAGGTAAAGTGGAAAACATTTAGAACCTTAGCTAGATATTTTGATTACATTATTCTTAGAAAAGAAATAGATCTAGCAAACTGGGAAAAAAATATTTTGTGCAAATTTAATAAGCTTAATCTGACATTGGCCTCATGGATATACTGAATACTAAAAGAACACACATCCATTCTAAGGATGCAGAAACAGTCTTCTAAAAATATTTAACCACAAAGGAAGTTTTAATAAATACCCAAGAAATGAATATTATTGACCACATACATGCACTAAAATCTAATGAAATTGGAGATCAGTTGCAAAAAAAGTAGTTAAAACTCTTCCCGTGCATTTGTAAATTTTAAAACACATGTAAAAGCATTTATAAATCAAATAAAAATTATAATAAAAATGAGAAAAAATGTGAACAACAGACACACTCCATCGTGTTGTGTAGTGTATAGATGAAGGGCACCTCTCATTACAGCAGCAGCCTTCTAAAATGACCCCCAGCCACAATCTTACCACAAGCCCAAACATAAAAGTGATTTTACTCTGGCTTATATGGTTGTATTTGAGGAACTCTTTGCACTCTCCTCCTTCACTTCCTCCAATACCCTTGCAATCTCACTGACCCACCTGGAATCCCTCAAAGGGATCACTTTCCTCCCTATCTTCCCTTCAGCAATGCTCTCCTCTTCTCCCTGCTACAGAGGCAAACTTTAGCTTCAGCCTGGACTCCACTTCCATCCTCTGGGAACCCTTCTCTGACCTCTTTCAAGAGTCAGAGGTCCCACAACTCTACAAACCCTGCCCCTCATTCACTGGCCCATTTGCAACACCTCCACAGTGCCTGGCACACACACTGGGCATCAAATTCATGTTTGCTGAGTGAGCATGTGAATCTGAAAGGAGGTGCTGGATCTAGAATGCAGCTATGAAACTTAGAGGCCCCCCCAATCACTTGAGCAGCCTGATTGTAGCCTGCAAGGATGCAGCGTAGCAGTGAACAGGCAGACGGCTCCCCAGGCCAGCTTCAGGGCTCCGAGTTTTACCTGAGAATGCTTCGCTGGAGCTTGCATATGACAAGGACGGTCACTGTACGACCATCACAGGCCTCAGGCCCTGGAATAGAGGGGCAGCCCAAAACACCTTGCTGCTGAAACCCCTCCCTGGATGCCAGATGCAAGGGGAGGTCAGTGAGGGCTCTGCAGAGGTTCACATTCCCTTTTGTCCATTAGACGCCACTGGAACCCACAGCGATTATCAAAGGCAACGTGAGCCCTTTGGGTTTGATTCAAGGCAGGCTTGTGCTTGGTCCAAAGTGTCTGGAAAACCAGTTCACAGGGCTTCAAGACGACTACCTTATTCTGTTTGACAATTTCCATTTCATTGGCTGAAGAAGGGAGGTTCTAAGCGAGATGACCAGGAGAAAACTCGAAAATATACTGCATCACACAGCACTCCCGAAGATATCTGTCCTACTAAGGACCTAGTGGCAGAGGACCGGGCAGGCTGGTCCGCTGTCTGCACAGGCCCAGTGATTTCCTTTGACATCGGAAACTGAGACAGAGGGATGGCTGGTGGGAGCACTGAGGGCTGCAGAGTGGCTCTAGCCAGGAGAGCAGAGCAGGCTGGGTGTGGCGAGGACCTGCAGGCCCCCATCTTCTCGGTCAGGTCATCCCCGCACAGTGCCACTCACCATAGCAAAGAGCTACAAGGCAACAACAGTAATTAGCCACTGTCATCCTCGCTAGACTATTTGTAGGGGAGGGCAGAGGCAACAGAATTGGCCAGTTGGGCACCACCTTGATGATTTTAGAGCATTCCTTTTCTTCACACAATAGCACTTCCTGATCGTTATTTCCTTTTAATTCACATTTGAAATCCTTACACTTCAGTGTTCATATTTAAAACATGGCTGGGGAAACTTGAAACTTTATTATTTCCAGTAATGTGTTAGCTCAATGCAAGACTTTTTGTTTTTTAATGTTCTTTGTTGAGATTCTTATATTTTATTCTCTTTCCCTTTTCTTAAAATGGCTGGTGCTACTGTTTTCTTTGAAGGTTCTTATATTTTGGGGCCATTGTTACTTTTCTGTTCCCCAACTCATCTTTCATTAAATCAAATAAATTCTCTAGTCGATTCAAATAATAATATCAAGTATTTATTGAAAACCAATATGTGCTAAGTGTCTCATATAATAATATGTTTATTGATCAGATTACTTCTAAAATATGCAATATTCTTATTTCTTTCAGATGCATATGTGCTAATGGCTATTTTTGTTCTTTTTTTTATGCCTTTTCTAAGTTAGGTTACTAATATGATTCTTTTGCTCTTTAGATACACCGGCTAATTGGAGGCTCTTTATGTAATTCTTTAAGAAATTACAAATTGTAGGCTTTCAATAAATATTTGTTGGATTTAATTTTGGCACACAAAAAGTTCGTAATAGAAAACCGACACTTCAGATTTACAAGCAAACTTAGGAAAAATGTAAAATGGGCTTTTTATTTATTTAAGAGGAAATACTGACCCTGGGGGGTAAGGAGAAAGGACAGATAGTAGTTCCGGGCCTTCACATCGAGTCACTGGCAGCCTCTACAAGTTAAATAGTGGTCCCCTCCACCCAAAAAGAAGACATGTAAAACTCCTAACCCGCAGTGCCTGAGGAGAGCACCTTACTTGGAAATAGAGCGGTTGCGGATGTAATTAGTTAAGATGAGGTCATACTAGACTGGGATGGGCCCCGACTTTGGTGTGACTGACGTTCTTTAAGGAGAGGAGAGACACACATGGGCAGATGCACAGGTGACAATGGAGACGAGATTGGAATGATGATACAGCTAAAGAATGTCAGTGATGGTCATTTGCCACCAGAAGCTGCAGGAGGCAAAAAAGGATCCTCCCCTACAGATTTCAGAGGAAGCAGGCTCTGCAGGTAACTGAGTGATTGACTTCCCAGCCTCCAGAACCAGGAGACAGTGGATTTCTGTTGTTTTAAGTCACCTATTTCATGGTACTTTGTTATGGCCGCCCTAGGAATCTAATGTGAGTACTCCATGGTGCAGCTTATTAAATCTGAGGGCCACAGCTGGTCCTGGGAGAAATCGTGAGGTATATGCCTCTTAATCTTTGAAAAAGTGAGCCTGGCTACTTCATTCTACTCTCTATACTTCCTTTTGTTTTTATTTTATTTTATTTTATTTTATTTTATTTATTTATTTATTGAGACAGAGTCTTGCTCTGTAGCCCAAGCTGGAATGCAGTGCCGTGATCTTGGCTCACTGCAACCTCCACCTCCTGGGTTCAAGCAGTTCTCCTGCCTCAGCCTCCCAAGTAGAGTAGCTGGGACTACAGGTGCGCGCCACCATGCCTGGCTGATTTTTTGTATTTTTAGTAGAGACGGGGTTTCACCATGTTGTCCAGGCCAACCTGAAGTGTTCTGCCCACCTCAGCCTCCCAAAATGTTGGGATTACAGTTGTGAGCCACTGCACTCAGCCCCTTTGCTTTTAGAAAGATCTTTACACCATTTACTCATTAGTCTTTAATACTTTTTGGTCTCTATTTCTTGAAGCATATAAAAACCTTTCTTCAAGTGGCATTCCAACATTTGAATTTAATCCCTTCCCCTTCCTCTATCACATTTTTAACCTCATATGTATCTGTCTGAAAAATAGGACTTTTTGACAATTGCATTCTTTCAACATACTATACAATATTAGTGTCTAATAACTTGACATTTTATAGATTAAGACAATTTAACTAGTTAATGTTGATGAATTAAATTCCATAAAGCATATTAAGAGCCAATGTTGATACCACATGCTTCCAACCCTGGACCAGCCACCAAATAAAAATAAAAATAATTTTATTTTATTTTAAAATAAAATTCTAGCAGAATAATATCTGAAACTAAGTGAGTTAGTATTGATTTCTTAATATCAACCTTTGGCTTCAAGGATGTCAATTGAGAAAAAGATAATTGGATAAACTCCTATTCAGCAACACTGCTTGAATCAAAGTATTTAGGTGACAATTCATGATCTAATAGTGCTATCCTGCTATCCTAGATTGAGGCTTCAGAGTCTACATAAGGTTTGTTGAGAGAGATGCGCGTGCATGCACACACACACACACACACACACAGAATGATTAGCAGTTCTTAAAGACAGGATGATCGACCTTCTGACTTGGGAACCCTGGTAATGACAGATAGGCACACAAAGGCTAGAAGGTAAAATAGAGTAGACTTTTTCATACATAAATCTGAGAGATAAGATGTTGTCTAAATCCCAACCTTCTAATCCTAGATTCTGTTCTATTAATAATTACTGGTGTTACCACTTCTGTAGTCTTCTGGATCTGCCTTACATGCCTAAGAGGGATATGAAAAATCTTAACCTAGTACTTAGCTATGTATGCAGAGACAACCACCCTTGATTTTAATCCACATTTTCTCCAGCTCATGGTCACTACTGCATAATGTTCACTTTGGAGGCCTAGGGATGAAGAGACTCTGCTCACAGTATTTTATGTTTGATTTTAAGGCACAGGAATTGGTTAAATTAAATTAAAAGCAATGTGATTTTTATGAAAAAAATTCTAGGAATTTTTCTTTCCTATCTGGAGATGTTTAAATTTGGAATAAAATGTTAAACTATATGTAGTCTTCTTTGTTAATACAGGAGGCATAGTGCAATCTATATCACATCTGCATATTATTTTGTTATGGAATATTAAAATACTGAATTTTTATTATACTTTAAGTTCTAGGGTACATGTGCACAACGTGCAGGTTTGTTACATATGTATACATGTGCCATGTTGGTGTGCTGCACCCATTAACTCGTCATTTACATTAGGTACATCTCCTAATGCTATCCCTCCCCCTCTCCCCACCCCATGATAGGCGATGGACTGGATTAAAATACTGATTTTTTAATATTAAGACATTACTTTGCCATTAAAGTTTGTGAATTAAAGTACATTTTTATCCTTGGATGCTGATCTTTTTGGCACATTTTGTCTGTTACTCAGGTAATTTGTTTAAGCTTTTGTTTTTCTTCTTTGATTAACCTAAAAATAAAACCTTTGTCTGAGTTTCTCAGGGTTCTTACACTTATTGATCTTATAAGACTCAAAAAGGATAAAGGTGGAGATTGGATTAGGGTGGAAACATTACTTCCTTCCACACTTACTTCAAATCTTGAAAAATTATAAAAATAATGTTGAACGCCTATGCCCGGAATACCTGGGACTAGCAAGTTCATCCATCCTGACTACATGGTGTTTTGCTCTGCCTCTTCAATCATAAAATGCCAGTAATGATAAAGACAAACTCCATAGACAGAGGAACAGAGAATTAGGAAGATAATCTAAGCAAAAAACAAGATCGCCAAGTATTTCATAAAAGTTAGCATCAAAAATTAGCAAGCAAAATAAAGTTAACAAAGTCAACACACAGAAAAACATACCCCTGAGATCACAGGGTGGAAAATGTTCTCATAAGGACAGGAGAAGACATTGCATTCATAACACAAGAATAGGATATAATAATTTTTACAAAACAGAGCTCTTGAAGAAATTAGAAACATGATTTTCAAGATAGGACAGCCTATAGATAAAATTAGAATCAATGCAGCTGGAGAACAAAATCATAAACAATAGATTAAGTTGAAGAATTATTTAAGAGCACGTTTTCAAAATCTGAACATTTATTAACACCACAGGGCAAGAAATAAACCTCAATAAATCATAAAAGGCAGAAAATATGTAAGTAGCATTTTATTATAGTATCAAATAAAAAATGATACCACTACCATACTGCTTAATTACAGTAGCATTGTAATGTATGTTGGAATCAGGAAGTGTGATGACTACAGCCCTGTTCTTCTTTCTCAAAAATGCTTTTGCTATTTGGAGTCCTTTCAGGTTCCATATGAATTTTGGTATTTTTTTTTCTATTTTTGTAAAAATGTTAGTTGGTGAATTTCAATGAAATTATATTATATCTGTAGATTGCTTTAGGTATTAGAGACATTTTCACAATATTAAGTCTTCCTATTCATGAACATGGGATGTTTTTCTATTTATTTGTGTGTATGTTAATTTAATTAATCAATGTTTGTAGTTTTCAGAATATAAGTTTTTCATCTTCTTAGGTAAGATTATTTCTGAGAATGTTATTCTTTTTAATTGTACAATAAATGGGGTTGGGTTCTAAATTTAATTTTCAGCTTATTCACTGTTAGTCTTCAGAAGTACACTGCTTTTTACATGCTGATTTTAAGTTCTTTATTTGCTGTTTCCAACTGAATTAGCAGTTACACCTCTGGAAGCTAGACATTTTCCTACTCCCAGGAGTGCAAGTTTCTTTCTCTAAAATTAAATTAATAAAAGTTTTTTTTCAAGATTATACTTCTTAAGTGTAACATATCCCCAAAGTATAAAGAATTATTAGTATACTTTTGTATATTTTTAACCACACCTGAAACATTGCCGTATGGTGCTGTCCAGTGCATTTTACCTAATTAAAATTTTAGTCCATCCAACCTGCTCTTCCTCCTGCTGCTTCTCCTGCAGCCTTGCCCACATAACCTCTATTCTTGGTTTTCTCTGCTTTCTGTTTCAACCTAGTCCCTTCCAGCATGAACTATACATTCATTTTCATGAGCTAGGATAAAAGTAGAGATAATGCCTCAATAAAAATATAAGCATACATTAAATACAATGCAAAACCAAAAGTGTTAAAACTCAGTAAATTCAATCAATAAAAGCAAAACCATATTTTCTTAAAATTATTAAAAATAGAGAAATATTTTACAAATCTAATTTTTAAAAAGGTTTGGAAAAATAACTAGATAATATTAAGAATGCCATCAAAGAAATTAGAACTGTAATTATGGAATTGACACATACTTATAAAAATAAAATACATACCTTAATGACAACTTAACAATTTAGAAGAGAAAAATGATTTTATTAGAAAAGACACATTGCCAAAACTAACTCAAGAATGAGTGAAAAATACGAGTAAATTATGCATCATGGGGAAAAATAAAATAGTAAGTGAATCATCACCGTTATCATCATCATCATCATCATCATCTGAATCACTGTCCCAGCCTGAAAATTTCTAGGCTGAAATAATTTTTCAGAACTTCAAAGGCCAGAAAATGTATATTCTATGTAAACTATTCTGGAGAATAAGAAAACCAAAAACCTTCAAAAGTAATTTAAGGAATTAAAAATCTTGATACCAAGACTAGACAGTGATAAAACGGGTAAATTACAAGACATTTCCACTTAAGGACATTGGCACAAAATATCAAATAAAATATTTGCAAATAGACAAAAGTGTATTAATAGAATATGACATTGTAACTGTAATATTTGTTTTGATATTAAAAGAGCTTCAAATTTTAAAAATCACCTTGTGTTCAATATTAGAAAATCTATTCTATCTCAGGAAATTAATGGATTAAAACAATACAATTATCTTAATGTTATAAACATTTGATACAATTCAACACTGTAATAAAAGCTCTTACGAAACTAAGGTATAAGAAAATGTCTTTAACTTGATAAATATATCTACCAGAAATCGAAGTCAACATCATAAAAAGTAGTAGAATAATAGGAGCATTCTCATTAACATTAGGAACAAAATTGGGCTTTCATTGGTTGATTCAATCTTGTAAATTTTTCCTTGTCATTGCTGTATAGTATTCCCTCATGGAACTATTTCACAATTCATTCATTCATTCCATTATTGGTGGGTATGTGGTTACTTTCCAGTTTAGGGCTAGTAGAAATATTTCTGTTATGAATAACAGAGTATTTGTTTATTGGTGAACAAATGCATACATTTCTGTTGAGCATATATCTACAAGTGGAATTCTGCATGCTGTTTTAGTAATATTGCCAAAATATTTTCCAAAGTTTGGTATGTTTCACCAATTTACATTTCCACCAGCAGCACATGATAATTCCGATTTCTCATCAATACTTAATATTTTAAATCTCATTTTAGATCTTCTGGTAAGTGTGTAGATTATCTTATTTTCATTTTCATTTCCATAATTGATGATGTTTGTAATTGATATTCCCTTTTATAAATGTGTAGTTTTCAACCTACGTAGAGTTTATATGTTTTGTTAAATAATATGAAATAATTTCTCCCGGCCTTGAACTTTTAAAAAATAGCATAATCCTCTTCATTCTTTCATGGTTGGCTTCTTTTACTCAGTTTCTGGTTCTGTTGTTAATGTTATGTGCATTAGTTGTGATCCATTGTGGCTTAAAACTTTTGATGGACATTTGGATTGTTTCTGATTTGGGGCCATTATGAAAAAGGCTGCTACGGAAATCATTCGTACATGTATTCCAGCATGCATGTGTATGACTTTATACTGGAGTATATATTTAGTTATATCTTTCTAGATAATAGAGAATACAATTATTATTAAGTTATCCTGCTTACCTCTTAATGCAAGATACCTCAGTCACTTTTGTATTTACTGACCCAGCCAGACTTTCCTTTAACATTCCAATTATATGTATATAGTTCAATATTTTTATTTTCAATAGTCCTGTATTCCTGAGTTATAAATATTTCTCATAAATATTGTATAGTTTTTAATTCATTATTCTAAACTTTTAAATTAAATATTTAGCCTTTTTAAAGCTAATTTTAATTACTGATTATACTTTTGTTTTCAACCACGTCTTTATATCTGTTTTCTCCTTTTGAAACTTCTGTAGAACTGGTTAATTTTTATCACTCTAACTTCTGCCAGTTTGAAAGTTACACACTCTGTTTTCTTCATTTAGAAGGATTTATTGGTGCTTTTTGTATATCCTCTTGTGTAAAGTGTCTGTTCAAATATTTCACTCATTTTTCTTATTGGTGTGTAGAATTTCTTCATACATACCGAATACATGCCCTTTGTAGGATATATATGTGGCAATATTTCCTGCTTTTCTGAAGTTGCTTCTTCACTTTCTTTTAATAGTATCTTTTGATGATCAAAGTTTTTAATCTTAGTATTGTTCACTATCATTTTTGCCTATTTTAAGGATATACAAAAAATTAAAAACTTCAATGCCTTTGAAGATATGTTCTTCTAAATCTTTATGGTTTACCTGTCACATGTAGACCTGCACTATATCTGAAGTTAATTTTTGTAAATAGTTTAAAGTAAGGATGCAAACTGGTTTTACATATAGAAAATCCAAGGAGCCCAGCACCACTTACTGGAAAGGCCCCCTAGTAAGTATGATCTCTGTCATTACTCGGGTTCATGTATGTGTATGAGTCTATTTCTGGACACTGTTCCACTGTGAAACATTCATCTTGTTTACCAAAGCACACTGTAATGATTTCTATTACCTTTATAGGTCCCAATATGTGATATTGTAAGTCCTCTAGCTTTGTTCTTCAATATTATCTTAGCTCTTCTTAGCAATTCGCATGGCCATATCTGCTTTGGAATCAACTTGTGGATATGCACACTAAAAAACTCACTCACAGAAACACAAGTCCTGCAGGGGGTGAAATAGTATTGAATTAATAGATACATTTTGGGGGATTGACTTATTTACAATATTGATCTTGCAACCCTATAATATGATATAGATAGCCATTTTTAGGTTTCTTTATTTGTTTTCAATAATGGTGATACGGTTTGGCTCTGTGTCCCCCCGACCAAATCTCGTTTTGTAGCTCCCATAATTCCCACGTGTTGTGGGAAGGACCTGGTGGGGGGTGATTGAATCATGGGGGTGGGTCTTTCCTGTGCTGTTCTAGTGATAGTGAATGGGCCTCATGAGATCTGATGGTTTTAAAAACAAGTTTCCCCGCACAAGCTCTCTTTTTTTGCCTGCTGCCATCCACATAAGATGTGACTTGCTCCTCCTTGCCTTCTGCCATGAGGAGTCCCCAGCCATGTGGAACTGTAAGTCCAGTAAACCTCTTTCTTTTGTAAAATGTCCAGTCCCAAGTATGTCTATATCAGCAGCATGAAAATGGACTAATATAAATGGTTTGTATTTATCAGTACAGAAGTCTTGTATCCCCTTTGTTAAACTTATTTCTTGGCATTGGATATTTATGAATGCTATTTTAAGTAGCATTTTACTGTTAATTTCATTTCTTACTTGTTTGTGGCTGATATGCAAATATACAATTCATTGAATTTATATTGATACTGGATCCCATTTTTGTTAAATTCACTTAGTAATTCTAAAAATTTGCCTTTAGATTAATTTAGATTTCCTAGCTATATAGTCATGTCATTTGAAAATAATATTTATTCATTTCCATTCTTATGCCTTTTTAATTTTTGTTGCTTGATTTTTCAGGTACAGTATTGGATCAGTCTAACTTTGAATAGAAATGCTATGAGTAGGCATCCTTGTCCTGAAAAGGGAAACACTCTCTGTATTTTACCACTAATCATTTTACTGCAAGTTCTGTTCTGTTTTTTGTTTGATATTCTTTATCAGATTAAGAAGATATCCTTCTACCCATGTTTGCTGAGAATTGTTATTTAAAGTGCTTCTAATGGGTATATTGAAGTAATGATATATGTTATTCCTTTTGCTGTTACTGTCATAAATTAATGTTGTTAAAATTTTATAATATGATAAATATATTCATATATGTATATATGTAAACATAGATGAAATATATAAACATATATTATCATATATGTAAACATATACAGCATAAGTATATACAATCATATATAAACACATATATGTGAAATATATACATTACCATCATACATACAGTTGGTATGTTTCATATATAAATTTATAAAATATATATGAAATTTGTTTATATATATGAAATAGATCAACTTTATATGTATAATAATAATGTTCTCATTAGTTATACTAATAATCAATCATATAATTATAATTATAATCATCATTAATGATAACATGTCATTGATGATAACACTGGATTCAACTTGTTTGAACTCACTGGGTTCAACTTGTTAATGTAAATCACTGGGTTCAACTTGTTAATAATTAGTTTATTATGTAAATAATAATTGTTTATTATGTAAATTTATTATGTAAATAATAGTAAGAAATAATAATAATTTGTTAATGTAAATCACTGGGTTCAACTTGTTAATAATTTGTTTAAAATTTTTGTTTTTCCAACTGTAATAGATTGCTTAAAATTTTTGCATCATATTCATAAGAGATTAAGGTACTTACCTTAACATCAGCAACAAGTTTTTAAATATAAAATTTAGGTAGGCTTCATTTAACACAAACTACTTAAGAAATATTTTATACTTTTTTTATCTGAAAAAGTTTGAATGTTTAGTATTATTTCTTTTACAAACTGTTTCAAGAATTCACCTATAAGCCATGTGGGCTTGGAGACTTCTTTGCGAAAAAATGTATTTAATTTTTTAATTATTAAAATTATTCTGATATTCCATTATTTTCTTCATTCAGTTTGGCAAATCTTATTTTGAGGAATTTTTACATTTTACTCAAATTTTTGGTTTTGTAACAAGGTTTATAACCCTATCTCCACAAAAAATGTAAGAATTAGCCAGGCGTGGTGGTGAGAGCCTGTAGTCCCAGCTATTCAGGAGGCTGAGGTGGGAGGATCGCTTGAATCCAGTTGGTTGATGCTGCTGTGAGCCATGATCACACAACTGCATTGCAGCCTGGATGACACAGTGAGATCCTGACTCAAAAAAATAAAATAATATAAAATAAATAAACAAAAGAAATCCAAAATGTACCCAACTAAAACTTCTAGCTTGCAATTTTTAGTGTATAATACTCCACTTTTAACACAAAACTTGGAGACTACAGATAAATAAAGGTACTTGTCTTTATTTTCCCTGCAAATAAAATGAAGACATGGCCACTGTAAATTGTAATAAAACAAATCCTGGATGCTTCTAGGATATTTTTTAAAACTTTTCCTCTATGTTGCTATTTATCTACACTGTAACCATAGGGACCTCAATTAAGAAAGTTAAGTGAATTCTGCAGGCCTTGATATTTTTAGCAAGTGAAAAGGGTAATCAAATTTCACAGACACATTCACAACCAGCATGACCCCTGGATAGACCCACTGAAATATATTTCAATGAACACAACCTCAAAATCTGTTACTAGTGGGATAGTAGTACAGTACTGTGTTTAGCAGAGTATTTCAAGTGTATGGGGAAAGATCCATTTTCGAAAACCTCCTATGTTCATATGTTTTTCATGCTGTTTTGAGTATGGCAGAATGAATAAAACATTAAATGGTTTAACATTTTGAATGAATTTTACAATATCTACTGATCTTTCATATAGTAAACATGCAATAACTTCATTATTTATGTTCATAAATTTATATTCTTTGTCTCAAGAGGAGACATTTATTAGCCAAGATGTTGGACACATGTCAGTCCTCCCACTGGCTAAATCTAAGTTCTCAGGCGCAATTTACCATATATCTCACTGGCTTTGTCTGACATTTAAAAAATAAAAATGAAGAGATAAAGACATACAGAGAAGTGTTTTTAGTTACTTTTGGGTAACACAAAGTATAAGGTCATTCCTGTTCACTTATTTATGCACTCAAAAATATTTATTTAGCACCTATTATGTTCCAGACCTTAGATTATTTACAGTGTCATAATAACAACAATGTTATTTGTTACTCTCTGCCCTCCCTACCTCCCAATCCTCTCTTCAACTCATTCCTGTCTTCTTTACCCATCACTCCATTGATATTTTCTTGAAAAGGTCTCTGATGATTTGCATGTCTCCCAAGTCAATGGTGATTTCTCTGTTTTAATCTTGCTCACCTTTTTAGTCTGTTCTTACAGAGCTGAAAGTTTTTGAACACTTTTTCTTTTTCCTGACACCAGCTCTCTTGGATGTCTTTCTGCTCAGTTGACTAATTTCTATTTTTCTTTGCTGGCTCTTCCTTTCCACCCAAACCTACCTCTTAAAATCACTGAGGATTCGAACTTGGACTCTGTTTACCTCTCCATGCACTCTTCTCCTAGATATTGTCATCCATCTAATATGCTTTTCATGTCATTTTTATGCTGGTGACTTTCAAATTTATATTGCCCACTCAGACATCTCCTCGGAGAATCACATTTATATACATCCAGCTGCTTACCTGACATTTCACCGGTAACTTCCTTCTACGTCTGAATTTAAACATGCTCAGAACAGTATTCTTAATGTGCTCTGCAAACCTGCTTCTTCCCTGGCTTCTTCTCAGCACCACTGTCCACCCAGCTGTTCAGACCAGAAGCCTGTGTCTCACCTGCATAGGCTGTCAAATAGCACTTAACATGGATTCTCCTTTAAAATAATATATCTTGACGCTTTCACTGCCATCACAGTGGTTCATTCCCCATCACATCTTGCCCAGCTTTCTGCATCAGGCTTATTTTCATTCCCCATGCTCCTAGTCAATTGGAAACATATGCAACATGGAACGCATAATCACAACACCAACACCCATGAACCTAGCACCAAACCTCATAACTGTTACGAATATTGAAGAATATAGCTGAGCAACCCTTCCCTAAACTCCTCCTGTAGCCTTCCCCACACAGTAAACACCATTCTAAATTATCTCATCCTGTAGCCTTCCCCACACAGTAAACACCATTCTAAATTGTCTCATCCTGTAGCCTTCCCCACACAGTAAACACCATTCGAAATTGTATCATTCTCTGATTTTTAGAGTTGTTTTATGACTAGGTAATATGCCTAAACTATATATCAATATTGATTGATTTTATAGACATTTTATTGAGTTATAACGTACATAAGAAAAGGATGTTATAACCATAAGTATACAGCTCAAAAACATTTCACAAATGAGCACAGCTTTGCGTCCAGAACCCAGATCAGTCCAAGTAACAAAGCATCAGTCATGCCTAGAAGCCACTGTGAAGCCCCTTTTCATCACCCAGTCCCCAAGGGGAGCCATTATCTGAACTTCTAGCACCACAGACTATTCTCACTTACTGAGTATGTACTCTCTGTGCCTTAGTTATGTCATTCAACACTCCGTTTGTGAGGTGTCTCCATGTTGTTTCATGTGGTTGTGCATACACTGTCATCGTTATACGAGACTCCATTGTGGGAATATGGCATGCTATACTTCTCCACTCTAGTGTTGGTCATCATTTCATGACACTCAGTTCTGGGATCCTGTTTGTACACGTCATTTGGTGACCATATGTACAAATTTCTCTTGGTTATGTGCCCAGGAGAGGAATCCTGGGATGTGAATTTCTGGAAGATGAATGTTTACCTTTGATGAATACTACTAATGTGCTTTCCACCGTTCTTGCATCAATCTATACTTACATAAGCAGGGTGAGTGAATTCAATTCTTCTGTATCATCACCAACACTTAATATATTCAGTCTCTTGTCCTGTCTCTGTTTTTAATCAATTTAGGGAAGGAATGTAAATAATATCAGGTTGTAATTTTTTTGTATTTTCTTAGTAAAAAATTACATTGAGGGAGAATGGTGGGGCAAGATAATGGAATAAAAGGCTCCACCAATCACCGCCCCACCCCACCCCCACAAGGATACCAATTCAGGAACTATTTACATGAAAAAAGAACCTCTTTAAGAACTCCAAATCAAGCAAGAACTCACAGGAACTGGTTTTGACTTCATTTCCCTGAAAGAGGCACTGAAGAGGTAGGAAAAGCAGTCTTGAGTCACTGATGCCACCTCTCCTCCTTCCCCTAGAAGCAACATCATGGTGCAGAGAGTGTCTCTGTGTCCTGGGAAGAGGGAGAGCCAGCAATTGTGAGGCCCAGAGCTCAGTGCTACCCTTGTTATAGCACAAAGCAAAACTGGACCAAACTCAACTGACACCCACCCATGGACAGAGCTTTTAAACCAGCCCTAGCCAGAGGGGAGTCACCAACCCCAGCTGTCAGAACCTGAGTCCCCACAAGCCTCACCATGGATTAAAGCACTCTGGGGCCCCAAGGAAAAGTATTCTAGGCCACAAGGACTGCGACACCTAGATGAGTCCTAGGGCTCAACTGGGCCCCGAGACAGTAGACTATGAGGGCATGTGACCTACGGAGACACCAGCCAGGGTGGCTAAGAAAGTGCTGGGGTCACCCTTCCCGTAACCACAGGCTGCACAGCTTGTGGCTCCAAAAAGACCCCTTCCTTCCACTTGAGGAGAAGAGAAGGAAGAGTAGGGAGCACTTTCTCTTGCATCTTGGATACCAGCTCAGCCACAGCGGGATAGGGCACCAGTCAGAGTCATGAGGCCCCCTTTCCAGGCCCTAGTCCCCAGACATTTTTTTTTTTTTTGAGATGGAGTTTTGCTCTTGTTGCCCAGGTTGGAGTGCAATGGTGCCATCTCGGCTCACGGCAACCTCCGCCTCCTGGGTTCAAGCAATTCTTCTGCCTCAACCTCCCGAGTAGCTAGAATTACAGGCATGCACCACCACACCCAGCTAATTTTGTATTTTTAGTGGAAACAAGGTTTCTCCATGTTGGTCAGGGCCCCCAGACATTTTTAGACACACTGTGGGCCAGAAGGAAACCAACTGCCTTGAAAGGAATGACACAGTCCTGGAAGGATTCATTACCTGCTAACTAAAGAGCCCTTGGGCCCTAAATAATCAGCAGCAATACCCAGGTACTATGCTGATACTTGCTGGCCTCAGGTGAGACTCAGCACATTCCCAGCTGTGGTGGCTAAGGGGCAAGACCCCTTTTGCTTGATAAAAGTGGAGAGAAAAGTAAAGGGGACTTTGTCTTGCACCTTAGGTACTAACTCAGCCACAGTGGGGTAGAGCACAAGGTGAGCTTTTGGAGTCCTCGATTCCAGGACTTGGCTCTTGGATGGCCTTTCTGGACCTGCCCTGGGCTGGCATGGGGGGCACTTCCCTGAAGGGTGAGTTCCAGGCCAGGCAGTATTCACCACAAGCTGACTGAAGAGCCCTTGGGCCTTAAGGGAATCTTGGAGGAGTCTGGCAGTACTCTTCATGGGCCTGAGGTGGCAGTGGCCCTAGGGTGACACTCCTATGCCTTTGGAAAGGGGAGGGAAAGGAGGAAAGGACTGTGTCTTGTGGTTTGATTGCCAGCTGAGCCACAGGGCAATAGAACACAAGGTGGACTTCCAAGGTTTTTAACTCTAGTCCCTGGCCCCTGAATGGCAACTCTGTATCCACCAAGGGCCTGGAGAAACTTGCCATCCTGAAAGGAAGGCCATAGGCCTCCCTGACTATGCCACCTGCTGATTGTTGAGCCCCAGGGCTTTGGGCAAACATAGGTGGTAGCCAGGGAGTGGTTACAGCAGGCAGGCCTTGGGTGAGACCAGTGCTGTCCTGGCTTCAGGTCTGATGCAGCACAGTCCTAGGGTTGGTGGCCACAGGGTTCCTTGTGTCACCCCACCCCCAGCTCCAGGAGGCTCAGTGCAGAGAGAGACAGAGACTTTGTTTGGGAGAAAACAAGAGAGGAGGACAAATGTCTCTGCCTGGTAATCTAGATAATTCTTCTGGATCAGGTACCATCAAGGTGGTACCTGTAAGAGTCTGTAAGAACCACAGCATTACTGGGCTTAGGATCCCCTCTAAAGCAGACATGGCATAGATCACAACACCTGAGTCTTTTCGAATATCTGGAAAGCCTTTTCAAGAAGGACAATACAAACATGTCCAGATTTCAAAGACTACAATGAATACCTAACTCTTCAATGCCCCAATACAAACAAACATCTATGAGTATCAAGACAGACAGGAAAACATGACCTCACCAAACGAATTAAATAAGTCACCAGGGACCTATCCTGGAGAAACAGAGGTATGTGACCTTTCAGAGAATTCAAAAGAGCTGTTATGAGGAAACTGAAAGAAATTCAAGATAACATAAAGAAGGAATTCAGAATTATTTCAGATAAATTTAACAAAAGGTTAAAATAATTAAAAATAATCAAGCAGAAATTTTAGAGTTGAAAAATGCAACTGGCATACTGAAGAATACATCAGAGTTTTTTTTTTTTTTTTTTTAAAGACATAGTTTTGCTCTTATTGCCTAGGCTGGAGTACGGTGGCATGATATTGGCTCATTGTAACCTCTGCCTCCCAGGCTCAAGCAATTCTCTTGCCTTAGCCTCCTGAGTATCTGGGATTACAGGCACCCACTACCACACCCAGCTAATTTTTTGTATTTTTAGTAGAGACAGGGTTTCACCATGTTGGCCATGCTGGTCTCGAACTCCTGGCCTCAAGTGATCCCCCCGCCCTGGCCTCCCAAAGTGCTGGGATTACAAGTGTGAGCCACTGTGCCTGGCCCATCAGAGACTTTAAGTAGTAGAATTAATCAAGCAGAAGAAAGGATTAGTAAGCTTGAAGGCAGCATACTTGAAAATACAAAATCAGATGAAATTAAGAAAATAATAAAAAACAATGAGCACACCTACAAGATCCAGAAAACTACCTCAAACTGGCAAATGTAAGAGTTTTGGCATTAAAGAGGAAGTAGAGAAAGAGATAGAAATAGAGAGTTTATTCAACCAGATAATAACAAAGAACTCCTGAAATTGAGAGAAAGGTATCAACATCCAAATACAAAATCATCATAGAACATCAAATAGATTTAACCCAAAGAAGATGACCTCAAGGCATTTAATAAACTCCCAAAGGTGAACAGTAAAGAAAGAATCCTAAAAGCAGCAAGAGAAAAGAAACAAATAACATACAACGGAGCTCCAAAACATCTAGCAGCAGACTTTTCAGTGGACACCTTAAAGGCCAGAAGAGAGAGGTATGATGGATCTAAAGTGCTGGAGGAAAAAAAACTGTTACCTCAAGGTAGTATATTTGGTGAAAATGTACTTCAAACATGAAGGCAAAATAAAGACTTTCCAAGACAAACCAAAGCTGAAGGATTTTATCAACACCAGACCTTTCCTACAAGAAATGCTAAAGGGAGTACTTCAATCAGAATGAAAAGGACATTAATGCACAATAAAAAAATCATCTAAAGGTACAAAACTCACTGGTAATAATAAGTACACAGAAAAACACAGAACATTATAACTCTGTAACTGTGGTATGTAAACTACTCTTATTAAGTAGAAAAAGTAAATGATGAACAAGTCAAAAATATTAACTACAGCAACTTTTTAAGACATAGATAGTATAATAAGAGAAATAGTAACAATGAACTGCTAAAAAGAGGGGGGAAAATTAAGGCATAGAGTATCAGTTTTCTTGTTGCTTATGTATTTGTTTACGCAAACAGTACTATGTTGTTATCAGCTTAAAATAATGGGTTATAGGATAGTATGTGCAAGCCTCATGGTATCCTCAAACAAACAAACAAACAAAAAAACCATACAAAAGATAGACAAAAGATAAAAAGCAAGAAAGTAAATTATATCATCAGAGAAAATCACCTTTACTAAAAAGAAGACAGGAAGGAAAGAAAGAAGGAATAGAACACCACAAAACAACCAGAAAACAAACAACAAAATGGTAGGAGTAAGTCCTTACTTATCAATAATAATATTGAATGTAAAGGGACTAAACTCTCCAATGAAAATCATAAGCTGGCTGAATGGATTGAAAAAAAGGACCATTAACCTATTGCCTACAAGAAACACACTTCACCTATAAAGACACTCATAGAATGAAAATGAAAGGATGTAAAAAGATATTCCATACCATTGGAAACCAAAAAACAACAGGAGTAGTTATACATACATGAGACAAAAGAGAGTAGATTTCAAGAGAAAAACTGTGAGAAGAAACAAAGAAGGTCACTGTGTAATGATAAAGGGGGGAATTTAGCAAGACAATAAAACAATTTTAAATATATATACACCCAACACTGGAGTAGCCAGATGCATAAAGCCAATATTGTTGGGGCTCAAGAAAGATATAGACTCCAATACAATAATAGCTTGAGACTTCAACAGTCCACTTTCGGCATTGAACAGATCTTTCAGACAGAAAATCAGCAAAGAAATAACAGACTTAATCTTCACTATAGACCAAATGGATCTAATGAGATCACTATAGAGGAAATAGATCTAAGAAACATCAGACTTCATCTGTACTATAGACCAAATGGATCTAATGAGACCACTATAGACCCAATGGATCAAAGAAACATCAGACTTACATCTGCACTGTAGATGAAATGGATCTAGATGTTACAGAGCATTTCATCCAATGGCCACAGGATATGCATTATTTTCCTCAGCACATGAATCATTCTCAAGGATAAAGCATATGTTAGGTAACAAAATTAGTCTTAAAACACTCAAAAAGATTGAAATAATATCAAGCATGCTCTCTGACCACAACAGAATGAAACTAGAATTAAACAACCAGAGGAATTTTAGGAACTATGAAAATTCATGGAGGCATAGTTTCTTTCATGATATGATTATTACACATTGCATGCCTATATCAAAATATCTCAAATACCCCATAAATATATATACCTACTATGTACCCACAAAGCATTTTTAAGTTAAAAAAATTTCCTTGAAAACCTTTAGAAATATTTATTGGCTATTTTTGCCAAAGCAGCTAGTCAAGTATTTTATTTTTTATTTGAATTATTTACCTTGTTCTTGTTGATTTTTCTTATTGATTTTTTTGAAATTCTTTATATGTGCTGGATAGAACTTTTCTGTCAAGACAAATCATATGAATGTATGTGTATGTACATATTTACAATTTGATGATCAGAACCTCTTCTATTCCAATTAACCCATTTTTCTTTTATAATCAGCATTTGTAAATTTGTCTATTTTTCTTTATTTTGCCTTTTTTGTATTAAATTTTCTATTTTGTATATGTGTGTACTATATATGTGTAAAATATGCACACATACACACACACACAAACCCAACTTTACCGAAGATATTGTCTTTCCTATGTTGCCATCACATGGTGTCATATACTGGGTGGCTTACAAGCAACATCAGTTTCTTTCTTAAAGTTCTGGAGGCTGAGAAGTCCAAGATCAAGGAACCAGCAGACTCAGCGTCTGGTGAGGGTCCTCCTCCAGGTTGCAGGCTGTCCTCTTCTTCCTGCATCCTCACAGGGTGAAAGGGGAAAGGGGTTTTCCTAGGACTCTTTAATAAGAGCACTAACTCCATTCATGAGGACTCATGACCTAAATACCCTCCAAAGCCTCCATTTCCTAATGCTGTAACACTGGGGGTTCGAATTTCAACATATACATTTCATGGGGACAAAAAAATCAGTCCGTAGCAGATATGATTTATATCATGCAATTTATTCATTTAAAAAATGCAGTTTAATTTATTTCTTTCAAATACACAGAGTTGTGCAACCATCACCACAGTTAGTTTTAAGTCACTCCTCACTCCCCTCAGTGTCGCCAGCCTTAGCCTGCCACTGACGCTTTTTTGTGCGTGACTGGCTTCTTTCATTTTAGGTGATGTTTAAAATACATCTACTAAACAATATTCCATGTGGAATCAAGCACATATATGACATTTTATCTATGCATGAAACAATGTATTGACATTTGAGTTGTTTCTATTTATTTGTGTTTACAAACAAAGTTTATATGGACATTCATGTACATACTTTTGTGTAAAAATGTGTTTTCATTTCTCTTAGGTATGTCCCAAGGAGTTCAATAGCAGGGTCATATGGTATCTCTGTGTTTAACCTTCTGTAGAACAGCCAAGTTGTTTACAAGGTGGTTGCACCTTTCTATGTTCCTTCCAATAATGGGTGAGGGTTCTGATTTCTCTGCATTTTTCTTATTATATTTTTGATGATAGCCATCCTAGTGGATGTGAAGTTGTATTTCAATATGGTCTTGATTTGCATTTCCCTGATGACTAATGATGTTGAGTATCTTTTCTTGTGTTTCTTGGCTATTTGAATATCTTATTTGGAGCATGTTTATTCATATATGTTTTCCCATTTTTAATTGTGTTATTTTATTTCTATTACTTTTTATACAATTGACCCTTGAACAATATGGTTTAAACTGCATGGGTTCACTTATACGTGAATTTTCTTCTACCTCTGCAACCTCTGAGACAGCAAGACCAACCCATCCTCTTACTCCTCCTCCTCAGCCTACTCAGTGTGAAGATGAGGAAGATGAACACCTTTGTGAAGATCCAACTCCACTTGATAAATAATGTTCTCTCTAATAAATTCAACTTAATAAATAATAAATAATATTCTCTCAGGAATTTCTAAACATTTTCTTTTCTCTAGCTTACTTTATTGTGAAAAGACAGTATATAATGTATAACATATAAAATATGTGTTAATTGACTATCAATAAGGCTGTCAGTCAACAGTAGGATATTAGTAGTTAAGTTTTTTGGGAGTCAAAAGTTTTATGCAGATTTTTGACTGTGTAGGGGCATTGTTAAAGGGTTAACTATATTAGTCCCTAAGATATGATTTCCTAATATTTTCTTCCATTCTGTGGTTATCTCTTATTTTCTTAATGGATTCTTCAAAGCACACAAGTTTTTAATATTGAAGAAGTCTGTTTTATCATTTTCTTTTTTTTTTTTTGTTTTTAACGTCACATCTAAGAAACTATAGTCTATTTCAAGATCACAAAGAAATGCACTGGTTTTCTTCTAAGAGTTTTGTAGTTGTAGCTCTTATAGTCAGGTCTTTGATACACTTTCAGTTAACTTTTTATATATAGGTTGAGGTGAATATCCAATTATTCCAGCATCAATGGTTGAGAAGACTGTTCCCTCCCCTATTTAATTGTTCTGGCACTCTTTTCAGAAATGAATTAACAATAAATGTGAGGATTTACTTCTGGGCGCTCAGTTGGATTCTATTAATCTGTGTGTCTCTCCTTTCACCAGTGCTGACTGCCAGTGCCATGCTTTTCTGATTACTGCAGCTGTGTAGGAAGCTTTGACATTGGGAAGCCTGAGTCCTTCAGCTTCGTTCTTCTGTTTTAAGATGGTTTTGAATATTCTGGATCCCTTGAATTCCATATTAATTTTTGTCTTGTCAATTTCTGCAAAAATAATAGCAGGGATCATGACGAATATTGTGTTGAATCGGTACATCAATTTGGGAAATATCATCTCAATAATATTAAATCTTCATATCTAAGTTCAAATGATATATTTTTACTTATTTATGTCTTTTTAAATTTTTTCCAACAATTTTTTTATGGTTTTCAGAGGAAAGCTTCATATTTATTTTGTTAAATTAATTTTGATTTCATTAATTTCATTTCGTCAAATTGTTTTATTCATGTTGATGCTTTTGCAAATTGAATCTTTTTTTTGTTTAATTTTTGGGCTTTTCATTACTAGGGCAAAAAATACGATTGATTTTGGATGTTGATGTTCACAAAATTCTTTATTAGCTCTAACAGTTTTAAGAAGTTTCCTCAGGATTTTATATACATAAGATGATGTTATCTGCAAATAAGGGTAGTTTTACTCCTTTCTTTCCAATCTAGATGCTTTCTATTTCTCTATCTTGCCTAACTGCCTGGGCCAGAACCTCCAGCACCATGGTAAATGGAGAGGCTGAAAACAGAAATCCCTGAGTTGTTCCTGATGTTAGGGGAAATTATTTAATTTTTCACAGCGGAGTCTGATGTAGGCTATGGGGTTTTCATGGCTGCACCCTTTACCAAGTTAAGTTTTCTTCTACTCTTAGTTTTATAGGCTTTGTATTATTATTATTATTATTAAGGGGTAGCAGATTTTGTCATTTGTTTCATTCTTCATCTATTGAGATAATCACGTATTTTTGTTATTTATTCTATTAATATGATGAATTACATCATTAGATTTTCACATGGTTAAAACAATCTTGTGTTCTTGGGACAAATCCTACTTGCCTATTGCATATAATCCTTTTTTATGTTTCTAGATTTAGTTTTCTATTATTCTGTTGATGATTTTTGCATCTATAGTGTAGATAGTATTTGTTTTTATTTTATAATTGATGTAAAGGGAGACTTACAGAAGTTCAGCACATTTTCCAAGCTCATGCAGAAAGAAAATGAAGGAGCAAGATTCAAGCCTGAGGTTAGTTGTAATGGTGACTTTCAGTTTAGGTGACACGTTTTGCGACTAAAACTACAAATCCTGGATTAGAAGAAGAATACTGTTTATTATTGTGACCTCAAGAGGATTTAGTACACCCCCAAAGAAAGACTGTTTTCTCAACTGCCTTCTTTAAAAAAAAAAGTCAGATTGTTAAAAAAAAAAAAAAAAAAAAAGCTCTATATGCTAAAAATATCAATCAAGCTTTCTGCCTAGCTCTGCATAGGTAAAAATGACAAAGCTATATAAGAAAAGAAATTAAATAATTGTCGATATCATAATAAAGAGGAATCTACCACATAGTCTTATAGAGAATTCTTTTTTGAGTTTTTCAGGTTTAATTTCAGATTCCCGATAGAAAATTAACAATTTGAGATGTGCAAGTTACATAGGCATGTCACTCAGGACGGACAGTTGTTTAAGTCATGAAAATAAAATAAATCTTTCTACATTTTAAAAAAGGCCACTATGATTTAGTGAGTTCTCGTATATCTGTTACCTTTGGATTTAAAATTGTGCCAATGTATAGCATGGTGACTGTAGTTAGCAATACTGTATTATGTATTGAAATTTGCTAAGAAAGTAGATTTTATGTGTTTCTTACTCCACACACAGACACACACACAGAAAATGGTAACTATGTGAGGTGATAAACATGTTGACTAGCTTGATTGTGTAATCATTTCACAATGTATACACATAGAAACACCCCACTTGTACATCTTCAATATATGCGATTTTTAATTTGTCAATTATGCCTTAATAAAGCTGGGGGAAAGATAGTGCCATGGAGCCATATATCAAAATACACTTCTCATCTATCGAGTATCAAGCTAGTATGTGAAGAGTGGATGGAATACATTATAGCATTACTGATATTTGGCTTTAATTAAACTAGTTCAACCACTGTGGAAGTCAGTGTGGTGATTCCTCAGGGATCTAGAACTAGAAATACCATTTGACCCAGCAATCCCATTACTGGGTATATACCCAGAGGATTATAAATCATGCTGCTATAAAGACATATGCACACGTATGTTTATTGCGGCACTATTCACAATAGCAAAGACTTGGAACCAACCCAAATGTCCAACAATGATAGACTGGATTAAGAAAACGTGGCATATATACACCATGGAATACTATGCAGCCATAAAAAATGATGAGTTCATGTCCTTTGTAGGGACATGGATGAAGCTGGAAACCATCATTCTCAGCAAACTATCGCAAGGACAAAAAACCAAACACCACATGTTCTCACTCATAGGTGGGAATTGAACAATGAGAACACTTGGACACAGGAAGGGGAACATCGCATACCGGGGCCTGTTGTGGGGTGGTAGGAGGGGGGAGGGATAGCATTAGGAGAAATACCTAATGTAAATGACGAGTTAATGGGTGCAGCACACCAACATGGCGCATGTATACATATGTAACAAACCTGCATGTTGTGCACATGTACCCTAAAACTTAAAGTATAATAAAAAAAAAAAAAACTTCTCAATAAAACTTCTGTTTGTTATTTCAGTTAGCCAAGCCGTTTTTCTACTTTTCTTAAATTCCCTCAGCATCTGGCACAATGCTGGGTATATGTTAATCTGATTAAAATTAAAGAATGAATATAAAATTACTCTATAATTTCTAAAATACCATACAAATATGAGATGTCAATAATTAAGAAAATAGTGATAAGAATGCAGTAAATATGTGTTAAATTTAATGGCATTATAATTCTAGAATATCTTATAATCAAAGTCATGTAGGTACACACAATATAATATAAAATTGGGATCTTAATCATCTTTTGAAGATCATGATGAAGTTTAAACAAGACATTTAAATGTCTGCTGATCTAGAAATATCAGGTAACACGTAAAAGTACAAGTAGAATTTATTTATTTTTTTAAATTTATTGAGACAGGGTTTCTCTGTGTTACCCAAGCTTCAGTGTGATTATGGCTCAGGGTACCTTGACCTCACTTGATCAACAAGTAATGCTCCCACCTTAGCCTCCTCAGTAGCTAGAAATCTAGACACATGCTGCCATGCTTGGTTAATTTTTTTGGTTTTTATTTTTTCGAGATGGGGTCCCACTACATTGCCTAGGCTGGTCTCAAACTCCCGGGCTCAAGCAATCCTCCCACTTTGGCCTCCCAAATTTCTGTGATGACAAGCCATGAGCCACTGCACGTAGCCATAATTTATATAGAATATTAGGGACAGCGAAGACTCATATTGTCAATGAGACTTTTTATGTACTTGTTCTAAGGATAAAAACTGATGCTCTATGAGCCCTATTCAGAACAAGTTTGAAATGAAGTGTGAAATTAACAAATAACAGTACTCAGGTTGAGTGTATAGAGTAATACAAGCACCTCATAGACTTAAGGACATTGAAGTTCAAGTTGCTCAAGGAAACAAAGTAAGTGGTGGAGACTGAACCACTTGAAATGTTCCTTCCTTTGTGCAAACAATGGTGGATTACCAGTTTTACTGACTCGTGAATATACAGTTGCTATGTCTACTATTTCTTTTGGAAAAGAAGATGGTGCACCTTCTGTGGCAAATATAAAGTTATTTTATTAGTTTGATGTTTTTACTGCAAGCAAATACAAACCCCAACACAAAGCAACTTAAACATTGTTTTCACAAATCCAGAGGCAGGATGGTTATGTCAATGTTCCAACCATATCTTTAGATCCTGGGTTTCCACATATCTACTTGGCCTTCCTCAGGCACTGGCCTCCCACTGAGTTTACCTGTCTTCTTCATTGGAATCACCCATCAGGCCATGCCTCCCACTGAGTTTACCTGTCTTCTTCATTGGAATCACCCATCAGGCCATGCCTCCCACTGAGTTTACCTGTCTTCTTTATTGGAATCACCCATCAGGCCATCTGATTGTCCAGGATTGTTTCAGATGCTCAAGCCTAAACCCATCACTAGCAAGGGAACTGAGAACACTCATGAGTGGCTTAAATGGAGGAGGTAGAGACATGCCTAGCAACATCAGGGTTCTCCTTGCAGGAAACAAGGGGAAGGATGTCGAGCAGATATCTGCAGTAATGTTACGGTTCTCTACTTAAATGAATGTCTTTTTCTTTTCTCCCAAACAATAAACACTGATGTAATATTTTCAATGTATTTTCTTCTTACCTGGAAGTTTAACTTTGATTTAGGATTTTTCTGACCCTTGGAGATAAGGATGACAGAAGCCTTGGGGAGAATAATGCCGGCACCAAAACAACTGGAGCCTTGTAATCAGAGTAATTTCATCCCTGGGTTCGATTCTCAGTTAACGTGTGTGACTGCTATCTAAACTCCTCTTTCCACACGTCCCCCCTGGGGCCTTTTCTGATTGCAGCAGTTGTTTTTCGTATTATGCCTGCATTAAACATGAAATTTCAGCTGCCGGAATTGAGCTTGCCTTTTTCTGACAAGATTGCAAACAGCTTAGCTGCAACCGTTAGGATCAACATAAACAGTCTCGTGAAATGGGTAAATGAGTTCATGTGCACAGGGCAGAAACTTCTTCAAATGCGGGGGCCACTACAAGAGGAGAAGTTACTAGAGTGCCATCACTGTATACATGAAAGGATGTGAGAAGAATGCCTGGGTCTTCTTCAGAGAGGCTAGAACACGTCCATCAAAACACTGGTCATATCCTTGGGCTGGCATTATTCCCCACCCCCTTCTCAAGGGTTCAAACAGGCTTAGATGGAGCAAAGAGGATGGGAAATAGTTTCGGTGACCCCATCAGTGAGGTCTTTTTGATCCTCTCTCAAATCTGTCTCAATACGATGTCACAGCTGCAAAGACTCAAATTTGACTTCCAAACACTTGAAAAGTAATACGCCTTAAGTAGTGAATTGGCAGAAAAAATAACATTGACTAACATGAAAGACTTCATTCAGATCCTCTTTGGAAACCCCTATCTTATGCCAGTCTATGTGGTAGCTACTCCAATCTCACTCTGCTGGCAAGCAATTAAAACCTATAAGGACCTAGCCCACCACCTGCTGTTTGCTGAAAGCTCACCATCTCCTCATTCTCTCCCCACTTGCCCCTGCAATTCTCCAGTCTGGGTTTCTCAAGATGAGTGCTGCTGACACGTGTCACCAGAGAATTCTTCATTGTCAGGGGCTCTCTTCGTTGTAGGATGTTAATGAGCTTCTATGGCCTTTACTCACTAGACACAAGTGACATTTACCAAAAGTGCAGACAAAATGCAGACCCAAAAAGTCCAGGGTATATTGCCAAATATACCCTGGGGGACAAATCACCCCTGATTAAGAACCATAGTTCTAAGTAATCTGTGCCTTCTTTGGGTTTCTAGATCATCCTTTTCTGTAACCTATCCCATTTACTTTTCCCACATCCTATATTTATAACTCCCACATCCTCCAAGTAAAACAAACAAAAATAAATAATCAGAACACATCCCATTTAGAAGGTCATCAATGAAAGTTTATTTTTCTCCTTTTCCATGTAGAGTCAAATGGAAATCAAGACAAGACTTCCAGTGTGAATACCAGGGGAGCAGTATATTTGGATTTCCAAAACAAGGGGCCAGGAGAAGAACATCAGGTGTAAAGCAGGAGTTAAGAAGTCCAGGAAATCAGGAAAAGTGGAAGCTGAGAGCAAGATAGAACGGAACAGAAGATTCAGGTCTAAGATCTGAAACAAAAAATGAATCATGCCAACTGCTTATTCTTTGTGAATGCTCCCCACAAGCAGTAGGGGCACTGGCTCATTCTGGAGGGGACTAGGGTGGCACAGAAAGCAGAGAAGGCCAAGAATAAAGGTTACATGGGCAAGGCAACAGGAGAAGCAGTGAAAGGAAGAACAGATGGGCTAGACTAAAAATGGAATTGGGTAAACTGCGTTGGACACCACCCTAAGGCAATGTTTCAGGTATGGTCAAAAATATACAAAAGTACACTAATAATTTTTTATACTTTGTGAATGTGTTACACTTAAGAAGTGTAACTTTTTAAATAAACCCTTTTACTAATTTAATTTTAGAGAAAGAAACTTGTACTCATGGGAGGAGGAAAATGTCTAGCTTCAGTTGGAAACAGCAAAGAACCTAAAAAGATTAAAAATAAAATCAAATAAAGAATATCACAAGTCAATAAATAGCTTACAGCAACAGCAGAGAAAGAGGAGTATGAGGAGTATGGTTTTGAGGGAAATGGTGGTCATCACCTGGCTTGGTGTGTACGTTGCCTAGAGAATGAGGGAGGCATCAGCTGAGCACCTGTGCTATGTCAGGCTCTTGCTTAGCACATTGCATTGGATAGTTCCCTTAATGCCCACAAAAGCCCCAGGAAAGATTATCTGCCCCATATTACAGACGAGGAAACTAATGATTCCTACTTGACCAAGGGGTTGCAATATAAAGCAGCAGAGCCAAGATGCAAATCTTCATCCCATTTTTCAAAGGAACACTCCATCCTTAACCACATCTTTTCCTTTCAGGAGGTTTTGTTGTTTACAAATATACCTGTATTTATTTTTCTGTATTTATTTATTTATTTTGAGACAGGGTCTCACTCTGTTGTCCAGGCCTCAACTTCCAGGGCTCAAGTGATCCTCCAACCTCAGCTTCCTGAGTAGCTGGGACTGCCAGCATGCACCACCACACCCAGATAATTTTTGTATTTTTAGTAGAGATGGGGTTTTGCCATATTACCCAGGCTGGTCTCGAATTCCTGGCCTCAAGAGATGCTCTCACCTGGCCTCCCAAAATGCTGGGATTACAGACGTGAGCCACTGCACTCAGCCTCTCTGTATTTCTCTACTGCACAAAACTCTTCTCCTTTGGGATGACAGAGAAGATGTATTGATTAATCATACTATTTTCAACTTTAGTTTAATATACTTCCATAAAAAGTAGACAACTCCTAGGTACACAATTCAAGAAATAATATCCAAGTTATTACACTCACTAAACTACCACCAAGATCAAGAAATAGAACATTATTAATACACCAAAATTTCCCATATTGTCTCGTTTCTCTTCTCTTAGAAAGTACCCACTATTCTGACTTCTAAAATCATAGATGATATTTCTTTTTAAAATTGTAGGTATATATAGAATAATACAGTATGAATTCTTTTCTTTTTGTTTGGCTGAATTTGCTAAAAATTTTGTTTGTAAGATTTATCCATGATGCTACGTATATCCACCAGACAGTCCTCTGTTGTGTAAATATGCCACAATTTATGTTTCTGCTCGATTTTGGAAGGACGTTGCATAAAATCAGTTTGGGCTTAATACATTTAGCCCTCCTATGAGCATTCTATGTTTTTTGTTTTATAAACTCACTTCCCTATTTCTGTTGGGAAGTAAAATTGCTGAATATGTACATGCACAGTTTAAAGTAGAGACTGCTAATTTTCCAAAGAGTTTTCAAATTACACCAATGTAATGGTAGTTTATTTGCTGTATAGTTTTTTATTATATAATATTCCATGGATATATTAGGTTGGTGCAAAAGTAATTGTGTTTTTTGCCATTACCTAATATCTATGCATTCTACTTTTCATGTTTTTTGTGCCCATGTACAATCATTTCATAGAAACACACACATACACAAACACACATCCACATACAGAAATTTAATAGCTCACACCAACAGTATTCTAGAAAAGCTGTACATCCATCTGTGTATGAGAGTGTCCAATGGTCCCTTATCTTACAAACTGTCTTGGAGACAATTTATGTTCAATTCATTGTCACAGATCCTCAACAATTGTCTTAGATGCAGCGTATTGTTGTGGTTACCATGATAGACTTTGGGCCTAGGGTACTTGAGTTGAATTCAGGTTTTGCCACTTACCATAGGATCCAGTAACCTCATGATGGAGTATATATTCCCCAAAAATGAAATCAGTATGCAAATAAATACTGAATACCAAATACTGAATACTATAGTATTGCAGCACTATTCACAACTGTCAAGATACGGAATCAACTGACATGCCCATGAACGGATGAGTGAATAAAGAAAATGTAGCATAGAAGAGAATGAAATCCTCTCCTTCACAGCAGCATGGATGACCCTGGAGGACATTATGTAGAGTGAAATAAGCCAGGACCAGAAAGATAAACACTGTATGTTCTCACTCATATGTGGAATCACTTAGTTTTTTAGCACTTCCTTCTCAGTTTCTCCATATGAAAAATGGAAATGATGATAATAAAAACACCTCATAGAATTACTAGATCGATAAAAGAATTAATACCTGTAAGACATTTAGAATACTACTTGGCATGTTATAAATTATATGTTAAATATGAAGTTAAATTTTCTATCATTCTGATATGTGTCTCTATATAAACATAGTGGACATTATAAAGATGCATAATAAATGCTCACTTAATATGATTATACTGCTTTTTCTTAATTTATCAAGTTCAGTCATTATCTACAAAATGTATTTTATAATAGATAAAGATGTAGCAGTTTTACATCCCATGTATCTCTGCCAGCATGGTTATGTCATAATCTTTGTTTAAATTAATAAACATTAATTACATAATGTATTCATTTTTCTAGGGATATTTGCTCTAGCAAAGTACCACAAACTGCAGTGCTCCAAGCAACAGAAATGTATTAACTCATAATTCTGGGGGCTACAGTTCCAAAATCAAGGCATCAGCAGGGCTATGTGCTGTCTGAGATCTCCTCCCACACACTGGTGGATTACTGGCAATCCTTGGCATTTCTTGGCTTGCAGCTTTGTAACTCCAATTATTGTGTTCGTCATCACATAGTGTTCTCTCTGTGTCTCTCTTTTCACCCATTTTTGTAAAGACACTCATCACATTGGATTAGGACCCATCCTCACGACCTTATCTTCACATGATTACAGCTCTAAAGACCCTATTTCCAAATATGGTCACATTCTGATGTATTTTCAAGGTTAGGATTTTAACATATCTTTTGTGAGGACATAATTCAACTCATGACACTGTATTATGTAAATATTATTCATGGCAATAGCAGTAGAAATCTATGCCTATATCACTCTACCTATTTAAAGAAAAAAATTTTCCGATGATCCATCAGTTATGCAGTACTTTAAATCACTTTACTCCAAATAATCCATTATAGCAAATAATTGGTCACTTCATGTCCTGAATACTTCCTTTCCAAGCTTTATATTCTTTTCCAATTTTTACCTTTTTTTTGTCTAGACCTACCATATAGCTGTCATGCAGAAACTTAGTTCATAATTCTTTTGTGTTAATGTTTCCTGTTTTCTGTATCTTACTTTTTCATGACTTACTTTCACCTTTCATTGAAATATATTCTTCCTTATGTTACTAAGAAAGAAGACATGATGGTCAAATTTTCTGAATCCTTAAATTTTTGGAAATTCTCTTATTATTCTATTTCCACAGTCATTGTACAGCTTAGCTAGGTATAAAATTGCAAATATTTTTTTCTTCAAAATTCGAAGGTAAGGCTATGTTTATTATCTAGCATAATATATCTTCCTCAAAAAGGCCAATGTCTTTCTAATTCTTGATCTCTTGGATGGAAGTGATTGCTTTCCTCTCTGTATCTATGGTAGTCTTTTAAAAGTTAATCCTCTTACACTGTTCCCATTCATAGACATAGGTATTTAATATATATTTAATTTGACTTTCTATATTCCTAATTTTAATGTTTTTTCTTGTCTTCCGGTTGTTTCTTTTCATAGCAAACTGCTCTTATTTTATAGATACAATTTATTTTCTTAGTATTCTAAGATTTAGAAGCTTAAAATTTTTCTTTTCCTTAATGCATTATCTCTGTTTGCTTCATACCCAGTCATTGCACTTGTCTTAACTGCATTTTGTGTGTGTGTGTTGAAAACTGATTGCAAGTGTAAAGACATATCTGACTGTTTAGATTTGCACATAGTGTAGTGACAAGCTGATTAGGAGCTCTGAATGTGTGGGTAAGACTTGTTCATTGCTTAGCATCATTGCAGATTGATCAGCCTGGAAGGCAAGCATTTCCTTTTAGGACTCTGAATGTACTTGGGTAAAATCGGGACTATTTAGTTTCTCCAGAGAATAACTATCTAATCTCTTGTTTGGATATTATGTCTGGGGATATATGTTCTAGGAGTTGAATTGCTAATTCTTTTAGGGGCTGTCTTTAAAATCATATTTAAAAGACCACCATTTTCTCAGCCCCACATTTTACTTCCTTTTACTATAAAATAAGCCTACATTCAATTTTCTAGCTGTGTGCATGGGGATTACATGGAGGCTGATTAGTATTATTCTGAATACACACAGTCAGGAAAATGTGGCATCTCCATTCACAGATGTGCAGTTGGTGCACCTGTTTCCATCTCTACACATCATCTCCTCACTTCACTGATACCAATACCAACAATTTCTGAGATTTTTCACATGATTTGCTTGGCAAGTCAGTTTTCTCCTCTTTGATATCAGTCTATACAGACATTTTATTTGTAGCTTCATCCTCCCTGCTTAAAAAAATATGACTTCTCCATCCATATTTTTTATCATTTTGGTTGCTATGGATTTAGGTAATTTTTAAAAAAATTCCCCAGTATTATAGAAAGAAAAATATGTAAATACATGTGGTCAATCTGTCATCATTGACCAGAAGACAACTTAGGGTTTTAATCCTGATGTTCCTTAAGAATTTTCTGTATATGATTTAACATGACTGGAATGTATTTTAGTGAATGGTGTGAGGGAAGGACTTACATATTGTTCAATAACTCCAATTTTACCAGCAGCAATTATTGAACAATGCTTTTCTTTTCCAAAGATATGTGAGGCTTCTCTTAAGTTCTTAAAATACATGTTGAGTTCTGTTACAGAGCTTTCTCTGTTTCTTTTTTAATAGCATTGTTTTCTTTGATATTAAAAATTATACTTATTCATTTTAGAAAATTTGCAAAATATATAGAAGTACAACATGAATATACAAACTACCCTCTCCCCACCACACTGTTTATTTCTTCAAGTATTATAAAGCATATGTGCATAATTTAAGCTTAAAATAGGAGCTTCTTTATGTTATTAGGCAACCTTCTTCAGTCACTTAACATTATGTAGTAAACAGTTTCTCATTGCATTAATTTTTTGTAGTGTGATTTGTAATTGCTTAAGAGTATTTAATCTTATAGATATGTCATAATTTATTTCTTTATATAGTTTGCCAGCACTGGATATTATGCAAATTTTAAGCTGTCTATTTCCAGTTCTAAACCCATTCCTCCTCTTAGTTTGTGGTTCTTGGATACTTGTGAAATAACTTTTATCCCTCTCTGTTTACTAGGAAAGAAAAACAATATATTGTTAACAACAATATATTGTTGTTGTTTTTTTCCTAAGATCTAGAATCTTTCTAACTAACTGAACAGTACATTCTATGCCAGAGAAATACTGATTTGATTTTGGAGCTGTATACAATTTCTACCAGCATCTTTTAAGCAGTGTTACTATGGTTCCCCTTGCTATTTGTAGAACCTGAGCCACAATCTCTGGCCTTTGGCCTTTGCAACGGCTGTTTTCTCCACCAGCACACTGCCCCTCCAGACACCCTCACCGTGGGTTCCCACCATCCCCTTCTCCCATCTTTGCTCACACATCACCATCCAGATGATGTCTACCCCAGCCACTCTAACCTCTGGCTCAGTACTCTTAATCTACTTCTGCCCGCTTGACTTGTCTTTTTCCGTAGCAGATTAAATGCATGATATAACTTGTTTATTATACCTATTTATAATTATTGCCTCTCCATACCAGAAGGTGACCTTCATGAGGACAGGTATCTTTACTTCAATCACCGATACCTCTGAGCACCTACAACAGTTCTTGACACAGGACAGATGCTCAATAAATCTGTTTTGAATGAAGGACATACATTCTATTCTTATTCTAACATACAGTTTATTTGTATTCTTTTATTCAGCCAGCACCAACTGGACACCTGGAGCCAGGCCCTACACAGGGGATGAACTGACATGAGTGGCCAACCCTCACTGTCACTGTCAAAGAGCTTCTAGTCAAGTGGGGGTGATACCAGAGGGGTCCAGGGAAGAGGTCAGGGGAGAAGAAGCTTGGTCTGTATGCAAATGCATGTAGCAGGAGTGGCTGAAAAATCACAGCTTGCTAGAAAGCCCAAGTCATGAAGCCTTTGCTGGCGTAGGGCTGTTGCTGGCGTAGGGCTGTTGCTGGTGTAGGGCTGTTGCTGGCATAGGGCTGTTGACTGGGATGTGGCAGGAGGGGTAGAAGTCACACACCCCAGATCAGGGTGCATCTTCCGAATGGAGTGTGCACTGCTCTGGGTGATAGTTGAGAGTGGTTGAGGGATTTGAAGTTGGATGATTAAACATACATTCTAAAAGGTCACTTTGAGCCTCTGTGAGGATGAATTGGAAAGCAGGCAGACAAGGGACAGGAGAGCACTTTGTAAAGTATCACGGCAGTCAGGGTGAGAAACGATAAGGTGAGAATTCACAGCAGTGCGGATTGAGAGGAGGGAAATAGTTAATAAACAGTTACGCAGTGCAGCGGGCAGGGCTTGATGGTGGAAGGATTAGAAAACAGCTTATAGGAAGAAGGAGAAAAGGTCTAGGACTTACTCTTGGGTTTCTGATATTAGTGACAATTTAGACAGGGGTGTTTATATTTATATGCAGGAGATAAGGTGCAGGACAATACTAGTTAACATTTTAATGTGCTTAATCTTAATACATATAGCATATATCCAGCTGGAGTTTTATTGTAAATAGCTAAGAAGGGAGTCTAAAACGTTAATATAACAAGTTGGAATGAAAATAAACATCTGGGAATTGCAGCCTGTAGATGGTGGTTGAAGCTATGGATAAATAAAATCACATAAGATATATATACACTGTGAGAAAACATGGGAACTCAGAAGAAATCCTGAGGATATCAGGAATTACTTCCCAGGTGGGGGGACGTGAAGAAACATGGAGGAAAACAGACATCCAATGAGAATTAGGACTTCGGAGGAAAAGGACACCAAGAAAGAGGGAAAGAGAAAATCCAAGGAGAAGGACCCCTCTGGAAGGAAGGTGTGACCAGCTACCAGTGGGCTCATTGTCTAACATGGTTTGGATCTGTGTCCCCACCCAAATCTCACATTGAATTGTAATCCCCAGTGTTGGGGGTGGGGCCTAGTGAGAGGTGATTGGATCATGGGGGTAAATTTCCTTCTTGCTGCTCTCATGATAGTGAGTGAGCTCTCATGAGATCTGGTTGTTTAAAAGTGTGTGTAGCAGCTGCCCCTTCTCTCTCTTGCTCCTGCTCCAGCCAGGTAAGATGTGCCTGCTTCCCCTTCTACCATAATTGCAAGTTTCCTGAGGCCTGCAAGCCATGCTTCCCATACAGCCTGTGGAACTGTGAGCCAGTTAAACCCGTTTTCTTTAGAAATTACCCAGTCTCGGGTAGTTCCTTTTAGCAATGAGGGAATGGACTAATACAGCATTATTTAAGTTATCTGTGACTTAGGAAGAGCAAATTTCATGAAGTGTTCTTAATTTAATATTAAGTGACTTGGACATTCTTTAATAACAAGAAAGAGCAAATAGAACAGGAGAATCAGAAAGGAGTTTGTGACCCATTTGGTCACCTTGCCTCTATTAAAGCAAACATTAAATTTCAGCAGCATGAAGTGACCTACCCAAGACCATACAGGTGGAAGGCTCAGCTTCATGTCCTCTGCCTGCCTACCTGCTACTGAGTTTCTCCTTCTGATTAGGATGCTGAGAATACACTACTGCTTCCTGAAATGCATCTCAATTCACTTATTATAATTGTACTTTATCAACAAAACACATCCAGGTTAGAGTAATCATATATGATTGGAAACAATTGTCTTGGTACCAGAGTTCTTCCATGGGATCCTACGGCATCCTGTGGATCAGCCATGCCTCTGGGGCACCTTCCAGTCTGTGATTTGGAGGTCAGCTGCTGAGGCTGCCAGCGGGTGCCAGGGGATGGAAAAGAAGCTGTGTTGTGGTTGCTTCCAGGCATGGCCTAAATCCAGTTTTACGTAAGTTTTAAAAGAAGCTACTTTCCTAATGTTCTTGACAAGCTGGAGAAAACTTCAGCAGCTCTTTCTTTCTGGATCGCTGTCTTAGCAACGATGCCTCTGATGGTGTTAGCACAGTTTCCTGCAGAAGCAATGCTGACCGGGGTGGTGTTTTCTGCTTTCCTTCGCGTGAGGTCCCCACAGCCTCATTCCTTTCAAGACTTGTCCTTCACTTCAATTCACTCATGTATGAGTCCATCACTTTTTTATTTTTTGCTACTTTTTCCATGACTGTGTTCTGCTATTCCATAGGCAACCATTGTCAAGCTGGGTGTCTTGTTGTTTGTTGTTGCTTTTGGTCACTGTGATCCTGGAGATGGCTGAGTACAAACCTGGACCACAAGAGGGAGAGAGGAGTGGCCCTGGCCTCCCTCAGTTAGGAGAAGTATCTGCAGCAAAATATGTAAAAACATTTCCAAAAGTGACTTACATGCCGTGTGTGGCACTGTCGTCCCTGGGTCCCACAGGAGCTGACCCAGCTAGCAGAGCTGTGACCACATCCCCACGTTTGCCGGGAAGGGTGGACTTGAGAGTTGCATCTGGCAGGCTCACTGGAGTCTGGCCTCTGAGCCTCAGTATCAGCCCCACTCTCAACATGAGAAAGAGTGTGGAGGTGCACACTCCGCTGGGGTATTTTAATTCCATTCAGATACTTGTTACCAGATCACCGGCCTCTCTGGAGACCCTTTATTTCCACCCTCTTCTGATAAAAGTCATTGCTTTTTTTACAACACTGATTAAAAAACCTTCTGTAGGTTTCCCTCCTTAACTGATTTTAGCAAAATTATCTTTAAGACTTTCCACATGGCGAGTGGCATTAACAGCACTTTAGTGACAGGTCTAGACCATTATTAACAAAAGCGTAGAAGAACGCAGCACTCATTTGAACAATGCAGAAGGTGTGAGGAATTTCAAATTCAAAATGACAAAACACCCCGCACGCTCCCTCGTGCTCCTGGATTTTTACTGCATGACTAGAATGTCAAAATTCCAGCTTCTTGTCTGAATATTAATTAGTATTTAAGACTCATTATGCTGGTTTTAGTGATTTATTTCATTCTGTAATTAGATATTATAATTACGTTATCTCTATCAGATTTTCAACTTTCCTTTAGTAAGAAATTGTTCAATAAATACAGATATAAATTTATTAAATTATAACACATCATTTGAACTGGGTTATAAATCTTGTTTTGAAATAATTAAATAATAACCTAGTCATGGCATGGTATTTTTGTTTTTATATGAATACATATTTTCCAGGTGGTCAATGTGTCCTAGTGGTATTTTGGGACCTTTGTTAAGTGACATAACTATCTCATGGTATTAAATTTTGACCTTCAGAATTCAGAGGAAAATTTATGGAATGGTACCATATATGCTATGCTATGTCATTTATGGCATTTCCAAAGAGTGGTTTCTTCCTGTAAGGGAATAACTCCTTACAGAAAACAGCATAAAATACTATATATAATAAACTAGGACAAGGATCAATTATTATTCCTTATTTTTTATTTGTGTTACTGTGCAATGATGGGCACATGTGTGTCTAAACCATTCCAAAAAGCAGGAAACAATAGGAGATACTCAGATAATTGTCCTTTAAGAGAGATTAAATGTGTCTACTTTGCCACAAGTAAAGAAAAATTTCAGAGTTGGTTACATGAATCACAGAATAATATTCAGGAAATGGTGACAGTGATTAGAATTATTTTGGTCTGGCTCCCAGAAGGGCTGATGCACGGTCACGGCCTTCGAATTCCACGCCTGAGCACGTGCTGAGTGTCGCCTCTGCATGACCCTGGCCCTGGCTCTGGAGATGCTGCTCTCTATGTGGGCCCCAGGGGAACACTGAGAATTTACATTAGCCCTTTAGCATGGCAAGGAAGAGCCATTTAGAGTCAGGAGTGGTTCTTCGAGATTTGGGCCTACTTTCTTGTTAAAGAAATGAATACTGTATTTTCTTAAACATAAATGTGGACATATGGTCTGAAACATGCTCTGAAAATGGGACAGAATATTTGATATCAGGTCTGTCCTAGACAATCTGGGACATATGGGTGCTGTACATAGTGATGATGAATCTGAATTTCGTATTAATTTTCCGAAGCCCACTGGCCAGTCTGTCTTGGGCTGTACGTGTGAGCTCACTTGTCCACACAGACTCCCTGAGGCCTGCTCACTACCTGCCAAGAGCCATCTTGGGCATTGGGAAAAACTGTAAAAAAAATGGACAAAACCCCCTGCCCTGTGGACACTAGCCCAGCCTCTTTTTTAAGGCGAAAATATATGAAATTTAATTGTAATTATTACTTTCCCCATCTGATAGAGGCATTTCATGAGTTTTTTTGTGTGTATACTAAAACTTCCAATCTTGATTTGGGCAAGAAGTTACCAGTGAGAGCACAGCTGATGCTCCTTTGCAGCTGAGGAAGGTGGGGAGGAGGGGCAGCAATCCAGCCCCTGAGCCCGAGACGTGGAGCAGCCCTCCGCTATGGAGATGGGCGTGGGACGACCAGGCAGGGAAATACGGCGAGAGAAAAAATGTTCAGTTACGGAGTCAATTACTGGAAATGTGACGCAAGAAAGGGGATGGGTGGGTGGCCTTAAGTCAAAAGGAAGAGCCCAGCTTTCTGAACCAAGGAAACCATCAACGTAGAGCGGACCCCACACAAACACAGTGAGCGCTTTACCGGCAGGGTCTAGGACAGCGTTTGTCCTCATGCCTGGGGAAGAAAGAAAAGCACTGCGAGGCTCAGAGACCTCCTCCCAAGATTGTGGAATTAAAAGGAACAGTGAGACGGACAGGCTCTTTGCGACTTTTGTTGGAATTTGAGACTGAGCCACGTGGGCTCTGCAGATTCGCCTTGGGGAAGGATCACTCTGAGGCCGGAAACACAGAAACATCCTGGGTTGCAGAGTCGTGGTTGACAGAACTTGGTTAATGTTTTTGCTATTTTAAAAGAGGCTTTTTTTTTCAATTTAATATGTTTTTCTGACCAAAATGTAATTGATTTTTATATATGGAATTTTATTTCCACAACTTGCTCACCTAACATTTTAATTATTATAAACTAGGAATAGAATTGCTGAGACTTTATATGCGTAAATTCAACCGCAAATAGTAATGTTTTGGATTTTGTTCATATAAATACCTTCTATTTGTTTTTCTTAATTTACTATCCTGGGCTAGAATTTCCAATAAGATGTTAAAAAGACGTGGTGATAAGCAGAAAAAAAAAATCTAATTTCTAATCTAAAATGTAAAGCTTTCAGGCCAGGCGCGGTGGCTCACGCCTGTAATTCCAGCACTTTGAGAATCCGAAGCGGGCAGATCACATGAGGTCAGGAGTTCAAGACCAGCCTGGCCAACATGGTGAAACCCCATCTCTACTAAAAGTACAAAAATTAGCAGGGTGTGGTGGTGTGTGCCTGTAATCTCAGCTACTCAGGAGGCTGAGGTAAAATAATCCCTTGAACCTGGGAGATGGAGGTTGCAGTGAGCTGAGATCGTGCCATTGCACTCCAGCTTGGGTGACAGAGTGAGGACTCCATTTCAAAAAAAAAAAAAATCACATTACATTAGATTAAAAAATAAAGCTTTTGTTGATTTACCATTTAGTGTACAAAAACAAATCCCCAGAGAAAGAAATTCAGCTTCCAGCTATACAGCCTCAAACGACTCCCTACTAAGAGAAGGAAAGTCATGCCCATTTGCAGGTAAAAAAAATACCTATTCACCTCAGGCTCTGCAGTTTTACACAAGATATCTGTAATTCAACAAAAAATATGGAGCATAAAAAAGGCCAGGAAAATATTCATTCTGCAAAGAATCAAAACAAGCATCAGAATCATGCACAGAGATGATGCAGGTGCTAGAGTCATCAGACCAGGAATGTAAAATAATTGTGCTTCTGTCTGTAGTCTAAAGGGTAGACAATATGCAAGATCACGTGGTTGAATTTTAGCAGGAAACCAGAAAGATAAGAATCCAGCAAAAATCCTAGACATAAACATGAAAATGCAGTAAGAGCAATGAGGAATGCTTCCTTCCCAGTGGACAGGCTGTAGACTTGAGAGGCTGAGGAAAGAATCAGTGAACTCGGGTATAGGTAAGCAGCAATCTCCCAACCAAAATACAGAGAGAAAGACATGACCAAGGAGAACAGAACAGCTGAGAACTGCAAGATGCCATCAGAAGGGCTACATATGCATAACTGAAATCCCAGTGTAAGGAGAGAATGATAATGGGACAAAAGATATATTTTCAGAAGGAATGGTTGAAAATTTTCAAAAACGGTTATGGACACCAAACCACAGATTTAGAAGTTAAGAGAACACCATCAAGGTAACTACTAAAAACAAAAATTCCTGAAAACAGTTATAGACAAATTCACAGTCACAATGGAATATTTAATCACACTTTTGTTTCCGTTCTAACTGAACAAGAAAATTTTTTAAGCAGTGTTATAGATTCAATGTTTATGTGCTCCCCCCATGTCAAATTTTTATGTTCAAACCCTAACTCCAAGTGGGGCTGTATTTGGAGATGGAGCCTTTAGGAGGTAATTAAGGTTATAGTAGGTCTTGAGGGTACTGCTCTCAAGATGGGATTAGTGCCCTCATGAGAAGAAGAAGAGACAGCAGAGCCCTCTCTTCACCATGGGAGGATGACCCAAGAAGACAAGTATCTGCAAGCCAGAAAGTGGGCCGTCTCCAGACACTGGGTCTGCTGGCACCTTGATCTTGGACTTCCAGCCTTCCTCCAGAACTGTTAGAAATGAGTGTCTGTTGTTTAAAATCAGCCAGTCAATGACATTTTGTTGTAGCAGCCTGAGGTAAGACTAGTAGGAATTTAGAAGATTACCACATAGAGCAATTGTAGAATGTGCATGGTTCTTAAGTGCTTGTGGAATGTTCACCAAAACATATGATATGTTGAGCTATTACATGATAGGTCACTCATATTTTATAAAAGTCCTATAGAATGCATATAGTAACTGAATAGAATTAACTTGGGATATATTTTATTACTAATTTTAGCCTATTTATTCCATGCTCTGTAATTCTCCCATGTATCTTATTCACAGATTTTCTAGTTAACCACAAAATCTAGGATACATATGGGCTCCAAAATGGACAAATATTGCTGCCATTAACATAGAGTTTCTAATAAAGTCCCTTTAATCATTAATCGCTGAGAGGACCATCTTTCCAGAATACCCATCCACCCCTGCTCCAACAAAAAATTCTCACATCCTATTACTTTATTTGGTGCTGTATATCTTTTGAAATAGGCCGATTTTCATTTAAGGAGGGAGATCGCCTCAATCTTGGTTTGCAGATTCCTTGATTACATTTCTTCTGGCTCTTAGGAAGCACTGAAGTTACTGTTAACTGAGATCTCTGACTAGTTGCGTTGGACTTTGATGAGATTGCTTACATCTGTTGAGCATAAGTTGAGGGCTTGGCCAAATACTGTTGGCCATTGACTGACAGCAGTTGGAAAATATCCAAATGACATTAGAAATTATCTCAAATAGTGCTGAGACACTGACAGTATCCAGACTTTCAATATATCCTTTGCTCTAGAGGATGCACACAGCAACCCTGAGTTCCTGAGCCCTGCTGGGGGCCTACCTCCATTTACACATCATCCCACATTTTCCTGTCTTTTGTCACATGAGGGAGTCTCTCCCCAGTTGAATATAGTCTGTAATTACATGTCCAACCTCCCCTCAGAGGTAATAAAAGTGAGAACTGTTATGAAAGAGGACCTTGTAAACTCAACCAGCTGCTTCCTCTACACATTCTCCACCGCCCCTAAATGTAAGGTTGGTGTGTTTCCAGCTTACACTGCCTTAGTGAGGTAGCCACCACACCAACCAGTGTCTCTTTGACAATTTGCACCCAAGAGGATGTACACTTTTCCTTGGACAACACCCCAGAATAGCCATTCCATTCTTCTTCTGTTTGTGGGTGCCCTCAGTTTTCTACAGTTTGGACTTTCACCCTCTTTTCTCCAAATTGACATTAATAACCTGGAGCATCCCAACAGCCTTCAGAATGTGGAGCAGTCTGACATTGGCAAGCAGAGCTCAGTCATAAAGTTGGTTCCTCCAGAACTTGCTTCTCCTTCCCCTGCCTCTCTGTTCTGTCTTCCCTCTACATTAACCAAATTATTATTTCAAATTTCATCTCCAAGTGGAAATGCATTTAATAGTCTCTTAGTCAACCACGGCTTGGCATCTAAGGACATAGCATTGCTTCCTCTGCGGCTTTGCTTTAGAGCCGGCAGCCAGTCCACAGCAGGTGCAAAGCCAGCCTTGATGTCATTCTTCCTCAGCACTTCTAAGATGGGATCACCATGCACACATTCCATCACCTGTCTATGCTGCTTGTTCTCCAAGATGCCTTAATCTGGGTTTGAAGGTCTGTCTCCACCACCCTTGTACAACTTCTGCCAAGATGCTGAATTTTCAGGACAAGAAAGTGTCTTCATCTGTTTTGTATTGCTACAACAGACTACCCACAACTGGGAAATTTATGAAGAAAATAGGTTTATTAGGTTGATGATTCTAAAGGCTGGGAAGTCAAAGAAGCATGGTGCTGCCATCTGCTCAGCCTTTGGTGAGGGCTTCAAGCTGCTTCACAGAGAAGGGGAAGGGGAAGGGGAAGCAGGCACGTATGGGAAGGAACCAAACATGAGAGGCAGCCTTGCTTTCTAACAACCTGCTCTCATGGGGGCTAATCCATTCCTACCGGAACTAACCCAGTCTCTGGAGAAAGACATTAATCTATCTTAATGACTCAATCACCTCTTACAGGCACTATGATTGGTTACATTGAAATTAAATTTCTTTAAAAAAACTATTTAAAAAAACCCTCTGTTTTGTTTATGTTTTTGTTTTAAGATGGAGGGGGGATTCTCACTCCATTGCCCAAGCTGGGGTGCAGTGGCATGATCATGGCTCACTGCAGCCTCGACCTCCTGGGCTCAAGTGATCCTCCTGCCTCAGCCTCCTGAGTAGCTGGGAGTACAGGTGCATACCACCACAGCTGGCTATCTTTTAATTTTTTTGCAGAGATGGGGCTTTTCTATGTTGCCCAGGTTGGTATTGAACTTCTGAACTCAAGCAATCCTCCTGCCTCAGCCTCCTAAAACAATTAAAGTTCAAAAAGAGTTTTGACAGGGAAAACCCACATCCAAACCACAGTAGTGCCCCTTACAGGCTGTTTTTCTCATTCAATTGCTTATCTCAACATGAGCAGTGTTGTTTCTGTTGCTGGCTTAGGCCTTCTCAATTAAGCTGTCATAACATTCACAGATTACCCTACCCTCAGCAGAGACTATCTTATTTTTGGTCAAAATCACATGTCCTGAAATTTAGAAGTATTTTATGAAACCTCAACAAATTACCTTCACTTTGATCTTTATAAGTAATCTTCGTTGATTCTCTAACTCCCCAAGCTTTCACCAGGGCAGCTAACACAGAACACAGAGAGAAAGTCCCTACCACAGCCCTGAATTCCTAGGGCACTCCATTTAGGAAGCATGCTCATGAATACATTGGTTGACACAACTTGGTCATGCAATTACATGTTATTACCCAAACCACCCTTACCACTAGGTCTACAATACCCAGAGCATCTTTGGTATTAATCAAGCTCAGTTGACTCTTCTTTAAAGGAGGGAGTGAAGAAAAATTTATCTTTTCAGCCTACTTCTAGTTAAAATAACTATGAGACTAGAAACACTTCTTGTGCGCTAGGTAGCACAATCTGATGTATTATTTATTTATTTATTATTATTATTATTTTGAGACGGAGTCTCGCTCTGTCACCCAGGCTGGAGTGCAGTGGCGACATCTTGGCTCACTGCAAGCTCCGCCTCAGCCTCCCCAGTAGCTGGGACTACTGGTGCCTGCCACCACGCCCGGCTAATTTTTTGTATTTTTAGTGGAGAAGGGGTTTCTCCGTGTTAGCCAGGATGGTCTCAATCTCCTGACCTCGTGATCTGCCCACCTTGGCCTCCCAAAGTGCTGGGATTACAGGTGTGAGCCATCGCTATTTAAATTGTTTTGAGATGGAGTCTTGCTCTGTTGCCCAGGCTGGAGTGCAGTGGTGCGATCCCAGCTCACTGCAACCTCCACTTCCTGGGTTCAAGAGATTCTCCTGCCTCAGCCTCCTGAGTAGCTGGGATTAAAGGTGCCCACCACCACACCCAGTTAATTTTTGTTTTTTTGGTAAAGACAGGATTTCACCATGTTGGCCAGGCTGATCTTGAACCTCTGACCTTAGGTGATCCGCCTGCCTCGGCCTCCCAACGTGTTGGGATCACAGGTGTCAAAGTGTTGGGATTACAGGCATCAAAGTGTTGGGATCACAGGCGTCAGCCACCGCGCCCAGCCAATCTGGTGCATAATTAAACAAAAGTCTCTGACTATTGTCTTCTTCTTACCAGCCACTCCTCCTTTTTGCATTCTATTTAACATAAGCCTGGAATCCACAAGGAGAAAAGTGGTTGAGAAGCTAAGAAAGGCACTGCCTCCTAAGAAAGGTTTGGGATGGGAAAAAAACCCACCTTGCTAAGAGCTGTGTTATTATTGACAACATTTGCCTCCATCCCTACACTATAAACTCCTTGAGAGCAGCTTCCCAGATTATACTCACCATTAGTACCTCAAAACCTACCTACTATGACCCACGGGAGATGTAAAAAAAATATTTGTTGAATGCATGAATTGGTACGTCCAGAATTCTAGCGAACTGTCATTCATTAAAGATAAATTTGTTGTCTCCATGGAAACTAATCCTCTTCTCCTATCACTCTTCCTCCTTCAATATCATTACATAAAGTGCATTGCTACAGTAAGACTGCATGCTCCCTGATAGCTGACAGCAGTCTTTCAGTTGCAGAATCTTTGCAGGATGAGAGAAAGTCTCCTCTCACTCTAAGAAGTCTATGTCGGGGTTCCCATATAATTTTTCTTTCCTTGAAACATATTCTAAATAAGAGATTTCATGAACATTGGATTATGATTTCTGGACACATAGAGTGTAATTATTATTCTCTGACAACTCACACTATTGGCCTTAAAAAATAAGAAAATATTTCCAACTTTCTAGAAAATTCAGCCAGTTTGATTTTCTTCTATGAAGAAGCATTCATAGAAAAGCTGAGAAAGGTCAGCATTAATACAAACCATGCATGTACTGTGATGTGCCTGGGTGGAGAGCATTGAGCATTTAGTGAGCATCTGATAAATCTTAGCCGCTTCCTCCTTCTTACCTGCCTCATCAAAACCACAAGCAGTCTAGCAATGTTCCTCCATTCAGACAGCTAGAGACCTGGGAAAAGAATCAGCAAGTCAGTTCATTAGAAGGAAATAGAAATGTTAGTCACAAGGAGGCCAGACCCAACATCTGCCACTTTACTTTGGATTTCAATCTCTGTGAAAATCGGCTGATAAAAAGTATACAATGTGGTTCAGGGCAAGTTCACTGGCTAATAAAGTTTCCTGATCGGCCACGATTGAATTATAAAAAGAAGCCCTGGCGTGGCTTATTCTTCTGAGACCTCCTTGAAAGACAGATGAATTAGGGTATGCCCAGCTATTTGTTTGTGGGCAGTTCTCAATGGTGCCCTTGTGGACTTCAGCTTTTATAAAATAACCCAGTAAGTTCCATGAAAGCCAAGGGTTACTGAGATGACTTCTAATTCTGTTCATAGTTTATTGCCTTTTGAAAACACAATCTTCATGCTGAAAGAAATGTTAAAGATCACACAATCTAAACCTCTCTCTTTATAGAAGAAGAAACTAAACACTGAGTTCAATGTACTTGCTCTAGTTTACACAGCTGACCTGAGACAGAGGAGAGCTGGAATTAAAGATACCTGACTTTTAGCTCCCTGTGGTATCCAGCATAAGTGCTGCCTTGGGTTCACCATGAGGGAACCCCATCATGCAGAGAGAATGTGTCCCACAAATTTGTTTGGAAGCTCATGACTTGGTACTTACGAATGTATTATCCCATAAGCACCACATTGAAAATGGAAAATACATTCCTCCAAGTTCATCTACAAAAGCTAATTTAGGCTGTAATGTGGACAGAGTAGCATAGACAGGCTGCAGTGCAGGAAGATGTGATCAGCAGAACCCTGTGGGACATGTTATTCTGAAGAATTGGACTTTCCAGAGAGCCAAAGATTTACTAATTCTAAAATAAATTTTCTAGCTGTATTCATTCATTCCACAGAAATGTTTTGAGTACCTATTATATGCTGGTCACTCATCTGGGTACTGGGATGCAGCAGTGAACAAAAGAGGCCAAAATACCTACCTTTGTAAACGTTCCATTCTAATGTCGTGAGCAGAAGCAAAACCAAATTACATCATATGTTAGAATGTAAAAAGTGTCGTGAGGAAGGTAAAACAGAAGCAGTGACACAGATGAACTCACAAAGGAGAAAATATAATTGTAAATCAGATGAGGAGCATCTATCACTGCAGTGGGTGGATGATGGAGACATCCATCACTGTGAAGGCATCCGAGCAATGGCTTTGATATGGTTTGGATCTGTGTCCCCACCCAGATCTCACATAGAATTGAAATCCCCAGCCGGGCATGGTGGCTCACACCTGTAATCCCAGCACTTTGGGAGGCTGAGGTGGGCAGATCACGAGGACAGGAGTTTCAGACCAGCCTGACCAAAATGGTGAAACCCTGTCTCTACTAAAAATACAAAAAAAAAAAAAAAAAAAAATTAGCCCGGGCATGGCAGCATGTGCCTTTAATCCCAGCTACTCAGGAGGCTGAGGCAGGAGAATCTCTTGAACCTGGGAGGTGGAGGTTGCAGTGAGCCTAGATTATGCCACTGCACTCCAGCCTGGGCAACAGAGTGAGACTCTGTCTCAAAAAAAAAAAAAAAAGAAAGAAAGCAAGAAAGAAAAGAAATCCCCAGTATTGGGGGTGGAGCCTGGTGGGAGGTGACTGGATCATTGCGGTGGAGTTCTCAGTTCTCATGAGTCGTTTAGCCCTATCCCCTTGGTGCTGTCCTTGCGATAGTGAGTTCTCACAAGACCTGATTGTTTAAAAGTGTGTGGCACCTTCCGTCTCTCTTGCTCCTGCTCTTGCCATGTGACATGGCTGCTCCCTTCACCTTCCACCGTGATTGTGTTTCCTGAGGCCTCCCCAGAAGCTGAGCAGATACCAGCACTGTGTCTCCTGTGCAGCCTGCAGAACCATAAGCCAATCGAACCTCTTTTCTTTATAAATTACTCAGCCTCAGGTATTTCTTTATAGCAATGCCAGAATAGGTTAATACAGAAAATTGGTACTGTGGAGTGAGGGCTTGCTATGAAGATACCTGAAAATGTGGAAGCATCTTTGGAATTGGGTAATGTGCAGAGGTTGGAAGAGTCTGGAGGACTCAGAAAACAGGAAGATGAGGGAAAGTTTGGAACTTCTTAGAGCCTCGTTATGTGGTTGTGACCAAAATGCTGATAAAACTATGGATAGTGACGGCTACAGTGATGAGGTCTCAGATGGAAGTGAGGAAATTTTTAGGAACTGCAGCAAAGGTCATGCATGTTTGCCTCAGCAAAATCTTGTCTTCATTTTGTTCATGTGATAAGAATCTGTGGAAGGTTTAACTTGAGAGTGATGACCTAGGGGATCTGGTGGAATAAATTTCTAAGCAGCAAGTGTTCAAGAAGTGTCATGACTGCTTCTAAAAGCCTAGCTCAGATGCAGGAGCAAAGAAATAAGTTGGAACTCATATTTAAAAAGGAAAGCAGAGTGTAAAGCTTTGAAAAATTTGCTGCCTAGCCATGTGACAGAGAAAGAAAAAGCTTTTTCAGGAGAGGAATTCAAGCAGGTTACAGAGCAACAACTTGTTAGAGATACTTGAATAACAAAGAAGAGGCCAAGTGCTGATAGCCAAAACAATGGGAAGAAGGTCTCAAAGGCATTTCAGCGACTTTCACAGCACCTCCTCCCATCATAGACCCAGAGGCCTTAGAGGGAACTCAAAGGGCCCAGTTACAGCTTGAGCTGCTGCTTCAGAGGGTACAAACTATAAGCCTTGGAAACATTCACATGATGTTAAGCCCGCAGGTGCACATAATGAAGAGTAAATGAGGCCTGGGAGCCTCCACTTAGATTTCAGAGGATGTTTGGAAAAGCCTGGGTGTCCAGGCAGAAACCTGTTTCAGGGACAGAGCCCTTATGGAGAACCTCTACTAGTGCAGTGAAGAAGGGAAATGTGGGGTGGAGCCTCCACAGAGAGTCCCCACTAGGGCACTGCTTAGTGAAGCTCTAAGAAGGAGGCCATCTTCCTACAGACCCCAGAATGGTATACCTGTGGATAGCTTGCACCCTGCACCTGGAAAAGCTGCAGAGACTCAGCTCCAGCCTGTGAGAGCAGCCATGGGGGCTGAACCCTGCAAATCCACAGGGAAGAGCTGCTCAAGGCCTTGGGAGCCCATTCTTTGTACCAGAGTGCCTGGATTTGGGACATGGAGTCAAAGGAGATTATTTTGGAGTTTTACAATTTAATGACTGCCCTGCTGAGTTTCAACCATGCATGGAGCCTGTAGCCCTTTATTTTTGCTGATTTCTCCCTTTTGGAATGGGAATGTTTACTCCCACTGCATCTTGGGAGTACTAACCTGTTTTGCATTTCATAGGTGGAAGAGACTTGCATCATCTCAGATGAAACTTTGGACTATGGACTGTTGATTTAATGCTTGAAGGAGTTAAGACTTTGGGGGACTGTTGAGAAGGCATGATTGTATGTTGCAATGTGAGAAGGACGTGAGATTTGGGAGGGACTGGGGCAGAATGACATAGTTAGGGTCTGTGTCCTCTCCCAAATCTCATGTAGAATTATACTGGAGGTGGGGCCTGGTGGGAGGGTGATTGGATGCTGGAAGTGGATTTCTCGTGAAAGGCTTAGCCCCATCCTCATGGTGCTGTCATGATAGTGAGTGGATTCTCACAAGATCTGACTGTTTAAAAGTGTATGGCACCTTCTCCCTCTCTCTTGCTCTTGCTGTGGCCATGTGATGTGCCTAGTCCCCCTTCACTTTCTGCAGGATTGGAAGATTCCTGAGGCCTCCCTGGGAGCCAAGCAGATGACAGCACCATGCTTCCTGTACAGCCTGCAAAACCATGAACCAATTAAACCATTTTCTTTATAAATTACTCAGTCTTGTCTCTTTGTAATAACAAGAGAAAGGTCTAATACAGACATGAAGGAAGGGTCTTGTCATGTGTACACAGGTATGTGGATATCAGCAGGAAGAGCATTTCAGGAAGATGGAACACAAGCTCCCATTCCACAAAACTCAGTTGTGTCAATGACTCGCTGCTGGAGGAACATCAAGGAGACTGTAGTGCTGGAGTGAGCAGAGTGTGCACAAGAATATTTGGATGTGAAATCAGACAGGGAAAATGAAGCCAGGTCGTGTGGGACCAACTTCTTCATTTGTAATAAAAACAGAAGCCATTTTATAATCTTGAACAGAGTGTAAGATGATATGATGTAAGATCTTAAAAGGATAGCTTTGTGATTTTTTGTTGAGAGTAGACTTCCTCAACCAAACAAACAAAGGTGGGAGATCCTTTACAAAGCAATTGGAATAATCAGGTGAAAAATTACAGTAGTTTTTCTAGGCTGGTAGTAGCCATGAAAGGATAAAGACAATGTGGCACATACACACCATGAAATACTATGCAGCCATGAAAAAGAATGAATTCATGTCCTTTGTAGGAACACGGATGAAGCTGGAAACCATTATCCTCAGCAAACTAACACAGGAACAGAAAACCAAACACAGCATGTTCTTTCCCATAAGTGGGAGTTGAACGATAAGAACACATGGACACAGGGAGGGGAACATCACACACTGGTGCTTGTCTGGCGGCAGGGGGAAAGGGGAGGGAGAGCATTAGCACAAATACCTAATGCATGTGGGGCTTAAGGTCTAGATGACGGGTGGATAGGTGCAGCAAACCACCATGGCACATGTATACCTATGTAACAAACCTGCACATTCTGCACATGTATCCCAAAACTTAAAGTAAATTAAAGAAAAAAAAAGGAAGGAAGGCATTGGACTATGGATTCATTTTTGATACTATGTTTATTGATATGGATTATAAGAAAAAGAAGAGTTTTGCCTCTAAAATAGGAAAACATGGAGTTGCTATTTATGGAGGTGTGGAGGGCTGTGGAAGGGGCAGACTGTGGAAAAAGACAGAGTTCACTTTGGATGTGTTAATGTCATGTCTGCTAGACATCCAAGTCAAGGTGTCATTCTGGCTATTGGGAAATGTGGATATTAAATGTAATCAATTGATATAAAAATCTCTTTAAAGCCCAATGCATTTGTTCCAGCCCTTCCAAATAGAGAGTGTCCATGATGTTGTACCTTTTCCGTGATGACTCAAGGTGATCATTATCTACATCTGAAGTGTAGGAGGTCTTCAGACGCTCTTGTTACTTTGAGGGCTCTTCATTCCACGGATGGTGTAATACTGTAATTTTTAAGACATTGAATCACCTTTCATCTTTATTGTTCTTTGCTGGTTATTGTCATATGCTAGTGCTGCCAGAGCATGTCCTACTGGAAATCCCAGAGCAATATTTTCAAGTGAGGATTAAAAACAAAACAAAACAGCCTGGCACGGTGGCTCATGCCTGTAATCCCAGCACTTTGGGAGGCCGAGGCGGGCAGATCACGAGGTCAGGAGATTGAGACCATCCTGTGAATGGTGAAACCCCATCTCTACTAAAAAAATACAAAAATTAGCCAGGCGTGGTGGTGGGCACCTGTAGTCCCAGCTACTCGGGAGGCTGAGGCAGGAGAACGGCATGTACCCGGGAGGCGGAGCTTGCAGTGAGCTGAGGTCAGGCCACTGCACCCTAGCCTGGGCAACAGAGCGAGACTCCATCTCAAAAAAAAAAAAAAAAAAAGGCAACAACAACAAGAAAAAAACAGTAAGAGTTCAACCATCGGGCGCAATAATACTTTGTATTTGGAAGGAATAAGAGACTGAACAGAATGGTCAGAGAGGTCCCAGGAGAGTAAAACGAGTGTGTCTCATTGAATGAGGGAAGGAAGATTGTTCAGAAGGGTTAAATGCTGGGAAGAGCTCGTATGAGATGAGAAGTGCAGGGCCTTTGCTGGACTTGCCAATCAGGAATTCATTGCTGATGTTTGCTGGAACACTTTTCTTCCTGGCATCATGGAATAATAATTTTCTAAATGGGAGAGATAGGCACACAAGGAATTCCAAACTGGAGTCGTAAGGACTTTCCAAGAAAAAGAGAAGACCTCACCAGGACCAGCCAAAATTCTGCACCAGTCAAAAATCTTTCAATGTAAATTCCATTAAAATTCCAAGGAGGTCAGCTGGAGGCTCCCTGTAGAAGAGAGCCAAGGTGTCTAAGTTCCACCTGTATTAAGGGAATGCTGGATATTTTCAACTGTAACCTTAAAGACCATCAATGCTGAAACTTTTCCTCACAATACTAGGTCCCAGGTACAATATTAAATTTTTTTCTTTTTTGTCTTCGTTTCCTGGGTGTTTCAGATTGTCTTAGCATGGCCTTTAGGTATCACAGTAACAATAATAAAAATTGTTTATTGCTGTGACATCTCAGTGATTTCAAGTGATAAGTTAATTTGCAGCCCATCTTCTTGAGGCTGGGAATGTTCAATGACTTGCTAGAAACCAACACGCCAGGCTGGTCACTGAAGAGCTTGCTGTCCTTGTTTTGGCTTCTTCAGGCTTTTGTGCCTATTTTTCTTCCTCTCCTATTTTCCTATTTCCTTCTTCCTTATTCTCCTCATCTCATGGTCATTTTTCTACTTAATCTCTACTGGGGGAAGCACAGGTAAAACATGAATTGTCTATTTAAATTGTTAACCACACTTTATCAACGGCTTTTGCCTACTCAACTTCCCCTCCCAGGTATTTAAATGTGAGCATCTTCTGATCCTGTCCTCAATTTCTGACCAATTACCTATTCAACATCTCTATTTCAGTGTCCCAGAGTTGCTTCAAACTCAAATCCAAAACCGACCACGTGGTCTTCCCTCTTGAACAGTTATTCCTGCCATGTTTCCCACCTCAGGAAGTGTTAGCTCCATCTCCACAACTGCACAGGCTGGACATTTAGGAGTCACCTTTGAGGTCTCTCTCCTGCTGTATTGATTCAGTCTTCACATTCTGTTAATTTCATTTTCTTTGTATGTCTCTTCACATCTGCTTCTCTCCACTTAAACAACCTCTATTCTAGCAGAGACTGTCATCTGTCACCTGGGCCACTGAATCAGGCTCCTGGAGGCTTCTCCAGTCCAGTCTCTACACTAAAGCCAGAGAAGTCTCAATAAAATTAAAGTCTTATTGTTCTATTCCTTACTTCAACTATTAGGACTTCTCTTTGCTCTTACGTAAGGACCAAAATGTGTAATAAGGGCTGGAAGCTTATTATAGTCTGTGTTTCCACCTCTATCTCTAACTCTTTAAAGAAAACTCCAAGCCTCACGTGAGAATGCAACTTTGGCCTAGTGAGACCCTCAAGAGAAGACCCAACTAAATCAAGCCCAGAATCCTAACCCAGGACAGCTGCAAGATAATAAATGTGTATTGTTTAAGCTGCTAACTTTTGGTAATTTGCTAAACAGCTGTGGAGACTCTATGTGAAAACCTCTACTTGGCTGTCACCAGAATATTGGCTTTCAATCTCTGCTGGAGTTGAAGATGGGCAGTGTTTGGGAAGGATTCTGGGGATGTGGGAGGAGGGGAGGATTTGCCTGCTTCTTGTTTAAATTTAATTCATTCAAAACATATATTTAAAATATTTGTTGGGTGTTTGCTAAGTATCAGGCATTGTTACAGACTCTTGAAATATAGCAGTGAGCAAAACAGAGATCCCAGCAATCTCAGAACTTATACCACGACCAAGGGAGATGGATCACGAATTATAAACATATTTTTAAAAATAAGTTACATATAGGGAACCAGGTTTTAAGTATAGGACAACAGAGGATAACAGGGAAAGGAGCATCAGCAGGGAAATGGGGATCAGGTGTTGTAGGTTGGGTAACGGTATAATTTTAAATAGGGTGGTCAGAGCATGACCAATTGAGAGGGTGACATTTGAGTAAACTCTTGAGTGAAGTAAGGGAGTGAGGTTTGTGTTTGGATTCTGGGGAAAGAGCATGCTAAGCAGACAGAATATCTTTTGCAAAGACTCTGGGGTGGGAGCGTGGCTGGAGTGTCACACAACGGAAGGAGGCAAGTGTATTTGGAGTGAAGTTAAGGTTAAGAGGGGTCAAAGTGCATGTGTATGTAGCTGCATGGATTACAGAGGGCCCTAAAGATCATCGCAAGGATTTGAGCTCTTCCTATAAGTGAAATAAAGAAACATTCCAGATTTTTCAGAGGATGAAGGACATGCTCTCACTGACGTGCTGTGAAGATCACACTCAATTCTCTGCCGAGCATGGACTCTAGGGGGAAGGTGAAGTGGGCGACTGGATTGGAAGCCAGGTGATGATCCAGAGCAGAGGATGATGCAGCTCTGTTGGCTTAGTACAGGTGGAGAAGTGACTGATTTCTAAAAGTTTGATCATCCCACTTCTGCCTTTTACAGGTAGCTGATGCTGCCATTGCCTGAGACCCTGGAGACTCAAAAGCGTAAATTAATTTTCCTTCTTCATCATTGCTGCTTGGAAGTTAGTTTTCTCAGATAAGATTCTTCATTTACTTACCTTAAATCTGCTTTCCAGCTAATACATTTATTTTCCCTAATCCTCATAATCTGTGAACAGCTAACACAGTTTTGTTTTGCCTAGGGATGATGCAGTAATTTATTATGCAGGCTAAAGCCCCAGTGATGGTGAAATGGACAGTGATTGGTAACTGCGCTAGGGCCACATTGATGTGTGCAGCGTGGGACAGATGGTCACGAACTGTGGTCTCCTCTCCTGCTGCCCCTGGAACTTTGTGTTTATGCCTATAAAAAAGACGCTTTAGGATTATTTTGTGGTATTTTAGGCAGAAGCAAAAAATGAATATATTTGATCGATTTACTTGTTTACTCTGCTAAGAGTATTCTGTTGTTTTAATTTTTTGAAAGATGATTAATATTAAATTTTCTTCATCATATGACTTTTTTAGTTTAAAAATTATTTTGGCTAATTATTTTATTTGATTTGTAAATGTTTAGACAAGGGTCATACCCCTAGGAAACAGCCAACTTGACATTAGTTTCTGTATTAGTCAGGGTTCTCTCGAGGGACAGAACTAATAAAATGGATGAATCTCTGAAAGGGAGTTTATTAGGAGAATTGACTCGATCACAAGGTGAGGTCCCACAATAGGCTGTCCCCAAGCTGAGGAGCCAGGAGGCCAGCCCAAGTCTCAGAACCTGAAAAGTAAGGAAGCCAGCAGAGCAGCCTTCAGTCTGTGGCCGAAGGCCTCAGAGCCCCTGGTAAACCCCTGGTGTAGATCCAAGAGTCCAAAAGCTGAAGAATTTGGGGTCTGATGTTCAAGGTCAGGAAGCATTCAGCACAGGAGAAATATGGAGGCTGGAAGACTCAGCCGGTCTAGTCCTTCCACGTTCCTCTACCTGCTTTTATCCTAGCCATGCTGGAGCAGATTGGATGGTGCCCACCCAGACTGCGTGTGGGTCTACCTCTCCCAGTCCACTGACTCAAATGTTAATCTCCTTTGGCAACACCCTCACAGACACAACCAAGAACAATACTTTGCATCTTTCAGTCCAATCAAGTTGACATTCAATATTAGCCATCACCGTTTCTGACACATAAACATATGCACAGAAGGATGTTGCTGGATCTTTTGCTAATATTTTATTTAAAATTTCTTACCTATTATCCTTAGCAAAATTGGATCTTTTCCTACTGCTCTTTCCAAGGTGTTTCGTTGTTTTGGTTTTTGTTGTTGTTGTTGTTATTTTATGTTGTTTTTAATCAAGGATTTGACAGCTTCAAAAGTGATCTGAAATAATTCTCTCATTTTACATGCTCTGGAATAGTTTGGGTAAATTTGAGATTATTTACTACTTGGAAGCTGAGTATAACTCACCTGTAAAACATTTGACCCTGGAATTTCTTTGTGGAAAGATATTTAGTGATTCAGTTTTGTAATGGTTATAGGACTGTTTTAGTTTTCTGCTTCTATTTGAACCATTTTTGGCAAATTATGTTTCTCTAGGAGTTTAAATATTTCATTGAAGTTCTTAAATTTATTGGCATAGAGTTGTTCATAATGATTTCCCACCTCTGATTCTCTTTAGATTTAGTTGTTATGCACATTTTATCACTCCTAGTTCTATTTATCTGTGCCCTGTTTCTTTTTTCTTAACCAAAAAAAGTATTTTTTTTTTATTTTTTAGCTTTTTGATCATAATAATCTCTATTACAGATTTTTAAAAATTGTGTTAATATTTGTTCATACCTTTAGTTCCTTTTTTATCCTTTCTTTGTGTTTTTACCCTATTTCTTTTACTTTAATTTAGAAGCTTAGCTCATCAGTCTTAAGTCTTTCTTCTTTTCCATCATTAGCATTTAAGGCTACAACTTTCCCCATGAACACTGCTTGGCCTGCAATCCCTGGACAGCCTCTGAGTCTGCTTCCTGTCCGTCCTGTGAGGCCATGAAAACCAAAACCCCAGGTCTGCCTCTCAGCATGTAAGAATGTCAGTCTCTGAGTTACATGCCTGTTTACTGAGTTTTTAATTTCTGCATATTTCTTACTCGTTTGCCAGCTCATTGATAGGGGAAAGAGGAGCTTTAAAATACATATTTGAGGTTTTTGGTTGATTGCAGTGATGGTCCAGTCAGTCAGGGCTGCAACCTCATAGTCACTGAAAGTGGTCTTTTGCCTGTACCTTTGCCGTTTGGGAAGCTGGGCCCTGTTGGCATTCTGCTTTCATGGGAAAGGGAGAAGGGCCTTCTCTCTCTCTCTTGTTTGTTTGTTTGTTTGTTTTGTTTAATTTTTGAACCTACAATATTACTTAATTTATTTCAAACATGAAGTTTAAGTGTTTGAGCCAAGATGTTTTCAGGGACACCCCACTGTCCCTGGCATGATTATAAATTTGTACCTCAGAATTTGTTATCAAGTCAACATTCAATGATAGGTTAGCCAATAAGCCAAGAAGACTTCTATAACTCTGCAGCTGTGGTTCTCAGTGCTCGCCAGTGACCCCAGCTAGATATAACTTACCATGATAAAAGCCCCAGAGTGGACAAGATTTGAATTTTATAAAAGGAATCTGCCCCATGAACACTGGTGGATGAAAACAGATGGGAGAAAGGCAGAAACAAAGGCAGTAGTCCCTCCTGTTAACTGTGTGTTTTCATTCCAGATGTTTATGAATCTATTTTCACCCAGCCAAGATGTGATGCTACATTTTGATAACAAGGCAACAACAAGAGCACAGTAGCAATAGTTATTCCATTGAAGGCCAGGTCTTGTAGCCTAGTATCAGGTGTTTTTTTCATGTATTAGTTCATTCTTACACTGCTATGAAGAAACACCATTTATAAATAATTGACTCACATTTCTGCATGGCTTGGGAGGCCTCAGTAAACTTACAGTCATAGTGGAAGGCAAAGGACAAACAGGCACCTCTTCACAGGGCAGCAGGACAGTGAATGAGTGCAAGCAGAGGAAATGCCAGATGCTAATAAAACCATCAGATCTCATGAGACTCACTCATTATCACGAGAACAGCATGGGAGAACCACTCCCATGATTCAATTATCTCCACCTGGTCCCACCCTTGACACATGGGGATTATGGGGATTACAATTCAAGGTGAAATTTAGGTGGGGATACACAACCACACCATATAACTCTGCGCCTGCCCGTCCCAAATCTTATGTCCTCACATTTCAAAACACAATTATGTCCTTCCAATAGTCTCCTAAAGTCTCAACTCATTTCAGCTTTAACCAAAAAGTCCAAGTCCAAAGTCTCATCTAAGACAAGGCAAGTCCCTTCCACCTATGAGCCTGTAAAATCAAAAGCAAGTTAGTGCTTCCTAGACACAATAGGGATTCAGGCATTGGGTAAATACATCTATTGTAAATGGGAGAAATTGGCCAAAACAAAGGGCAGTCACTAAGCCTTAAAGTTCCAAAATGATCTTCTTTGACTCCATATCTCATATCCAGGTCGTGCTGATGCAAGAGGTGGTCTCCTATGACCTTGGGCTCTTCCAGTTCTGTGGCTTTGCAGGGTACAGCCTCCTTCCCAGCTGCTTTTGTGAGCTGGTGTTGAGTGTCTGTGGCTTTTCCAGGCCCGCAGTCCAAGCTGTCTGTGGATCTACCATTCTGGGATCTGGAGGATGCAGTGGCCCTCTTCTCACAGTTCCACTAGGCAGTACCCCAGTGAGGACTCTGTGTGAGGGCTCCAACCCCACATTTCTGCTCTGCACTGCCCTAGCAGAGGTTCTCCATGAGGGCTTCACCCCTGCAGCAGACTTCTGCCTGGACATCCAGGCATTTTCATACATATTCTGAAATCTAGGAGGAAGTTCCATACATCAGTTCTTGACTCCTGTGCACCCACAGGCCCAACACCAGATGTGAGCTGCTGAGGCGTGGGGCTTGCACTCTCTGAAACAACAGCCTGAGCTGTTCATTGGCCCCTTTAACCACAGCTGGGATGGAAACAGCTGTGACACAGGGCACCATGTCCTAAGGCTGCACAGAGCAGGGGAGCCTTAGGCCCAGCTCATGAAACCATTTTATTCTCCTAGGCCTCTGGGCCTTTGATGCGGGGGGCTGCCATGTAGGTCTCTGACATGCCCTGGAGACATTTTCCACATTGTCTTGGAGATTAATGTTTGGCTTTTTGTTACTTATGCAAATTTCTGAAGCAGGCTTGAATTTCTCCCCAGAAAATGGGTTTTTCTTGTCTGTTGCATTATCAGGCTAAAAATTTTCCAAACTTTTATGCTGTGCTTCCTCTTGAATGCTTTGCTGCTTAGAAATTTCTTCCACCAGATACCCTAAATCATCTCTCTCAAGTTCAAAGTTCCACAGATTTCTAGGGCAGGGACAACATATTGCCATTCTCTTAGCTAAAGCACAGCAAGAGTCACCTTTGCTCCAGTTCCCAACAAGTTCCTCATCTCCCTCTGAGACCACCTCAGCCTGGGCTTCATTGTCTATATCACTATCAGCATTTCAGTGAAAACCATCCAACAAGTTTCTAGGAAGTTCCAAACATTCCTACATCTTCCTGTCTTCTTCTGAGTCCTCCAAACTGTTCCAAATCCTACCTGCTACCCACTTCCAAAGTCGCATCCATATTTTCTGGTATCTTTATAGCAGCACCCCATTCTTGGTACCAATTTACTATATTAATCTGGGGAAACTGCCCCTATGATTCAATTACTTCCACCTATTCCTGCCCATGACACTAGTGGATTATGGAGATTACACTTTAAGATAAGATTTGGGTGGGGACACAGAGCCAAACCATATCAGCATACAGTACAGCTATTTTTCTCAACACAGGGAAGGAAATACCCTTTGCTTTTTAAAGAAAGGCTCAGAGAGTTTATGAGTACTTTAAGGTTGTGAATGTGCTTTCAAAAGTCTTCATTTTTAGGACAATTCTGAGGAAATCAGGAGGTAATATTATTAATAGGTTGTAAAGGAAAAAAAAAACAAGGATAGAGACATGAAGAGACTTTTCCAAGATCATACAGCTATTAAACAGCAAAGATGACTTTCAAAGATCTGAATCTTGTTCACTTTTCTATACAGCAAATCACCTGGGACCTTTTTATATCATAGTTTGACACACATGGTTTCTATTTGTCTATGGTCATAGCAGTGGACATAGTCTCAGTGTTAAGTTGGATTCTGATAATGGGCTATCTGGTGAGAGCACCACTCATTCCACTGTGATTAGAGGTGGTGCACTTTGGAGGATGGAGCAGGGAACACACAGCAGACAGACTGCCATGGCCCAATCACTCTTGATAAGGATTCGGTCTTTATCCTAAAAGTGAGCTTGGCAAAGGCTTTGGATTGGACTGCATGTTAGTGTGCATTCAAATACAATTTTGATTTTCATGTGCAGAATGGCTTGGAGGACATGGGAGGTCTTGGGAAGACTTTTGCAGGTGTCCCAATGAAAGACTATAGCGAAGAAGTGGCAGTGGAGATGGAGGAAAAATAGATGGAGAAACATTTTGCTGGAAAAATGATTGAGAAGTTTATAGGGACTGAGGAAAAGAGGATTCAGGAAAGACACTAGTTTTCTGCTTCATACAACTGATGATGGTGAAGCTGTCCTCTGAGTTAAAGAATGGGCAGATTAGGGCATAAGGACCATTGATGGCTTCTGAAAAAACAGATGTTCCCCCCACCACCCTATTTGACTCAGTGAGTGTGGCCCTCATGGAACCTGGATGTGCCTGGAAGCCTGAATTTCCAGTGCATTCCAGGTGACACTGAGTTGCTGGCCTGACAACCAGATTTTGAGCAGCACTGCAGAAGAGGACCAGCTTTTAGGAGAAAAATCTCAAGTTCCATTCTAGTCATGTGAAGTGTAATATAATTATACTCCCCTCCCCCTGGTTTTACTCTGAAATCGGTGGGCACCTCCCACCCCTTCTGTTTCCTTTTTTGGGAGAGGCATCATTTTTAGTGGAAAGTGCATGGTGCGTGGTAAGGATAGCCCTTGCCAGGTGGACTGGGTAGTGGGCGTCTGGCTGCTCTTGTGTCCCACGCTCCTTCCCACCAAGCGCTCTGCCTCCAATCCTAACAGAATGGCTGGCGCTGGCACCAGTGAGCCCGTTACCAAGAACCAACTCAAAACTGAGACTGAAGCCTGATCTCTAATATCAGCTCTTTCAGTTTCTCTCAGGGTGACTTTATACTAGTTATATAACCTTCATAAATGTCAGTTTTTAATCTGTAAAATGCCTATACCCAAAGTATTAACCTAACAGAGTTGCTGTGGGGCAGAGGGTGGACAATATGTGTATGGGAAAGTGTACTGGAAAGTTCACTGTAAATATTGGTTACCATCTGTCTATCTTCTCTGCCAGAGGGTGGATAGCATTGCATGTCTGCTAGCCTCTGTTGTGCATCATGGAATTACCTGCATATTCCAGTGTGGAAGCTCCTAAGGGCAGTGTACTCACACCTGTCCACAGGTGGAGCTGGCTCAGGTTTTGCTTATTTTAGGGGATTGGTCAACAAACATTAATTTCATTTACCTAAACATAAAGTCTCTTAATACATTTAGTTCATGTTCTCATTTCTTCATTTCCAATCCTTCTCTAGACCTTTAAAGAACAAAATGTTATCTAGCAGACTTAAATGTCCCTGCCTGCTGGCTCTGTGCAGCAGATCTCCCAGCACAGTGCTCGAGCTCTGCTAAGGGTCAGACTGCCTCCTCAAGTAGGTCCCTGACCACTGTGTCTCCTGACTGGGAGACACCTCCCAGCAGGGGCTGACAGGCGCCTCATACAGGAGAGCTCCAGCTGGCATCTGGTGGGTACCCGTCTGGGACAAAGCTTCCAGAGGAAGGAACAGGCAGCAATCTTTGTTGCTCTGCAGTCTCTGCTGGTGATACCCAAGCAAACAGGCAAACAGGGACCTCCAGCAAACTCCAGCAGACCTGCAGCAGAGGGGCCTGAATGTTAGAAGGAAAACTAACAAACAGAAAGGAATAGCATGAATATCAACAAAAAGGACGTCCACACAAAAACCCTATCTGAAGGTCACCAACATCAAAGACCAAAGGTAGACAAATCCACAAAGATGGGGAGAAATCAGCACAAAAAGTCTGAAAATTCCAAGACCAGAATGTCTCTTCTCCAAAGGATCACAACTCCTCCCCAGCAAGGGAACAAAACTGGATGGAGAATCAGTTTGACAAATTGACAGAAGTAGGCTTTAGAAGGTGGGTAATAACAAACTCCTCCAAGCTAAAAGAGTATGTTCTAACCCAATGCAAGGAAGCTAAGAATGTTGAAAGAAGGTTAGAGGAATTGCTAACTAGAATAACCAGTTTAGAGAAGAACATAAATGACCTGATGGAGCTGAAAAACAGCACGAGAACTTCGTGAAATGTACAAAAGTATGAACAGCCAAATCAAACAAGTGGAAGGAAGCATATCAGAGATGGAAGATCAACTTCATGAAATGAAGCACGAAGACAAGATTAGAGAGAAAATAATGAAAAGGAATCAACAAAGCCTCCAAGAAATATGGGACTATGTGAAAGACCAAACCTACGTTTGATTGGTGTACCTGAAAGTGACAGGGAGAATGGAAGCAAGTTGGAAAACACTCTTCAGGATATTATCCAGGACAACTTCCCCAACCTAGCAAGACAGGCCAAAATTCAAATTCAGGAAAGACATAGAACACCATAACGATACTCCTCGAGAAGAGCAAGCCCAAGACACGTAATTGTCAGATTCACCAAGATTGAAACAAAGAAAAAAATCTTAACGGCAGCTAGAGAGAAAGGTTGGGTTACCCACAAAGGGAAACCCATCAGGCTAACAGCAATCTCTCTGCAGAAACCCTACAAGCCAGAAGAGAGTGGAGGCCAATAGTCGACATTCTTAAAGAAAATAATTTTCAACCCAGAATTGCATATCCAGCCAAACTAAGCTTCATAAGCAAAAGAGAAATAAAATCCTTTACACACAAGCAAATGCTGAGAGATTTTGTCACCACCAGGCCTGCCTTAGAAGAGCTCCTTAAGAAAGCACTAAAAATGGAAAGGAACAACTGGTACCAGCCACTGCAAAAACATACCAAATTGTAAAGACCATCGACACTATGAAGAAACTGCATCAACTAATGGACAAAATTAAAAGCTAGCATCATAATGACAGGATCAAATTCACACATAACTGTATTAACCTTAAATGTAAATGGGCTAAATGCCCCAATTAAAAGACACAGACTGGCAAACTTGATAAAGAGTCAAGACCATTGGTGTGCTGTATTCAGGAGCCCCATCTCATGTGCAAAGACACACATAGGCTCAAAATAAAGGGGGAAGAATATTTACCAAGCAAATGGAAAACAAAAGAAAAGCAGGGGTTGTAATCCTAGTCTCTGATAAAACAGACTTTAAACCAACAAAGATCAAAAGAGACAAAGAAGGTCATTACATAATGGTAAAGGGATCAATGCAACAAGAAGACCTAACTATCCTAAATATACAGGCACCCAATACAGGAGCACCCAGATTCATAAAGCAAGTTCTTAGAGACCTACAACGAGACTTAGACTCCCACGCAATAATAGTGGGAGACTTTAACACCCCAATGTCAATATTAGACAGATCAACAAGACAGAAAATTAACAAGGATATTCAGGAATTGAACTCAGCTCTGGACCAAGGAGACCTAACAGACATCTACCGAACTCTTTACCCCATGTCAACGGAATATACATTTTTCTCAGGACCACATCACACTTATTCTAAAATTAACCACATAATTGGAGGTAAAACACTCCTCAGCAAATGTAAAAGAATGGAAATCATAACAGTCTCCCAGACCACAGTACAATCAAATTACAACTCAGGATTAAGAAACTCACTCAAAACTGCACAACTACATGGAAACTGAACAACCTGCTCCTGAATGACTACTGGGTAAATAATGAAATTAAGGCAGAAATAAATAAGTTCTTTGAAACCAATGAGAACAAAGACACAACATACCAGAATCTCTGGGACACAGCTAAAGCAGTGTTTAGAGAGAAATTTATAGTACTAAATGCCCACAAGAGAAAGCAGGAAAGATCTAAAATCAAAACCTTACCATCACAATTAAAAGAACTAGAGAAGCAAGAGCAAACAAATTCAATAGCTAGCAAAAGACAGTAAATAACAGAGATTACAGCAAAACTGAAGGAAATAGAGACACAAAATAATCCTTCAAAAATCAATGAATCCAGGAGCTGGTTTTGGAAAATATCAACAAAATAGGTACACCACTAGCCAGACTAATAAAGAAGAAAAGAGAGAAGAATCAAATAGATGCAATAAAAAATGATAAAGGGTATATCACCACTGATCCCACAGTGCGAACAAATTCAAAAGCTAACAGAAGACAAGAAATAAATAAGATCAGAGCAGAATTGAAGGAGATAGAGACACAAATAACCCTTCAAAAAGCAATGAATCCAGGAGCTGGTTTTTTGAGATCTAAAATACATAGACTGCTAGCAAGACTAATAAAGAAGAAAAGAAAGAAGAATCAAATAGATACAATACAAAAATGATAAAGGGGATATCACCAATGATCCCACAGAAATACAAGCTACCATCAGAGAATACCATAAACACTCTATGCAAATAAACTAGAAAATCTAAAAGAAATGGATACATTCCTGGACACATACACCCTCCCAAGTCTAAACCAGGAAGAAGTTGAATCCGTGAATAGACCAATAACAAGTTCTGAAATTGAGGCAGTAATTAATAGCCTACTAACCAAAAAAAGTCCAGGACCAGATGGATTCACAGCTGAATTCTACCAGAGGTACAAAGAGGAGCTGGTACCATTCCTTCTGAAACTATTCCAAACAATGGAAAAAGAGGAACTCCTCCCTAACTCATTTTATGAGGCCGGCATCATCCTGATACCAAAATCTGGCAGAGACACAAGAAAAAAAGGAAATTTCAGGCCAATATCTCTGATAAACATTGATGCAAAAATCCTCAATAAAATACTAGCAAACCAAATCCAGCAGCACATCAGAAAGCTTATCCACCATGATCAAGTTGGCTTCATCCCTGGGATGCAAGTCTGGTTCAACATACACAAATCAATAAACTTAATCCATCACACAAACAGAACCAATAACAAAAACCACACGATTATCTCAATAAATGCAGAAAAGGCCTTCAATAAAATTCAACGCCGCTTCATGGTAAAAACTCTCAATAAACTAGGTATTTATGGAAGGTATCTCAAAATAATAAGAGCTATTTATGACAAACCCACAACCAATATCATTATGAATGGGCAAAAACTGGAAGCATTCCCTTTGAAATTCCCAAGACAAGGATGCTGTCTCTCACCACTCCTATTCAACACAGTATTGGAAGTTCTGGCCAGGGCAATTAGGCAACAGAAAGGAATAAAGGATATTCAAATAGGAAGAGAGGAAGTCAAATTGTCTCTGTTTGCAGATGACATGATTGTATATTAAGAAAACCCCATTGTTAGGCTGAGGTGGGTGGATCACGAGTTCAGGAGATTGAGACCATCCTGTGGATCATGAGGTCAGGAGACTGAGACCAACACAGTGAAACCCCGTCTCTACTAAAAATACAAAATAAATTAGCCAGGCTTGGTGGTGGGTGCCTGTAGTCCCAGCTACTCAGGAGGCTGAGGCAGAAGAATGGCGTGAACCCGGGAGGCGGAGCTTGCAGTGAGCCGAGATCGAGCGATTGCACTCCAGCCTAAGCGACAGAGCAAGACTCCATCACAAAAAGAAAAAAAAAGAAAAAAGAAAACCCCATTGTCTCAGCTGAAAATCTCCTTAAGCTGATAAGCAACTTCAGCAAAGTCTCAGGATACAAAATCAATGTGCAAAAATCACAAGCATTCCTGTACACCAGTAACAGACAAACAGAGAGCCAAATCATGAGTGAACTCCCACTCACAGTTGCTACAAAGAGAATAAAATACCTAGGAATACAACTTACAAGGGATGTGAAGGACCTCTTCAAGGAGAACTACAAACCACTGCTCAAGGAAATAAGAGAGGACACAAACAAATGGAAAAACATTCCATGCTCATGGACAGGAAGAATCAGTACCGTGAAAATGGCCATACTGTCCAAAGTAATTTATAGATTCAATGCTATCCCCATCAAGCTACCATTGAATTTCTTCACAGAATTAGAAAAAACTACTTTAAGTTTTACATGGAACCAAAAAAGAGCCCGCATTGCCAAGTCAATCCTAAGCCAAAAGAACAAAGCTGGAGGCATCACGCTACCTGACTTTAAACTATACCACAAGGATATAGTAACCAAAACAGCATGGTACTGGTACCAAAACAGATATATAGACCAATAGAACAGGACAAAGGCCTCAGAAATAATGCCACACATCGCCAACCATGTGATTTTTGAGAAACCTGACAAAAACTAGCAACAGGGAAAGGAATCCCTATTTAATAAATAGTTTTGGGAAAACTGGCTAGCCATATGCAGAAAACTGAAACTGGACCCCTTCCTTACATCTTAAACAAAAATTAACTCAAGATAGATTAAAGACTGAAATGTAAGACCCAAAACCATAAAAACCCTAGAAGAAAACCTAGGCAATACCATTCAGGACATAGGTATGGGCAAAGACTTCATAACTGAAATACCAAAAGCAATGGCAACAAAAGCCAAAATTGACAAATGGCAACAAAAGCCAAAATTGACAAAATTGAACAGGCAACCTACAGAATGGGAGAAAATTTTTGCAATCTATCAATCTGACAAAGGGCTAATGTCGAGAATCTACAAAGAACTTGACGAATTTACAAGAAAAAAACAAACAACCCCATCAAAAAGTGGGCAAAGGATATGAACAGACACTTCTCAAAAGAAGACATTTATGCAGCCAACAAACATATGAAAAAATGCTCATCATCACTGGTCATTAGAGAAATGCAGATCAAAACTATAATGAGATACTATCTCATGCCAGTTAGAATGGCGATTATTAAAAAGTCAGGAAACAACAGATGCTGGACAGGATGTGGAGAAATAAGAATGCTTTTACACTGTTACTGGGAGCATAAATTAGTTCGACCATTGTGGAAGACAGTGTGGAGATTCCTCAAGGATCTAGAAGTAGAAATACCATTTGACCCAGCAATCTCATCACTGGTATACACCCAGAGGATTATAAATTATTCTACTATAAAGACACATGCACACATATGTTTATTGCAGCACTGTTCACAATAGCAAAGACTATGCCCAACCTAAACGCCCATCAAGGACAGACTGGATAAAGAAAATGTGGCACATATACACCTTGGAATACTATGCAGCCATAAAAAAGGATGAGTTCACGTCCTTTGCAGGGACATGGATGAAGCTGGAAACCATCCAGCTTTTCAGCAAGCTAGCAAACTAGCGTTCTTAGCAAACTAACACAAGAACAGAAACCCAAACACCACATGTTCTCACTCATGTGTGGGAATTGAACACATGGACACAGGGAGCGGAATATCACATACCGGGGTCTGTTGTGGGGTGGGGGGCTGGGGGGATTACAGCATTAGGAGAAATATCTAATGTAGATGACGGGTTGATGAGTGGAGCAAACCACCAAGGCACGTGTATAGCTATGTAACAAACCTGCATATTCTGCACATGTACCCCATAACTTAAAGTATAATTTAAAAAAAAGAACAAAAATCTTCTCATTCAGTTATAGAATATAATACTGCCTTGGAATTATCCTCATTTGAAGAGCAGCACAGGAGTTCAGCCTCCTGTTGTCAACCTTACCTATTTTCAATGGCTCCAAAATCTAATGTTGAAAGTGTTACAAAAAACTAACATTTTACCTTAATATTTAAGATTTCAGTAATATATATTCACATATGTGCGCAAAATAACATAAAATACGACTTTGGCTTTAATGGCTTTATTGGCACTGATTTTTATCTTTTTATATCTGATATTTTGTCTAGGTCTATGGTTCACCTGAAATACTGATTGTAATGCCAGAATCCTTCTAGATAATCATATTTGATTTCCGATATTGCAAACAGTTATTTCATTTGATCCAAGTTATAATACAGTGAGGTATGAAAAAATTCTGAAAGACTTGAAAAGTTTGTGCTACCTATCTGAGTTTTCACCACCTATCAGAAATCAGGAGGTTGTGATGCTGTTTGCCTAGTAATCAGAAGACTACTGTTGACACGGGGCTTACTTTAAACTTCAGGACTAGGTGAAAAGCCTTGTTACTTGCTTAGGACTTTATCCAAATCAAAGGAAAGTGAAATTAACATAGAATAGGATATGTTCCCGCAAAACCTGCACATGGACATTTAAGGCAGCTTTGTTCATAATTTCTAAAACTTAGAAGCAACCAAGACGTCCTTCAGTAGGTGAATGGATAAACAAACTGTGGTACATCCAGACAAGGCAATATCAGTCAGCAGTAAAATGAAATAAGCTGTCAAGCCATGAAAAAACATGGAGGATCCTAAGATGCATATTACCCAGTGAAAGAAGCCCAACTAAGAAAGCTACAATACTATCTCATTCCAACTATACAGCACTGTGGGAAAGGCAAAACTGTGGAGACAGTAAAACACTCAGTGTTTCTTTTGGGTTGGGTTAATGGCTAAGAATTTTTAGGGCAGTGAAAATATTCAGTATGACACTACAATGGTGGATACATGTATTAGTCTGTTCTCATGTTGCTAATAAAGACATACCCAAGACTGGGTAATTTATAAAGGAAAGAGGTTTAATATACCCACAGTTCCACATGGTTGGAGAGGCCTCACAAACATGGTGGGAGGCGAATGAGGAGCAAAGACATCTTACATGGCAACAGGCGAGTGCAAGGAGACTCCCCTTTATAAAACCATCAGATCTTGTGAGACTTACTCACTATCACGAGAACAGCATGGGAAAGACCTGCCCCCATGATTCAATTACCTCCCACTGGGTCCCTTCCATGACATGTGGGAATTATGGGAGCTACCATTCAAGATGAGATTTGGGTAGGGACACAACCAAACATGTCATTGCATGTCACCATACATTTGTCTAAACCCACAGAATGTACAACACCAAGAATGAACCCTAATGTGAACTTGGGACTCTGTCCATTTGGGTTCATTGATAGCAACAAGTGAGCCTTTGTGGTGGGACATGTTGATAATGGGGAGTGGATGAGAGTATATGGGATATATCTGTATCTGCTTCTCAATTTTGCTGTGAACCTAAAACTACTCTAAAAATAAAGTTTTTTTAATAAAAAAAATAGGATTTCTTTTTGGAGGGTTGCTTCTAATGGCCTACTGCCAATTGTGCATGCAAGATGATTAAAAATATGGCAGGTGACATTGAGCTGTAAAGTGCACCAGATGATATGGTTTTGCTTTCCCTTTATATGAGTGACAGACCCCAACATTGATAGGTAAAATTATTTAAGTAATTTGCAGACTAGTCTGAATCACATACATCCCAGAAGCATGAAAATTTAGTTATGACAGTAATGAGAATTTCTTTGCCAGTGAGTACCTACTATCCTACATAAAGTCAAGCCACATACAGTATTGTTATGTGTGTGTGTGAGAGAGACAGAAAGACAGAGACTGAGAGAGAGAGAGAGAGAGAGAGAGAAAGAGTTCTCTTTTGTCTGACTTCCTTTTGCATGTATTATTAGCACAGTGTCTTTCTTTATGAGAAGTTCAATGATTGAAGGTGTTTGTCATCCCATATTCCCCTGGCCACGTGTCCCATCTCCGTACTGCAGGTCTACTACCCACTTCCCATTCCTTTGTCGCTCTCTCTTTTCTTTTTGCCCTTTGGATTTTCCAGATGGCATGTCTAGCACTTCCTTTAGTATTTTAAGCGGACCCTCGCTTGCAGCATTGCTTCCTAGTGCACTGTCTTTTATAACAGAGTTAAAAATAGTTTAAAAGCAGAGTAGAAGCCACACGATTGGGCCAAAGCCAAAGCCTCTAAACTCACGGGAGCTCAGTTGTTGCTTTAAATTTTGATGTTCATGTTTGTATATGACTCAGACCTCTGTGAAATGACAAGTCTTGAGTTGAACCCCCTAATAATAAGCACAAGATAGATCTTGGTGCATAAAGCTGGTAAGCTTCATTTACTCTTGAGCCTAAAATCTGAAAGGTCCATCGCAGCCCAGACATCCTGTCTCTTAACTTTTTGTCTGTAATTACTTGGGGATTTTTTTGTTGGTTTTCTTCTTTCCTATGGTCTACGATCACCAAGTCAGCTGATACTTAACAAATAGTTTGATGTAGAAATTGACAATTTTATTCACAAAAAGTAGTTTAGTTTTGCTTCCCTCTCTTCCCCTGTAATTACTTCTTCCCAGTAATTTTTTTATTTTTTTATAAACAAAAAACTACATGATCTAAAAGCCCTGTTCTTGTTTGTTTGTTTATTTGTTTTGCTTTTGTCTGTACTGGTTTGATCTAGAAACAGCAGGTTCTGGGACACACCAACACAACTCTAGCATCAAATGATTTATGTGACTATACCCCATTACAGCCTTCCTATTTATAGACTGACAATTGTACTATTTTTCTTTTATTACGGTTTCATTAATTTTGGTCAATAATTGTGAATATTCTTCTTAAATATACTTTATTTTTCTAAGATGGTTTTCACAAAGTTACTCTTGTTTTTTTCCTATATGAACTGGCACAACTAGAGTATATTTAGTTGATTTTTTTACATTTTATAATTATTCTCACTCCACAAACTCACGTGCTTCTCCTAGGTTGCTTTGGTCATTGTCCTTTGAGTGATAGTCCTTATAGGACCAATGTTGTGTGTGTGTGTGTGTGTGTGTGCATGTGTGTGTGCATGTGCTTGATTTCATCTGTTCTGCGTCCTCCTCTCCTTTAGAACTGTTTTGGGAAGCTCTTGAATACACACATTACTTCAATTTTTAAGTGCTCTCCCATACATAGTGATAATAAAAGTATAGGTCTGCAATCTGCCATCTGTGATTCAGAAGTCCAAAACACCTGAAAAACCATGTTTTGAGTATTTGTTTAGTTACTCATTTGGAGGCAAACCTGCTCTGCCCTAAAGTTATGAGACAGCCAGGCCCACCCCACAGATGGAGCACCACTGTCTTTATTTAAGCTTCTTCTTCTGGCTAGCCACACAGTTTAGGGCAGCAGTAGGGGGTGTTTGATCACCAGAAGCTGTCCTAGACCTTCCAGGGTGTCATAATGTACAGCACATGCACCCTATAACTTTTCTAAGATCTGAAAAATAAGTCTGAATTTGACACACATCTGATACAAAGGGTTTGGGGCAAGGGTTTGTAGGTCTGTATTTTGAAGTAAAATTGAATTTGGGATTTTCTGCACTGTGATACTGTTTGTTTCACTAGTTTCAGTATAAATGGTGAATTGTAAAAATTTAGCCAAGGCCAAAATCATTTCTTGAGCTATGATAAAATCCTGACCTTAGTTTTTCACCATTTCAAAAAGCGTTAAATGATTTCAGGAATTTGGAAATTCTAAAGTAATTAAATATTCACTAAATAATATTTCCCCCATGAATTAGGGCTTTGTCTTTAATTGATAATCTGACCTCCATTCACATTAGACAATGGTTGTTGTCATTCCAGAAATAACTGAGCATTCCGAGTGGGAAAATAAAGAGGAAAACATTTGCCCAAGTGTTCAAAGTTCTACTTGATCGTTGTTTCAGGATGACATATGTAGGGCTAGCCCTATGTAACACTGTGAAGGGGAAAGAATTCACTTTGATCCCTACTCCCGGATATTTGTCTCAGCAAGCCTCCGAAGCCCCGTCTTGCTCCCAGAGTAATTTAATATTTCTTAGCTAGTGACGAATCACTCCTGAGGTTCATGTTCTAATGACGTTATCATAGGTTGAGGCTCCATCTAGGGACAATTACAGTGTAAAAGTTGGCACCTGGATTTTAAAAATGAAGTCGTCAAAGAATTAATCTAGAATTGTGGAATGACCAAACTTAGGATGCGCACATAGGGAGGAACTTACGTCTGACGAGCCTTCATATGAACCTGCTAGACGGCTTGCCTCCATCGGTCACTCAATTGCCCCTTTATATTCTGGATATAGGCTTGATTTCTCCTGATTTGTTTTCCTTTTTCAATACACCATACTTTGTTAAGATGGAATGGGCGAAAAAAAAAGTGGCTTACAGCAGAATGTAATTGGCCCTGAAATCTAGGGTATAGAAGATTGGACAGGGGCTCTCTCCCAAGGTTAAAACATTATTCTGAAAATCATCTTTCACAGAAGGCCTGCATTTGCACTACTTCTAAGTTACATAATTAGAGGAAAAGGAGGTACTTAATGGTGGTCCAGGTGAATATTTGATTTCTGTCACTTTTAATATTCATTTTCATTTGTCTTTCACATGCTAACAGTTTGCCATCTGTATAGTAATAGCTGTAGTCCCACCCAGTGCCAGGGTTCACTGACAAGCTGGAGAGCCATTGCGAATCTGTGGGATGAAGATGACTTTAGAGAACGAAATGGCAACAAGTACACAAATGCAAAGAAGAGTTTTGGATTTGGATTAAGAGGTTTGAAAATGGTATCCTTAACCCAGTTTGAGCATATTTAAAGAATTCCTTTATATTTGTGTAATTCTTTGTTATTAGAATGTTCAATTATTGGGAAATAGAGAAAGACATTTAATATCACTTTGCTTTAGTGATGTCCTGTAGGCAGCTATGAGAGTCTCATATTTCTAAATCACTTTTATCTACATAGTAAATTCATATCATATGCATGATTAACTTGCAGGCTTTTATGTATCATCCACTACTTAATAAAAGAGAGAGACGGGAAATAATTTGAATGACGTAAGCACCTCAGCCAGTCATTGGTCCCAGTGAGCACGTGGCCCGAGGGAAGCATCAGGCTGGGAGTCCCACAAAAAGCCTGTGGAGTCTGGAAACCTCTAGGAGCAGAGATGTACCCGATGCAGAGACAGGAGCCTCAGCCTTGGAATGGCAAGGGCGTTCATGCAGCCAGCAAGGAGCTTGGAAACGAACTCATCCCAGAGTCCTCAGAAATGAATGCAGCCCTGTGGACACCCCAATTGTGCAACAAGCAGAATTAATAAAGCATGTTTAAAATGGAGAAATTTGGAAAAAAATAACATGAAAGTCATTCCTACAGTATTTTATATTGAGAATAATGTGTATGAATGTTGTTGTTTGCATGCATCTCAATGGGACTGTTTCCTACAAGTAAGCAAGCAATCCTGTAGTCATTATCCATAAAAGTGCATATTCCATAATTGCACATATTTATTACACTTCGGAAATGGCAAATATTTTAGGTCAGAAAAACAACACTATTGAAATCTAATATTATCTTTCTGTGTTCTTTAATTTCATTCTTACTATTTATCACTAGGCTAGAAATATTATGCTAAAATGAGAGAAATGGGAAATTAGAGATTGATCTAAACCATAGAGAGGAAAACAACTCTTACACATTTTAAAGAAACTACTCAGGGTATTAGTATAAATCTAACTTCATCACTTGCAAAATATATTTCTTTAATTTATTTTTGGCTTTATGAAAATTACACATTCCCTTAGATTAAAAAATCAAACCATTCCACAAGGGAGAAAAATAGCAGTTCTCCATCATGTGGTCCTTCTTTAGAAGCAGCCACTTTCAAATATTGATTCTGATATTTAGCTATTATTCTGATAGTTGCTTCTGTATCTCTGAGTAAGATTTGTGTATTATTGTTTCTCTTTGTTTCTGGCTGGGATAGTGTCTAGTGACTTTCCATTTTGTAAGTTCAGAATTTAGATTTGTTGCCCGCATTCTACATACACCAGCAATTCTCCTACACCCAAACTCCAAACCCAGTTATATTACAGTTTTGAGAGAAAATATCAGTGTTTCCTTAATAGTGATCACACAGGTGATAATCACAGTGGAGACTTACAGGTATAATGATTGCATTGTCTTCTTGTACAATATTTTTGTCCGTTTTCTCTGTTGTCTTATTTGGTTGTTATATAATTTGTTCCAATTTCTAATTTAGGTTCAAACTGTATTAGAAGGACAATCTCCATCATGCAATGTCTGTGTGCCCTCCTTTTCTTGAAACATCCCTTCTATAGCCCTTGGCCCCACTGATCCTACATGGGCCAGTTTCCCCCTCTTCCTGGTTCATTGCACTTAACCAGGGAGTTCCACTCATTACTGTGCTGGCAGGTCCCTTCTCTTGCAACCTGAGTTAAATCCCCTAAACCTTTTCTATGTCGGTTTATCACTTAAATTGCAGTGGAGCCCATCCCTTAGCAACTTCATAAGAAAGAATGCCATGTAGGAGGTAAATTATTGAGACATATGCATTAGGGTCACACTAGGCTGATTGTAACTGATAATCTAACCTTCATGGCATAGCCAAATAGTTCTGCTTTTGTTTTTGTTTCCATACGGCGAGAAGCATGAAGGCAGGAAATTCAGGTCTGGTGTGGTGTCTGCTATGTCACTAATGTCTCAAGTCCATTCCATTCTTGCTTTACATCATCCTTGGTGTTACTTCTAAATTCACATGTGTGCTCCAAGAAGAAAGAGGGGAACAAAAACTTCTCCTTACATACCTGTATTTTTAAATAGGAGAAATAAAACCTTTCCAGCAGAATTCCACATATATCATATTGACTAGATTTATGTAACATAAATACTCCTGCATGTTATTATGCTTACTTTCTGAGCACTCTTCTGTGATAAGCAACATTGTGATGCTATTAATAAGGAAGATGAGGGAGTAGATAGTAGTATGCAATTTTAGTGGACTCCATCACTCTATGTATGTCTGTCTATCTATCTATCTATCATCTATCTATCTATATTTTTTCTATTTATGCTCTCATACTTTATTATTTGTTTACCTGAACATAGAATTCTGGGTTGGAAACTACTTTTCCTCAGAATTTGAAAGCATTTCCTATTGTGTTCTCACAGAGACTGCTGCTATGTAAAAGCTCACCAGACTTCCGGTTTCTTACACTACTGATGTAACCTCCCCCAATACCTTCTCCTGTGTTTTGTGATTTCACGATTAAGTGTTCCTTTGTGACCACCAATGTGGGCTCTCACTGAGGCTGCTCCATCTGTCAATCCATGTCCTGCTGCTGTGGATGGACTCTAACCTTAGTTCTGTGATAATGTCCTAATTCTCTTTTTGTGGGTCTCCTATTATTCAGATGTTGGTCTACTGGATGGATCCTCTCATACTCTTACCCATTTTTCTCTTCCATCTTTTCTTTATTGTTGTTCTACTTTCTAGGAAGTTTTCACAAGATTATGTCTCAATCCTTCTTTTGGAATGTTTGTACATCCCATCACATTTTAATATGAAGGGATATTTTGGCTCCGAATCTCTTTCCTTTTCATATAAACTCTTGTTCTTATCTTCTCTTATTGTCCCGAAAATATCAGGTTTTTCCATTTTTTTCTATAACTCTTATTTGCTCCAAGTTTCTCAGTTTGTCTTTTGTTTGGTTTCTTCTTCTTTTTTATATTAGGGGTTATTCTCATACGCCTGAAAATCCTTGGCCCTCAAAAGCTAAATTCAAGGTTTCCTGCTTCCAAACTATTGTTGCTATAATCCTTGATTCTGTTGGGTTGGTCATATTTCCTTAGGCTTTTGCCTTCCTTTGATCCCTTTACTATCACTTTGTGAGCTTTGAGAGTAACCAGAAATCTACCATATTTATGAGGATGGCAAAGTTATTTGTCATCTTTAAAATACACAGTTCTTATAGTTTCCTTTCTCTAATCCTTTAACAACCCCTGCCCACTTAACCAGTGGAAGAACAAATATTTAGAACTCCCTGAAGTAAGAAATAAGAAACAATATTTCTTCCAACTCAAAATGTATCCAGGAAGTCTATGTATGAGATCAGCTTACAGTATTCACTTCAGACCCCAAATCACGATATGTTGCCTGACAAGTATACAGAAAAATTGTGCTGAATACTTAAAATATAGCTTACCTAAAACTTTATTTATAGTAGTCTGACTAATGACATCCTGACCTAGGAATTCAAGAAAGGGCTACTTTTCCAGGCTGTGTATTTGAGTCCTTCAGACTCTGCCCTAACCTCACCCTTGGAAACCACATAAAAGTTGCTACGATTGACACAGGGAGGGGAACATCACACACCAGGGCCTGAAGGGGGCAGAGAGGTAAGGGGAAGGAGAGCATTAGGGCAAATACCTATTGCACGCAGGGCTTAAAACCTAGTTGACGGGTTGACAGGTGCAGCAAACCACCATGGCACATGTGTACCTATGTATACATGTACCTATGCACATTCTGCACGTGTATCCTAGAAATTAAAGTAAAATTAAAAAAATAAAAAATAAAAGCAAACAAACAAAGTTGCTACAGCTATCTGTGCCCCTGACTGGAAAAAACCTACCTCCTCTCCTTCTTTGCTCACACTATATCCCAACTCCCGTGGTTCTAGATACACCTGGCTTCAGATATTTGCTCGTACTATGGTTCCATGAAGTATTTTTCACCTAAGTCATCTAGAAATTATTCACACATTTTTGATAGAGTTTAGAAAATTGCATATGAATAATGACGGTTGTCTCAAGCCTTAGACAAAGAACCTTTACAGTCTTAATATTTTCCATAACATATACAATAAATAAAATTTTTAAAGGCTGATTAATATTCATGTATGTCTACAAGTTCTATAGAAATCATTTCAAGGAGTTGTAAATAATTTATTGAGGAGTGGTAATCTCATACTTAAACAGAAAACCTGGGAAACGAAATAAAACCTCTAATAGTAAGGAACTCCCTATCAGTTAAACAAAACCTCCCAGAAGCAGTAGTAGTCCACTTAACTATAGCCAGTTGCCTAACAACTTCGCCTATTTGGAATTCAGCTGAGGACATAAATGCAAACATCAAAGTTCCCCAAATGGCCCCATGAGACTCTAAAACTCTTTTATCTTTAAACTTGTAATCATAAGAAGGTTTTTCCAACTCTCACTTGGGGTCAAATTTATTTTGCACAAAATTCAAACAAAAAACATTGTCTTATTCTAAAGCTGTATGATGGAAAGATGAAAAGTGAGCTGGTATAGGTAAGTATTCTAATGAGAGAAAACTAAATAGCTAGCAAGATAGAAGACAGAAAATATATTCTAAAATGAAACTGAGAAATAGAATGAACCATGTGGTACTGAGTTAGATTTAGAGACATCAGTATGATCTCGTGTTTAACTTAATATAGAAACAGATGGATAGATACAGAAATAAGTGTATATATGTGTGCATTTATCAGTTAGTATACATACATATATTTCCTAGCTCTGTCTGCTAAGATAGTAGCAGTGACACCCAGCAGCAATAAGCTCACCCCAAATGCAGAACTTGGTTTCTAATACTATTCTCCTATAAAAGAATCCAGGGATCCTTGGATAAATTACCAATTTCAGGGCTCTACAGGAAATACGTAAAATGATCCCAAAGCATCTTTTAGTTCCAGAAAGAAAGGAACTGCTGAAACAACACAATTATGGGGACATGTTAAAGGGACATAGGTGCCAACCTGCTAGAGCTCCCAAGGATGAAAGCTGAAAAAATTTGAGCAGCAAAATAAATAAGAGTATTGGATTAAAACCCAAAGTATAAAATAAATAAGAGTATTGGATTAAAACCCAAAGTATAAAATAAATATTCATGAATTCACACTGATATAAATAAATGATTGAATATGTAAATAAAAAAGATTTCTTAGCCTGTTTTCTGATGCTATTATTGAATACCACAGACTAGGTAATTTATAAAAGGATAAATATATATTTCTCACAGTTCTGGAGACTGGAAAGTCCAAGAGCAAGACACTAGCATATGGTGACAGTCATCCCATGGTAAGAAACCAGGCAGGAGTGAGCATGGGAGACAGACAGTGAGGAAAGGGCAGGGGAGACAGACAGTGAGGAAGGGGGGCAAACATTAGGAGACCACTCCTGAAATTACTAACCCATTCTCCAGGAAATGGCATTAATTACTTCATGAGAGTGCAGCCACGATAACTTGATTCCCTCATAAAGGTTCTGCCTCTTCATACTGTTACAATAGCAATTAAACCTCAACATGGGTTTTGGAGGGGACATTCAGCCCAGAGCAGTGAGAGAAGGAACAAATCTGCCTCCCAGAGGAATTTCAAATAAATTAGGTAGACACTCTACCCTCAAGGAGTTGGAGCATAAATTACCACCACTTAAGTATGGGCTGGCGACAGTGACTTCCTTCCAAAGAGTACAGTACAAAAAGGGATGAGGAGAAAGACCCTTATAGAGGAGAAACATGGCCAACACTACCTCAGTCAGGTGATCAAGCCCAACATCAATAGCCCTAAATCATGTTGATGGCACCTACCCTTGCTAGGATATGATGAATGTTGAAATTTACCTCTATGGTCTTCCTCTCCAAAACATAGCCCTCCAGTCTAGCTTTGAGAGAAATGTCAGACAAATCCAGATTGAGAGACATTCTCCCAAATATCTGACCAGATCAAATCTGTCAAGGTCATCAAGAGCAAGGAAAGTCCGAGAAACTGCCACAGCAAGAGGAACCTAGGGAGACAGACATGATGACCAAATGAAATATGGGATTCTGGATGCAATTCTGGAACCAAAAAGACAACTTTAAGTAAAAATGAAGGAAACACAAATAAAGCATGAACTTTGGTTGATAATAACATATTGATATTGGTTCCTTAATTGCTTCAAACATAGAGTAGAAACTGGATGAAGAAGAAGAAACTGGATGAAGAGTATACAGAAATTCTCTTTACTAAAACAGGTTTTTAAAAATAAAAGGCAATAGAACTCCAAGTATTGCCGGTTTGAAGTAATTCAGTATACATGCAGCCAAATTTATATAATACAGTGGAGCGTAAAAGTGGAAAAACCTATTTTTACAGACTGATACATCTGAGTTCAGTTTCTAGGTAAACACTTTCTAACCCTATATTTTTTTGGCGTACTTAACCTTTGCTGAGACTCAGTTTTCTCATCTGGAAAATTGAAATAATCATAGTATTTACATCATAGAGCTTTATGAACAATAAATTATTAATTAATATAAAGTACTTAGCACCATTCCTGGAAGATAAAGATCATTCAATAAATGTTAGCTATTATTATAAAATATTAAAGCACAATACACTAATGTTCACAATAACGGTGTAAGATTTTTGTAAAAGATGAGATTACATATAGAATAACTTTATCAAGAACAAAGAAAAGTGATACATTATAGAAAGTCCTATCCAATGTGTTGAATGAAAAATGGACTCATTTAAGCACTGCAGAGAGAGAAGTGGGCAGTAGGCGTTGCATATGTGGGGACAAAGTGTCAGAGGTCTTCACGGGCTGTGATTGTTTTCCTGGTAGATATTCTACTGAATGTGGGCTGGAGAGCTAGATGGTGGTGTGGGAGCCATAATGTTCAAGGCTGAAGGTTAGAGATGCTACAGTCATTGTAATAATGGGGCCTCATGATATGAATGTGGAAGTGAGGACCTCTAACTAGAAAACTTTACTTCCTCAACTCAAAATACCCTTCCCTGATAATTTGAGATAACCAAAATATTCCTTTAGATAAATTAATCCTTTAATTAGAAGAAACAACAGTGTTAGAGGTAATATATTCACCACCAATCTTTCCGATATTTTGATCATAGTTACTCAATGGAGTGGATGGCTTGGAATGGTAAAATGTAAATATTGGAGGAAGAGTCCCTGCTTAACTCTTACTGGATGAACGTGCATGCTGTCAGGGATTCAAATGCATGCTTTCACTAGTTACCTGTTAACTTGGCAGTTCAACTGTCTCTTCTAAGTCTGGGAACAGATTTTGCAAATTCCCCTTCCAGGTGTGGCCAAGGGTTAGAGTTGACCAAGGGAGCAACTCCATGAATCTGGGATATGAGTGAACTGGAAGCTTCTATGTCACTGGCTGGAATTTCTCTGACCAGATTTTGAGGAGTAAAAGTACTCAGAGACTGAGCCAACAAAAGCAGCAAACAGGCTCTTTGTTGTCTCTTTCATCTCTCTTTAATAATTCCTCAATTCCCTGGTTTTCTTTATAATCTGTGGCAGGAGTTCATTCAATCTTGCCATTTGCCCTTTGATGGCAAATGCTTAGAAGAAAATGACCCTGCAAGCTCCTGCAAGGTCAGAGAGTTTGTTGAGCCTTAAAGAGCCCCAATACAATATCCCCATTTGCCTGGAACAGTCCCAGTTTATTTCTTTTTATTTCAATCAAGAAAGAATGGTAAAAAGTCAATTTATTAACAAGAACTATTTATTTTGTGTATTTGTTTTTATTTGCATAAATGTATGGGTACAAGTGCAATTGTGTTATATGTATATATTATTAATAGCCATTCTGACCGGTCATTCTGATTGGTGTAAAGTGATATTTCATTTGTGAAGTCCGAGATTTTTGTGTATCCATCACCCAAATAATGTACATTATATTCACTAAATCATCTCTCATCATCTAGCTTCCTTCTACCCCATGACCTTCCAATTCTTCAGTGTCTATCAGTCCACACTGTATGTTCATTTGTACAAATTATTCAGCTCCTACTTATAAGCAAGAACATTTGTATTTGCCTTTCTGAGTTGTTTCACTTAAGACAATGGCCTCCAGTCCTATTCATGTTGCTGCAAAAAGCATGATTTTATATATTTAATGCTCAATAGTATTTCACTGTGTATATATATATACCACATTTTTTATTCAATAATTCATTGATACACCCTTGGGTTGATTCCATATCTTTGCTATTGTGATTACTGCTGCAATAAATATACAAGTGCAGGTATCTTTCTGATATAATTATTTCTTTTTTTCTGGCTGGATACCCGGTAGTGGGATCACAGGATCAAATGGTAGTTCTGTTTTCAGTTCTCTGAGAAAGTTCCACACAATTTTCCATAGAGGTTGTACTAATTTACATTCCCATCAACAATGTTTAAGTGTTCCCTTTTTTCTACGTCCTCCCCAACATCTATTGTTTCTTGTCTTCTTAATAATTGCTATTCTGACTGGTCATTCTGACCGGTGTAAAATGATATTTCATTGTGGTTTTGATTTGCATTTCGCTGATGATAAGTGATGTTGAACATTGTTTCATATGCTTCTTGGCCACTCATGTGTCTTCTTTTGAAAAACATCTATTCGTGTCATTTGCTCTCTTTTTAATGGGATTATTTGGAAGGTTTTGTTTAGTTGTTTTATTTCATTTTAAATTCTGGATTACTTTCCTATTGGATGCATAGTTTGCAAATATTTTCTCTTACTTTGCAGACTGTCTGTTCACTCTGTTGATTATTTATTTTGTTGTGCAGAAGCTTTTTAGTATAATCAAGTCCTATTTGCCTTTGTTTATTTGGCGGTTGTTTTTGCTTGTGCTTTTGAGGTCTTAGTCATGAATTCTTCACCTAGACCAATGTCCAGAAAAGTTTTCCATAGATTTTCTTCTGGTATTTCCATAGATTCAGGTTCTATATTTAAAGCTTTAATCCAACTTGGGGTGATTTTTGTATATGGTGAGAGATAAATCCAGTTTTATTGTTCTGCATATAGCAATCCAATTTTCCCAGCACCGTTTATTGAAGAATATTCTTTCCCCATTGCATGTTCTTGTAAACTTTGTCAAAGATCAGTTGATTGTAGATATGTGGCTTTATTTCTGGATTCTCTATCTTGTTTCATTCATATATATGTCTATTTTTATACCAGTACTACGCTGTTTTATTTACTATAACCTTTTAATATAATTTGAAGTCAAGTAATGTGATGCTTCCAACTTTGATCTTTTTGCTTAGGATTGCTTTGGCTATTCAGGCTCTTTTTTGGTTTCGTATGAATTTTAGAATAGTTTTCCTCTAATTATGTGAAAAATTTTGTTGGTATTTTGATTGATAAGGATTGCATTGAATCTGTAGATTTGTGGGTGTTTTCCTATTTGTTTGTGTCATCAACAATTTTCTATTTTTTTGTGTTATCAACAATTTTCTTTCAATAATCTTCTATTGTTTTTCTTGTAGAGATATTTCACTGCCTTGGTTAAACATATTTCCAGATATTTTGTTTCAGTTTTCAGCTATTGTAAATGGAATTACGTTCTTGACTTAGTTCCCAGCTTAATAATTACTGGTATATAGAAATATTACTGACTTGTACTTTATTTTGTATTCTGAAACTTCATTAAATTTATTTATTAAATTTAAGAGATTTTTGGTAGCGTGTTTAGGGTTTTCTAGATATAAGGTAATATCATCAGAAAATTGATAATTTGAATTGCTCTTTTCCAATTTGGATGCCTGTTCTTTCTTTCTCTTGCCTGATTGCTTTGGCTAGGACTTCCAGTACTATGTTGAATAGGCATGGTGAAAGTAGGCATCCTTGTTTTGTTCCAGTTTTAGAGGGAATACGTTCAACTTTTCTCCATGGTAGGATGTTGGATGAGGATTTGTCATAGATGGCCTTTATTATTTTGAGGTGTGTTCCTTCTATACCTAGTTTGTTGAGGGTTTTTATCCTGAAAAAATGTTGAATTTTATCAAATGTTTTTCCCACATCTATGAGATGATTATATTTCTTTCTTAATTCTATGTATATCATGTATCCCTTTTATTTATTTGTGTATTTTGGACCATCCTTGCATACCTGGAATAAAACCCACTTAATCATTGTGTATTATCATTTCGACATGATGTTGGACTCAGTTTGCTAGTATTTTGCTGAGGACTTTTTCATCTATGCTCATCAGGGATATTGGTCTATCATTTTCTTTTGTTGTTGTGTTCTTGTCTGGTTTTAGTATCAAGGTGATACTGGCTTCATAGAATGAGTTAGAAAGAATCCTTGCCTCCTTAACTTTTTGGAACTCTTTCAGGATGATTTATATTTCTTCTTTTTACATTTGGTAGAATTTGGCTATGAATTTATCCGGTCCTGGGATATTTTCGTTGGTGTTTAGGGGAGACTTTTTATTACTAATCAATCATGCTACTCGTTACTGTTGTTCCTGGTCAGTTCTGAATTTTTATTTCTTTCTGGTTCACTCTTGCAAGATTGTAAGTTTCCATAAACTTATCCATTTCTTCAAGGTTTTCTAGTGTGTGAGCTTATGATTATTCATAATAGTATCTGATGATCTTTTGTATTTCTTTTTTTTTTTTTTTTTCTTTTTTTTTTTCTTTTATTATTATTATTATTATTATTATTATTATACTTTAGGTTTTATGGTACATGTGCACAATGTGCAGGTAAGTTACATATGTATACATGTGCCATGCTGGTGCGCTGCACCCACCAACTCGTCATCTAGCATTAGGTATATCTCCCAATGCTATCCCTCCCCCCTCCCCCCACCCCACAACAGTCCCCAGAGTGTGATGTTCCCCTTCCTGTGTCCATGTGTTCTCATTGTTCAATTCCCACCTATGAGTGAGAATATGCGGTGTTTGCTTTTTGTTCTTGCGATAGTTTACTGAGAATGATGATTTCCAATTTCATCCATGTCCCTACAAAGGACGTGAACTCATCATTTTTTATGGCTGCGTAGTATTCCATGGTGTATATGTGCCACATTTTCTTAATCCAGTCTATCATTGTTGGACATTTGGGTTGGTTCCAAGTCTTTGCTATTGTGAATAATGCCGCAATAAACATACGTGTGCATGTGTCTTTATAGCAGCATGATTTATAGTCCTTTGGGTATATACCCAGTACTGGGATGGCTGGGTCGAATGGAATTTCTAGTTCTAGATCCCTGAGGAATCGCCACACTGACTTCCACAAGGGTTGAACTAGTTTACAGTCCCACCAACAGTGTAAAAGTGTTCCTATTTCTCCACATCCTCTCCAGCACCTGTTGTTTCCTGACTTTTTAATGATTGCCATTCTAACTGGTGTGAGATGGTATCTCATTGTGGTTTTGATTTGCATTTCTCTGATGGCCAGTGATGGTGAGCATTTTTTCATGTGTTTTTTGGCTGCATAAATGTCTTCTTTTGATAAGTGTCTGTTCATGTCCTTCGCCCACTTTTTGATGGGGTTGTTTGTTTTTTTCTTGTAAATTTGTTGGAGTTCATTGTAGATTCTGGATATTAGCCCTTTGTCAGATGAGTAGGTTGCGAAAATTTTCTCCCATTTTGTAGGTTGCCTGTTCACTCTGATGGTGGTTTCTTTTGCTGTGCAGAAGCTCTTGAGTTTAATTAGATCCCATTTGTCAATTTTGGCTTTTGTTGCCATTGCTTTTGGTGTTTTAGACATGAAGTCCTTGCCCATGCCTATGTCCTGAATGGTAATGCCTAGGTTTTCTTCTAGGGTTTTTATGGTTTTAGGTCTAACATTTAAGTCTTTAATCCATCTTGAATTGATTTTTGTATAAGGTGTAAGGAAGGGATCCAGTTTCAGCTTTCTACATATGGCTAGCCAGTTTTCCCAGCACCATTTATTAAATAGGGAATCCTTTCCCCATTTCTTGTTTTTGTCAGGTTTGTCAAAGATCAGATACTTGTAGATATGTGGCATTATTTCTGACGGCTCTGTTCTGTTCCATTGATCTATATCTCTGTTTTGGTACCAGTACCATGCTGTTTTGGTTACTGTAGCCTTGTAGTATAGTTTGAAGTCAGGTAGTGTGATGCCTCCAGCTTTGTTCTTTTGGCTTAGGATTGACTTGGCGATGCGGGCTCTTTTTTGGTTCCATATGAACTTTAAAGTAGTTTTTTCCAATTCTGAGAAGAAAGTCATTGGTAGCTTGATGGGGATGGCATTGAATCTGTAAATTACCTTGGGAAGGATGGCCATTTTCATGATATTGATTCTTCCTACCCATGAGCATGGAATGTTCTTCCATTTGTTTGTATCCTCTTTTATTTCCTTGAGCAGTGGTTTGTAGTTCTCCTTGAAGAGGTCTTTCACATCCCTTGTAAGTTGGATTCCTAGGTATTTTATTCTCTTTGAAGCAATTGTGAATGGGAGTTCACTCATGATTTGGCTCTCTGTTTGTCTGTTATTGATGTATAAGAATGCTTGTGATTTTTGCACGTTGATTTTGTATCCTGAGACTTTGCTGAAGTTGCTTATCAGCTTAAGGAGATTTTGGGCTGAGACAATGGGGTTTTCTAGATATACTATCATGTCATCTGCAAACAGGGACAATTTGATTTCCTCTTTTCCTAATTGAATACCCTTGATTTCCTTCTCCTGCCTAAGTGCCCTGGCAAGAACTTCCAACACTATGTTGAATAGAAGTGGTGAGAGAGGGCATCCCTGTCTTGTGCCAGTTTTCAAAGGGAATGCTTCCAGTTTTTGCCCATTCAGTATGATATTGGCTGTGGGTTTGTCATAAATAGCTCTTATTATTTTGAGATACGTCCCATCAATTCCTAATTTATTGAGAGTTTTTAGCATGAAGGGTTGTTGAATTTTGTCAAAGGCCTTTTCTGCATCTATTGAGATAATCATGTGGTTTTTGTCTTTCGTTCTGTTTATATGCTGGATTACATTTATTGATTTGCGTATATTGAACCAGCCTTGCATCCCAGGGATGAAGCCCACTTGATCATGGTGGATAAGCTTTTTGATGTGCTGCTGGATTCTGTTTGCCAGTATTTTATTGAGGATTTTTGCATCAATGTTCATCAAGGATATTGGTCTAAAATTCTCTTTTTTTGTTGTGTCTCTGCCAGGCTTTGGTATCAGGATAATGCTGGCCTCATAAAATGAATTAGGGAGGATTCCCTCTTTTTCTATTGATTGGAATCGTTTCAGAAGGAATGGTACCAGCTCCTCATTGTACCTCTGGTAGAATTCGGCTGTGAATCCATCTGGACCTGGACTTTTTTTGGTTGGTAAGCTATTGATTATTGCCACAATTTCAGCTCCTGTTATTGGTCTATTCAGAGATTCAACTTCTTCCTGGTTTAGTCTTGGGAGGGTGTATGTGTCGAGGAATTTATCCATTTCTTCTAGATTTTCTAGTTTATTTGCATAGAGGTGTTTGTAATATTCTCTGATGGTAGTTTGTATTTCTGTGGGATCGGTGGTGATATCCCCTTTATCATTTTTTATTGCATCTATTTGATTCTTCTCTCTTTTTTTCTTTATTAATCTTGCTAGCGGTCTATCAATTTTGTTGATCCTTTCAAAAAACCAGCTCCTGGATTCATTTATTTTTTGAAGGGTTTTTTGTGTCTCTATTTCCTTCAGTTCTGCTCTGATTTTAGTTATTTCTTGCCTTCTGCTAGCTTTTGAATGTGTTTGCTCTTGCTTTTCTAGTTCTTTTAATTGTGATGTTAGGGTGTCAATTTTGGATCTTTCCTGCTTTCTCTTGTGGGCATTTAGTGCTATAAATTTCCCTCTACACACTGCTTTGAATGCATCCCAGAGATTCTGGTATGTTGTGTCTTGGTTCTCGTTGGTTTCAAAGACATCTTTATTTCTGCCGTCATTTCGTTATGTACCCAGTAGTCATTCAGGAGCAGGTTGTTCAGTTTCCACGTAGTTGAGCGGTTTTGAGTGAGATTCTTAATCCTGAGTTCTAGCTTGATTGCACTGTGATCTGAGAGACAGTTTGTTACAATTTCTGTTCTTTTACATTTATTGAGGAGAGCTTTACTTCCAAGTATATGGTCAATTTTGGAATAGGTGTGGTGTGGTGCTGAAAAAAATGTATATTCTGTTGATTTGGGGTGGAGAGTTCTGTAGATGTCTATTAGGTCCGCTTGGTGCAGAGCTGAGTTCAATTCCTGGGTATCCTTGTTGACTTTCTGTCTCATTGATCTGTCTAATGTTGACAGTGGGGTGTTAAAGTCTCCCATTATTATTGTGTGGGAGTCTAAGTCTCTTTGTAGGTCACTCAGGACTTGCTTTATGAATCTGGGTGCTCCTGTATTGGGTGCATATATATTTAGGATAGTTAGCTCTTCTTGTTGAATTAATCCCTTTACCATTATGTAATGGCCTTCTTTGTCTCTTTTGATCTTTGTTGGTTTAAAGTCTGTTTTATCAGAGACTAGGATTGCAACCCCTGCCTTTTTTTGTTTTCCATTTGCTTGGTAGATCTTCCTCCATCCTTTTATTTTGAGCCTATGTGTGTCTCTGCACGTGAGATGGGTTTCCTGAATACAGCACACTGATGGGTCTTGAGTCTTTATCCAGTTTGCCAGTCTGTGTCTTTTAATTGGAGCATTTAGTCCATTTACATTTAAAGTTAATATTGTTATGTGTGAATTTGATCCTGTCATTATGATGTTAGCTCGATGTTTTGCTCGTTAGTTGATGCAGTCTCTTCCTAGTCTCGATGTTCTTTACATTTCGGTATGATTTTGCAGTGGCTGGTACCGGTTGTGCCTTTCCATGTTTAGCGCTTCCTTCAGGAGCTCTTTTAGGGCAGGCCTGGTGGTGACAAAATCTCTCAGCATTTGCTTGTCTGTAAAGTATTTTATTTCTCCTTCACTTATGAAGCTTAGTTTGGCAGGATATGAAATTCTGGGTTGAAAATTCTTTTCTTTAAGAATGTTGAATATTGGCCCCCACTCTCTTCTGGCTTGTAGGGTTTCTGCCGAGAGATCCGCTGTTAGTCTGATGGGCTTCCCTTTGATGGTAACCCGACCTTTCTCTCTGGCTGCCCTTAACATTTTTTCCTTCATTTCAACTTTGGTGAATCTGACAATTATGTGTCTTGGAGTTGCTCTTCTCGAGGAGTATCTTTGTGGCGTTCTCTGTATTTCCTGAATCTGAATGTTGGCCTGCCTTGCTAGATTGGGGAAGTTCTCCTGGATAATATCCTGCAGAGTGTTTTCCAACTTGTTTCCATTCTCCCTGTCACTTTCAGGTACACCAATCAGACGTAGATTTGGTCTTTTCACATAGTCCCACATTTCTTGGAGGCTTTGCTCGTTTCTTTTTATTCTTTTCTCTCTAAACTTCCCTTCTCGCTTCATTTCATTCATTTCATCTTCCAGGGCTGATACCCTTTCTTCCATTTGATCGCATCGGCTCCTGAGGCTTCTGCATTCTTCACATAGTTCTCGAGCCTTGGTTTTCAGCTCCATCAGCTCCTTTAAGCACTTCTCTGTATTGGTTATTCTAGTTATACATTCTTCTAAATTTTTTTCAAAGTTTTCAACTTCTTTGCCTTTGGTTTGAATATCCTCCCGTAGCTCGGAGTAATTTGATCGTCTGAAGCCTTCTTCTCTCAGCTCGTCAAAGTCATTCTCTGTCCAGCTTTGTTCCGTTGCTGGTGAGGAACTGCGTTCCTTTGGAGAAGGAGAGGTACTCTGGTTTTTAGAGTTTCCAGTTTTTCTGCTCTGTTTTTTCCCCATCTTTGTGGTTTTATCTACTTTTGGTCTTTGATGATGGTGATGTACAGATGGGTTTTTGGTGTGGATGTCCTTTCTGTTAGTTTTCCTTCTAACAGACAGAACCCTCAGCTGCAGGTCTGTTGGAGTACCTGGCCGGCCGTGTGAGGTGTCAGTCTGCCCCTGCTGGGGAGTGCCTCCCAGTTAGGCTGCTCGGGGGTCAGGGGTCAGGGACCCACTTGAGGAGGCAGTCAGCCCGTTCTCAGATCTCCAGCTGCGTGCTGGGAGAACCACTGCTCTCCTCACAGCTGTCAGACAGGGACATTTAAGTCTGCAGAGGTTACTGCTGTCTTTTTGTTTGTCTGTGTCCTGCCCCCAGAGGTGGAGCCTACAGAGGCAGGCAGGCCTCCTTGAGCTGTGGTGGGCTCCACCCAGTTCAAGCTTCCAGGCTGCTTTGTTTACCTAAGTGAGCCCGGGCAATGGCGGGCGCCCCTCCCCCAGCCTCGCTGCCGACTTGCTGTTTGATCTCAGACTGCTGTGCTAGCAATCAGCGAGACTCCGTGGGCGTAGGACCCTCTGAGCCAGGTGCGGGCTATACTCTCCTGGGGCACCGTTTCCTAAGCCCGTCGGAAAAGCACAGTATTCGGGTGGGAGTGGCCTGATTTTCCAGGTGCCGTCTGTCACCCCTGGAAGGGGAACTCCCTGACCCCTTGCGCTTCCCGAGTGAGGCAATGCCTCGCCCCTGCTTCGGCTGGCGCACGGTGCGCTCACCGACTGACCTGCGCCCACTGTCTGGCACTCCCTAGTGAGATGAACACGGTACCTCAGATGGAAATGCAGAAATCACCCGTCTTCTGCGTCGCTCGCGCTGGGAGCTGTAGACTGGAGCTGTTCCTATTCGGCCATCTTGGCTCCTCCCCCCCGATCTTTTGTATTTCTATAGTATCAGTTGCAATGTCTTCTTTTTCATTCCTGATTTGTTTATTTGGATTTTCTCTCTGTTTTTCTTGGTTCATCTACCAAGTGGTTTATAAATATTGTCTTTTCAAATAACTAACTTTTCACTTTGTTGATCTTTTGTAATTTTTTGGTCTCTATTTCATTTAATTCTTTTCTGATCTTCGTTACTTATTTTTCCTGCTAACTTTGAGGTTAGTTTGTTCTTGTTTTTCTAGTTCCCTGAGGTGAGAAATTGGGTTGTTAATTTGTGATCTTTCTACCTTATTGATGTGTGAATTTGATACTGTAAACTTCCCTCTCAGCACTGCTTTTTCTGTATCCCACAGGTTTAGTATGTTGTCTTTCCATTTTTATTTGTCTTAAAACACATTTAATTACCTCCTAATTTTTTTGTTGATCCAGCGATCATTCAGTAGCATGTTGTTAAATTTCCATGTATTTGTATAGTTTCTGACATTCCTGTTGGTATTGATTTCTAGTTTTATTCCACAGTAGAATAAAACCAGTAGTTTGAGAAGATACTTGTTTTAATTTTGATTTTTAAAAATGTATTGATATTTGTTTTGTGGCCTAACATGTGGTGTCTCAAAAAATGTTTCACAGACATTGAGAACACATGGACACAGAGAGGGGAACAACACATACCAGGGCCTGTTGGGGGATGGAGGTGAGGGGAGGGAACTTAGAGGACAGGTCGATGGGTGCAGCAAACTGCCATGGCACCCGTTTACCTACATAACAAACCTGCACGTTCTGCACATGTATCCCAGTTTTTTTGTTTGTTTGTTTTGTTTTGGAAGAAATTTTTTAAAAAAAGTTCCATGGGCTGATGAGGAGAATGTATGTTCTGCAGTAGTTGGGTAGAATGTTCTGTAAATGTCTGTTAAGTCCACTTGCTCAAAAGTCCAATTTAAGTCCAAGTGTTTCTTTGCTGATTTTCTGTTTCAACGGTCTGCCTAGTCCTGTGAGTGGGGCGTTGAAGTCCCCCACTATTACCCACTATTGTTGTGTTGCTGTCGATCTCATTATTTCGATGTTGTAATATTTGTTTTATGAATCTGAGTGCTTTCATTTTGGGTGCACACATATTTAGGAATGTTATATTGTCTTGCTGAATTGATACTCATATATTTAAATAATAACTTTCTTTGTCTTCTTTTAATGTGGTTGATTTAAAGTCTCTTTTATCTGATATTAGTATAGGAGGTCCTGCTCACTTTTGGTTTCCATTTGTGTGAAATATATTTTTCTATCCCCTTACTTTCATTCCGTATGTGTCTTTACGGATAAGGTGAGTTTTCCGTAAGTAGAACATGAGAGTTGGATCATGTCCTGTTTTCTCAATATCACGTTGCTTTATCTGGATTCCTGGAAACTTTCATTGTAGTGAGTTGTTATTATTCTTACTTGAATACAAGAAGGATGGATGGGGTGGCCATCCACTTTGTAACTACAGCTACCACCCTGGCCTCACGAGGAAATATCTGTAGTGCGTGCAAGATGGATAGATTTTCTATGTTCACATGTGGTTAAATCTGACAGATGACCAGCTGTAACCCATTCTCTTTGTTCAACACTCTCTAATACAGTAGAAATTATAGCTCTTTTTCAAGGTCAGCATGCCCATGAATAAAACTAAGTGTTTTTAGATGAGAGAATTTGGGGAAAGCTGGCCCTTTGGTCTGGGTGGTGGTTGAAGATGTGGTCAGAGCTGAAGCCCTTGCTGACCACCTCCTGTTCCAGCTAGTGTCCTGGCAGTGGGAGGCCCTAAAACACCCAATGCCTACTACAAACTAAGTGGGGTGAGATTGTATTATGGTTGAGTAAATGTGAAGTATGCATAAAAAATCAAAGTGCTGCAAAAGTCCTCTGTAGTAAATTTAGAGGGGGGTCTGGATACCTTTACTACAATTGTTCTGGCGTTCATTTTGTTATGTAAATACTTAGCCATTTATTTCATATTTAATAATAATTTTTAAATTTTGCAATAGACTTGTTTCGCAGTTGTTCTTTAACCAGAGGAAAGAAGAAAGAAGAAAGAAAATAAAGAAGGAAGGAAAGAAAGAAAGAAAAAAGAAAGAAAGAAAAAGAAAGAAAGAAAGAAAGAAAAAGTAAGAAAGAAAGAGAGAAAGAAAGAAAGAAAAAGAAAGGAAGAAAAATGAAAAATGGAAAGGGGGAAACATATCATATATTACAAAAGAGTGTGTTTAATGAAAAAATAAATATTTTTCTCAAGAAGTTCAATGACCAATGTGTAACTTTTACACCATGTTTGCCAAAATTTCTATCTAATAAAGGTACCTTAGTGATGTCACTAAGCCTATAAAATTCATAAGGCACAAATCTTCTAGGAAAACATTGGTATCTCTTTGAAATATTAAGATGTTTTTAATAGCTTTTTATTTGAAACTTGAGAGTGACCTTATGCCCTTCAGTCATCTGTCCCTGATATTAACAAGTTGTATAATCATGAGTCCATTATCCAAGCCAGGAAATTAACATGGTTTAATACTACTAACAGACTTTATTCGTAATTTCCCAGTTTTCCCTACAGCCCTTTTCTTGTTCTAATGTCCCATATACATTGTGTATACTTTTCATGTCTCCCATGCCTCCTCTAATCTGTGACAATTCCTCACTTTTTCTTTGTCTTCCATGAATTTGATGAAAATGAAATCTGTGCCTAAAGACAATAATGTACTATGTGTGACTGCAGAAAGTGTGTTACATGTCACTCAACAGAGCAGAACATTTCTTTTAGATCAAAAAAGTGTTACAAATTAATTTATCTCTCGGATTCCAAGCTTCCCTGTGCATGTACGAGAAGTGAAGCAATCACTGCCATTGTTCCAGTTTCATTAGCTGAAGAAACACTTTGCAAACGGCTGCAGGAAGCCAGTTTTATTTCAGTGTCATAGATGCCTCAAGTAGAGAAAGCAACAAATCGGTAAATTTGGTGAAGAGGTTAAACATTGAAAAAAAAGTATTTATATTTTCAGTGATGTTAACAGTATACATGTTGATGGAAACCTAGCATAATACAATGTAGGTACTAAATTAAGAAATTTTGTTATACATAAACACATATAAATTTTGTCAATTAAACCATAACAAAGCTGAAGGGGGGAAAAATAAGCCTATAATAGGACAGAAATGCATTTGGAATTGGTTGTGGCATATTGAAATGTAATTCATATTTCAACTGAAACAGTCTCCTTTTTTTCTTTTATTTTTAGACAGAGTCTCACTCTGTTGCCCAGGTGCAGTGGCGTGAACTCAGTTCACTGCAACCTCCACCTCCCAGGTTCAAGCAATTCTCCTGTCTCAGCCTCCCGAGCAGCTGAGATTACAGGTGCAATCTGTGATAAATAATAGTCTAAGTTAGAAAAATAAGCTGTAGTTTTCAAATACACACGCAAAGAGAGAGAACTCCAATTTTGTTGTGTCAGTTATGACAATGAATTACAAACAAAATTCAACATGATGGTACACACTGTCTCTTTTTGCTGCAGTTATAATTAGATTTTTTAATAAAAATATTTAACTGTTTAGAAAATTACTTTATAAATAAACTCAGGTCATTCTTTGGGTTGAATAATTTGAGAGAGACCTGATTTTTACTTGGATAATTGTATATTCAGTGAAATATTTAAAATACCACACACAAAGTTTATTCCATAGATCTTGTCTTAGAGAAATATCTATCTAAGAAATAAAGTCTAAATGGGTTTGGTTTTAAACTAAATTATCAGTCAATTACTTGTTTTTTTTAATTACACTTTAAGTTCTGGGATACATGTGCAGAATGTGCAGGTTTGTTACATAGGTATACACATGCCATGGTGCTTTGCTGCACCCATCACCTCTGCACAGCAAAAGGAACTATCATCGGAGTGAACAAGCAACCTACAGAATGGGAGAAAATTTTTGCAATCTATCCATCTGACAAAGGGCTAATATCCAGAATCTACAAGGAACTTAAACAAATTTACAACAAAAAAGAACAAATAACCCCATCAAATAGTAAGCAAATAATATGAACAGACACTTCTCAAAAGAAGACATTCATGTGCCCAACAAACATGAAGAAAAGTTCATTGTCACTTGTCATTAGAGAAATGCAAATCAAAACCACAATGAGACACCATCTCACGCCAGTTAGATTGGTGATCATTAAAAAGGTCAGGAAACAACAGGTGCTGGAGAGGATGTGGAGAAATAACTTGTTTGTGTTTTATGACTCCTCTTTATTTCCATTTTCTCAACTGTTATATGGCTGCCTACCCTACACAACTTGCAGCTCTTATGTGAGGAGAAAATGAGACAATTAATAGATGTAAAGTGCCTACCACAATATATAGCACTTAAAACTATTCTACAAATGGTTGTTATTATTGTTTTTCCAGACTTTTTTATATCTAAATATCTGGCATATTACAGGGGCTCAGTAAATCAATACTGTAAAGTAAGTTAGTTAGAAGTGCCCAGCTGGGAGAAAACAACTTTGTGCTTTTATATTTACCTAAGAATTTATATAAATTAAGAAATACTTTATTATCTTCAGTGTGGCCTATGTTTTATCTTCTGGCTTTTCTTATGATCGCTAGTGCATGGGGGAATTCTCATTTGCAATACCAGAACTTTCTCTCTGTAGGACTCCAGTTGACATCAAATAATGATTCTTGCAGACACGGGAACACATCATGTAAAAACGATGGAGGGACTGGACTGTCTTGTATATGTGATATTTATTATTACTATTGAAACACGTGAGCATGAGCATTCAGTGAGCCACAGCTTTGGGAAAACTTGGCAGTGAGGTTAGAAGTTATGAAAGCAGAGAGACGGGTTTCGTAATTGGGTTCTGAGTTGCTCACATGCAGTAGAACAGGATGATTTTGCCTGACATATTTGACCCCAAGTGATTACAGTTGTGATTGACCACTGAAGGAAAGTAGTTCAGAAGAGAAAGTGCTCATCTGCAGAGTACCTAGAGGCATGGATGAAGGCACCACTCTGCCTTCCCACTAACCCACAGAGGTGATGCCTGTGACCCACTCCCAGAGCCTGTCAGAGCCAGGCAGTCTGTCCCTGTCCACAGGGCCCCACTCTCACAGCGAAGACAGTGCCACATGTGGAAAATTCGGGTGTCAGGTGTCTATTGAGGAAGAAAAATCAAATTATATGTAAGGAAGAAATAAAACTTGTATTATAGTTTCTTTCCTATTATTCTTTAAAGGAAGCGATGCACACTTGGAAGTTAAGCTTTCTGTAACTAAACAAGAAAGTCGCAATGACAACGCAGTGGACAAAGAAAATACAAAAAAGCAAGAAAAGATGCATGAAGTAAACTTTCTGGTAGAGAGAGAAGCTAACAAGGTGTAATAATGCCAAAAAAAGAAACAAGCTAAAAGTAAGCATGAGAGGAGGATTTCGGGAGAGGTTACTGATGGTGATAGGCCTAGCTCAGGTGTAGGCTGGCAATGAGGACTTCAGAGGCACAGAAGGAACAATGAAGGCACCAGAGGCACCCACAGAAATTTATTAATGGAGAGAATATTTTGACAACAAGAAAATTTCATTTTGTTCTAGTCCAGAGTAAATGAGGAAAAGAGAAAAGAGATACAGACATCAGAAGAAGAAATTGTGGTTAATAATAAAGACACCCTGTCCCATTCATGTTGCTGTCAGACAGGCTCTAGCCAAATTTTAAGAAATAGGGAAGTGATTAACACAGGTTTTTAAAGTCATCATGCATGAAATATTTAGGGAACTCTCTTCATGCCCAGCAGGAGGCTACATCTATATGAAATAAACTGTATAGTGGCTATAAACATAACACGAAAAACAGTTTTAATGCTTATATGAAGATAAATATTCATCAATATTGTTCAGAAAATTTACTAAACATAAGTGGAAGTTATTGCAAAAATAAAAACAAACTTGGAAAGCCAGGAATTAAGAATTACAGAAAAATTAGTACTAAGCACATTTGGAATAGAATCGAATGATAATTTAACTAAAAAGCGTAAGGACTAAATTTCAATAAAAATTGCTGATAAGAGAGCAAATCTATTTTAAAAATATCCTATATGCACAGATGAGTTCCTTCTCCGTTCCCTTTCTCCACCAAAAAATTGATAAAATCCATTGAAGAGAATTATGGAAAATAAAAAACGGTATGTGTGTGTTAATACACAAAATATAAAATAAACATTAAAGGGCAGTGTATGCTTGTATTTAAAATGTTTTAGTTTTAGAGTGGAACAAAAAGTTAAACTTGAGCATAGGATAATCACATTTTATTCTTAATTTTAATAATTTAAAAATTGTTAAAATTTTAAAAATGTATTTTTGACATATTGTATACATTTATTCCTCTGTCCTATTATTGGTGAAATAACCCTGACAAATAATAATTCACTGTAGGTCAACATTAGCAAAATAATTATATTGTTCAAGACATCAGTCTTGACTGCTTAGTATGAGGACTTTCTTCTCTTTATATTCTTTAAATTGTTTATTTGGTGCTCTAGTTTTAGTTTTATTGCCTTAGTTTTATTTTTGTAAATTTTTTCAATCTTCTCCTGAAATAAGTTAACCCCCAAGAGATCATTAATTAAATATGCCCAAGTGGAGTTTAGAGGATTGATAGTGACCTTTCTGTGTTCCAAAGATTAATATATTTTTCTCAAATCCCCGTTTAAATTGCTTAATCATGAAAAAATTCCTCTCATTTCTGAGCTGGTGAGTGTCTAAAGAGAGTCTCGATGTATCTAATTTTTTAAATATAAATGTATATAAGTATGTGAGGAGCCAGATTATCAGATCTTTTGGTCTATGCTTCCTCTGCTTCTTCAAATGTACTCCATTTTTCTAATGACAGTGTGAACAATTATTAGGATTCAACATTCTTCAACTCAATAAACTTTGAGTACTTACTTTATATAATATATTATTCTTGGGTGTATAAAGCATAGAAAGATAAATAATTCGTTCTCTGTGGGGAAAATCAGCCATACGTCAAATCACTACAAAACGGAGTGTTCCATGGCGAGGGTTAAAGCAGAGGAAAAACCCAAATAAGGTGACAGAAGACGAGGGGAGCCATGGGAAACCGTCATGAAATTCACCCAGTTCCTTGAAGGGTGGCGGATAAGTGCTTTTTTAATAGAGAAGTCACTTTCCTCCTTGTTTTCTTTGAAGACAGAGCCAGAGGTGAAAAGAGGTGAAGTAATGAAGATGAATTGAAATGAAATTTATGGTTCTAAAATCTACTTTTTTTTAACGGTACTTCTGCAGTTTCCTCCCTTTCTGGCATCAGCTTCTATCAATGTACGGTACCACACAGGCTGCTCACTTTGAGGTAAGCCTTAGTTCTTAATTCCAGGGATCACTCTGACAATTATTTTTTCTTTCTTTCCCTCTTTTGAAACTGCTTTAGTTTTTCTTAGATTTTGCTTGTCGAACGTCCTTATTCATTCATTCATTCATTCACTCATTTGTTCAAATCACACATTCAGTAGGCAGCTAACTATTGCCACATGTGTTGCTGAGCATTAGCGTAACAGAGTGAACAAAGCAGCGTGGTTCCTCACCTCATTGTTCTGTGAGCAAAGAGACAAGTTCCTTTGAGAGACCGGTGGGAGGATGGAGGACAGCTACAGAATCTGCCAGGTGTCAGTCAAGGCAAGGAGAGTGGGAACACTCAAAGAAAATGTGAGGAATTTGGGAGACGGGTTTGTCCGGACCTGGGAAGGAGGGCAGGCAGGTGGGTCCAGGACATGGCGGTTCGGGGGAGAGAGCTGAGGGAATCCTGGACAGCCTGGCTTGGTGGAAATTTGTACCTAAAAGTGGAGTGAGCTTTGTAAGATCCTGAAAGAAATGTGAACCAAGGATTTTTATATCCAGTCAGAAAACACCCTCAAGCCTCAGGGAATGTGTTCCCATAAGTTTTTCTTGAGGAGCCTTCTAGACGGTGAGCTTCTGTGAATCAAAATCATGAAGCAGATTTGAATGGAAAGACTATATCATCATCAAACAGACAGCTCCTCGTAGACATTACACTACATATGGGTAAAAGGTAGAAAGGATCATATTTAATGGTTATATCCTTTGACAATATAACTATAGTTCAACCATAAAAATGGAGGAAGAAACAGACAACCAATTGGAAAAACAATTTTGAAACTTCTCAGTAATCATATTGATGGTGGTAATATTTAGTACTGTCATTTTGAGACTAATACACTTTTTAGGGCTAAAGCAAAAAGAAAGTAATTATGGGATATTTTAAATAAATCATCTGCGCACTCCTTGATAGATTTTTTAAACAGAAGAAAGTAGATGTGGGCTATATAAGTGATATGGTTTGGCTGTGTCACCAGCCAAATCTCTTCTTGAATTGTAGCTCGCATAATTGCCACGTGTCATGGGAGGGACACGGTAGGAGGTATTTAATCATGAGGGCGGGTTTTTCCCATTCTGTTCTCGTGATAGTGAATAGTGGACTTCCCCTTGCACATATTCTCTTGCCTGCCGCCATGTAAAACATGACTTTGCTCCTTATTCACCTTCAACCATAATCGTGAGGCCTCCCCAGCCATGTGGAACTGTGAGTCAATTAAACCTTTTTCCTTTATAAATTGCCCAGTCCTGTGGATGTCTCTATTAGCAACATGGGAACAGGCTAGTACAATGAGAGACTACATGAAAAACCTGTGGTCCTGAATTTGGTGGGAAGTATCAGTAGGAACTTATAACTTGTTTGATCTTGTTTGATCTCCTGACTGTGTTCACTGAAAAAGCCTAGAAACCATGAGAGTGCAGTGGCAACATTCATCCCTAGCCCCAGATGGTGGTCTGGAAATATCATTCCTCAGGAAAACAAATTAGAACTTCTCAGGAAACTGGAGCAGAAGTGTACAAAATGAGCCCCGGACATCGTGACATACCCAGTGGAAAGAAAGCTATCAAAGACTACTGGCATCATCTTGAAGACATAAGATTCACCGTGAAGAGGCCCCACCACCCAAAGATGGAACAGCTTGAGCTTCAATGAGGAAGATAATGATAATGCATAGAAACCTAATGAATACATTTAAATCCACCTCGTAGAAAACTTTTTAAAAAATTAAACAGTCACCTTTGAAGGATGATAGGAAACTAATTATCTTGACAACAATTAAAAAAAGGAAAGAACCAAGTACTTATTCTGCCTTTCCCACATGAAGTCTACGAGAGACCAAATCGTGCAGGTGAGGGAAGCTTCTCCTTGTAAAAATATTCCATCTGATAAGGAAAAATTAAGTGATTGAATTAGAACGTCAGCATTTTGCAATCTCCACAGAATCCATTTATTTAGTCACTGAGCAGCAACCACTAATAATACCACCAAAATATCCCAAACATGACATGCTTCCTCATGGAAATACTTGGCCCCAATGAAAGGCAGCCCTTTAGGTGTGGGATGCAATCCTCCTGAAGCCTGGAGTCCAGGAGGGAGCCTAGGGAGGCAGGAAATGCAGAGGACTGAAGAACACGTTGAACTGCACCGTGCACATGAAGTTAAGAAGAACACAGGAAACTCCATGATCCAGGTGAATTTGAGGAGAAAGAAGGCCACTGTGTTCAGGACTCGGCACGTGGAGAGACCTGGTGTCGGGGGCTGGAAAAGTCGTATTTTTTGACCTGAGTGTACGTCAAGAGAGTGGTTTCCTTCAGAAGAATTTATTTTCTCTGCATCTGTTCTGTGTCATATTCCCATATCATTTTTCATTTTATAACTTAAAAAGGTTGAAAGACAAAATAGAAAAGGTCTATGTATCTATACTGCTATGTTTGAGGAAACTAAGATAGAGATAAAATGGTCTTAGGCTATGCTGGCAAACATTATATATGTTTTAAAATATAAGCATTTCCAGATACGTAGAAAAATACTGGAAATATATAATACCAAGTACATGACATAAATTACCTAATGTTAACATGTTGTCATTTTTGTTTCTTTTTTTTAAATAAATGCAACACTGAATATAAGTTAGTTCCTCTTATTTTCACCCAAATTCTCATTTCCTTTATTCCCCAACATTCCTCCCTAGAGGGAACTAATGCCATGGTTTATAGTCACAAAAACAGGAACAAGGTAGCCTCCAGCATTGATTGAACATATAAGTTGTGGACACACTTTGCTCACTTTATAGGAATCAACTCTTGGAATTGTCAGAAAAACCTCATGAAGCAGGTGCTGCTGTTTTCCTCATTTTGCACAGGAGAAAACACAGGCACGAGGGTCATTTGCTGATGACCTCAGAGCTGGGAAGCCACAAAGCCAGTGCCCAGACCCAGGCAGGTGGCTGTGTGGGTTCAGGGTGTCTGTCCACAGAACCACCAGGGCCAGCATGGCTGCATGGAGTAAGCGTGATAACGGCGTGATGATCTTGCATGCAGAAATCGCACCTTACCTCCTTATGATTACAGTTACATTGTCTGCATTGAAATTATGTTAGTTAGGACCTCTAGCATTAAGTTGAATATAAAATCCTGGCCGAAAGGGCACACGTTGGGTGGAGACTGCTTACCTATCTTGTGATTTTTGGACTCCATTAAATAATTAAATCATTGAATGTACTGGATGGCAGTCACAACAAATAAAAAGGCCTTAGTGGAGGTAACATTCTTCATTTCTTGAGGCCTGTTTTCTCAACTATAAAGAGAAGTGGGTCTACCATATTTCTAAGTTTTTCTCTTATCTTCAATTTTTGCAGTTATTGTTGTATTGCGTAAGTGACCACTCAGTTCTCATTATAAAATAGGGATATTCAAAATATAAAGATAGATGTCTTATATTTTTTAAAGAAGCTGCTGAGGAAAGGCCAGATGAATGGATTTTATTATTTTATGTTTAGTGTAACAAGTAGAAAACAATGTTTAAAAAATGTCTGAGCATAACATAACATTAATTGCATTAAAGCTGGCAGTGGAACTCTATGCTTTTTTTTTTTCTTATTCTTTCTTTATTTGCATTTTCTAATTGATGACAATAAACATGAAACTTGAAAAACACAGTGAGAACAAATCTAAGACGCTTTAAGTACATACACTATATTTTAATAAATGTGCCTTCTAACCTCCCTAATTGCCACGCCTGTGAAATCAGGCTTGCTGTTCTCCTGAGCTCTCCTCGGAACCTTGCCCTGGCTCTCCACTCCACCCTTCCCCTGGGCCCCTTCCAGTTTCTGTGGCCCTTCTCTCCCTTTGCTGTCTGTCTCTTCCTGATCTCACAGTGCTCCTTGGTAGGAGTGGCAGAGAGGAGGCGTTTGCTGCTGAGGACCTACTAAGTGTCCCCACTGAACACACACAGGTCTTGTGGTACAAGGATTGACCTGACTGTTCTCTGTGCATCCCGTTTTGATGCTCAGCCCCTGCTGGAGGTCATGCTGCAAGTTGACCCTTCACCTACCCTAGGGTCTAACTCCCCACCCATTACAAAGCCCATGCTGTTGTTAGAACAACTGTTATTTTCTTTTTGCCTTCATGTTGGCTTTGCTGGATACTTTCAGATCTCTGACTCTTTTTTTGCATTATTAAATGTGCTCAATCTGCCTTTGGTGTTCTTCACAATGTCAAGTGCCAGAGAAGCCAGGAGCCCTCAGGAGCAGATTCTAATCAGGGTTTCATGTGGCTGGGATTTTGAGGTTGTGACTAACATAGGTTTTTTATTTGAGACCCATTTTTCAGACCAGCTTTTAAGGCATACATTTAAAAATGTGCCTTGTTACCTTTTAAACACATTTACTTTTTTGTCTGAACAGTATTAACAAATGGAGAATTTATTTTATTTACTAGAATTGATATTTTAACAATTTTGGCTCTTTCTAGACATTCATCTTCCAAGAATAAAGATTTTTCTGCAATGAAGAAATTACATAGGCTATGCCAGAGAACCTAAAGGTATCCCAAACTTATCTTGAAGAACTTAAGCCTTGTCTTAAACAGTATAAAGCTCTGGAATAAATATGATCCTGATGAAAGACAAATAGGATTTTGAATGTCTTAAGTTTGAGTATTTTTTAAATCACTCATATTACTCTATAAGTGTATCTTCTGACTTTCAAATTAAGTAAAATAATGTATGGAAGGTATTTTGTGAAGCTCCTCTGTCACTTAGATCTGGTTAAAGGAACACAGCAAATTAAAAGAGACCTAGCTTGAAATCCACTGTGCAGATACAGGTATTCAAATTTGAGTTAATGTCCCAATTTGAGCTCTTGTGGCCTAGAAAAGAAGTTTTAATTTCCTGCTAACCAAACATTCTTAGATGTCTTTAAGATAGTATAATTTATTGGACAAACCACCAGGTTTATTCATGCAGGCTAGTACTCCATCCTAAGTGAGTGACTGTGGTAGCTTAAAGGATCTCTTTCTGTCTCTGTCTGCCTGTCTCTCTCTTTGTCTCTCTGTCTCCCTCTGTCTCTATCTCTGTTTTCTCTCTGTTTCTCTGTCTCACTTTTTCTCTCATCAATGATTTCAGACCAGTCACCACCTTTCCTGACTTCAGTTTTCTAAACTATAACGTAGATCATCTCTAAGGTAGCCTTTTCACTTCTAATTTCCTATAATTCTAACATCTGCTTGTGTTTTTATTGTAAGTGAATTTGTAAAATGAGGTTCCAATTCTACAAACTAGATGGTCTGCATTAGGCAACTATTTAAGACAAATTTAAAGAGAGAGGTTCCAAACACCACTTCTCATGGCCTCCATAAAATAACATGGAATTCAACTCCAGCCTTTGAAATTCTTTTCAGATGAGGGTGAAAGTAGGTTCAAGGAAAAACAGCACAGCTCATGAATGCATACATTCAGAAATAGTGCTGAAGAAGCATGTCTCAGCCACCCTGGTATAAAACTTGCCATCAATCACAGAATGTTGTCAGGAGAGGCCTCTGAAATTTACATTGGTAAAAGATCTAAAAGCCAATACAATATATGTTGCTGTCCACACTGGACTTTCAGAAAAGTTAGGAAATGAACAGCAGAGCAAGTCTAACAGAAACGCAGGTCCAGAGCCCCGGGGAATGGACAGGCTCCCTGGGAAGGGCCTGTGGCAGTTATAGGACAGACGGGCCAACCCTGGGGATCCAGGGAAACGTGAGGCAAGAAGAGCAGTTGTAGAATAAACAGCATTGACCGAGTTCCCGAACTCCAAAGCTGCAGAATATCCCATGCCTTTCTTTTTGTTACATACAACCAAAGGAATCTAAATAGAACACAAGTTACAAGATTATACAGTAACAACCAGATGACAACACTGAAGCAGGCAGAAGGGAAGGATCCACAAAGACATTCTTAAGGGCGGGACAAGAGTCCGAGCACGTGTCCCAGTGTTGAGCAAACATTCATGCATTCAGTCAGTCAATGAATATTTATTAATATTTATGTCTATGTGTGAAAATGTGCTGGATCTTTGGTTATCGACAGTAGTTCACATTCCCCCATAGGGCATTTCTATGGTTTCTGTAGACCGAGGGACGTCCAGCAGACCTATCCCAGTGTGAAACTAGAGGAGAAAGCTGGCAGGTTCTATCCGAGAATTCAATATGGCAGTCACGGGCTAAGTGTGGCAATTGAACCCTTGAAATGCTGCTGGTACAAATTCTGATGGGGTTTAAGTGCAGAACACACACCAGACTGTTTTTAAAAATGTAAAATAGGCCAGGCACAGTGGCTCACACCTGTAATCCCAATGCTTTGGGAGGCCAAGGCAGGCAGATAATGAGGTCAGGATCTCAGACCAGCCTGGCCAACATAGTGAAACCCCGTCTCTACTAAAAATACAAAAATTAGCGTGGCTTGTTGGCACGTGCCTGTAATCCCAGCTACTCAGGTGGCCGAGGCAGGAGAATCACTTGAACCTGGGAAGTGGAGGTTGTGGTGAGCCAAGATTGCACCATTGCACTCCAGCCTGGGCAACAGAGTGAGACTCCGTCTCAAAAAAAAAAAAAAAAAAAAAAGGCTGGGCACCCTGGCTCACACCTGTAATCCCAGCATGTTGGGAGGCAGAGGCGGGTGGATCATCTGAGGTCAGGAGTTCGAGACCAGCCTGGCCAACATGGAGAAACCCCATCTCTACTCAAAATACAAAATTAGCCAGGCATGGTGGTGCATGCCCGTAATCCCAGCTACTAAGGAGGCTGAGGCAGGAGAATCACTTGAACCCGGGAGGCGGAGGTTGTGGTGAGCAGAAATTGTGCCACTGCGCTCCAGCCTGGGCAACAAGAGCAAAACTCCTTCTCAAAAAAAAAGTAAAACATCTCATTAATAAATTGGATGCTGATTAATAATATCTATGTGTATTAAGTAAAATGAATTATCGAAGCTTATTTCACCTGTTTCTATTTCAAAATATGTAGCTATTAGAATAAATTTAATTAAACATGAGGCTTACAGTGTATATCTTTTGGAAGGCACTGACCTACTCCAATGTTTCTCAAACTTTACTGTGCATACAGTTCTCAGAAGAATTAGGTTAAAGTGCAGATCCTAAGTCAGTGGGTCCGAGAGGGGCCCAAGATGCTGCATTTTCAACAAGCTCTCAGGAGACACCCATGGCGCCTACATCTATCACAAGAATAAGATGAGATAGAAGACAATGGCACTTTTAGTCCATAATTGGGAAACAGAACACCTGCTGTGTAGTGTATTAAAAGATAAAACAGGAATTGTCCCTTATTACAAATGAATAAGACCACACATCAAAGAAACATTGTTAAGATATTTCTCCGTGCCAAGTTTCTTCCAGCTTGATATCACAAAAGGGTTGGTAACTAACTGTGCCATAAAGTTTGTGGGGTTTTTTAGCCTACTTACTTGTTTCATTTCTGACAGGATTTGGACTGTGGTGCAATTTATTTTGTTTCTGGAGTCTAAAGGATTTTGCATTTGCAGCTGAGAGAGAAACAAGTTTTGGAGCCAGAACTCCATCGGATTTTTACGGAGCAGGGCCACTCCACACAAAGGCTCAGAAGATGTTAGTGAATGAACAAGACTACTTCTCAGAAAGCAAACAGGCCAGGGTTTGGGGTGAAGGGTGGCAGCAGATCCATGATGAGAGGTAGAAAAGGAGAAACTGTGCCGCAGCTTGGGCTCTTACCTTGAAAGACCCAGGGTTTAGGTGTTTGTCTGTGTGTGTGCCTTTGTATTCTGTGTCTGTGTGTTGTATCAGTGAAAGCTCTGAGATACAAGCAAAGGAAACCAACGGGCTCATTTCAGCAGAAAAGGCCATTTATTAACAAGATACTGCCATCTTGCCGAATGCCCAGGAGTGGAAGATGAGGACAGAGGGCTGCGGCCATTTCCAATGTCCAGGCCGCACGGCTGAGGGGGTTCACTCAGAACAGCTCCAGCGCCTCCTCTGTTCTTGCACTCACCAGAGAAGCCTTCTCCACCTGCCCAGGCTCTCAGGGTGTGACCTTCCTCTGTGAAGCATCAACATGGAGTAAGTGTCTGCTATATTCATCCCATGCTGCCCCACATCAGCACACATCCCTAAAAAGCACTTTTGCATCTTAACTCAATCCTCTCCTGATCGAGAACATTCCCCCAATTCTTAGAAAGGAATGGCTTGATTCTCTGTGCTCAGCTCCCAATCTGGGATTCCTAGCTTATGCCCACTTCTTCTCTATTCTGCTATAATTCCATGTCAACATGCTTTGTACTATAGACCACTATCACCTTAAAATGACAGGGGAAAGAGAGAAAAGCAGAAAATTAATTCAGTTATATAAAGATGTGCATGACCCAGGAAGGAAGATAAATGCAGTTAAATATTCTAAGCCTTTTGTCTACAAGGTGAGCATCAGCATCTTCCTGGCTCCATCCCGGGCTCTCTGCATCCAGCCGGCTCCTCAGCTGGTCAGAGGTGCTCACCTTGTAGGATGGCGTCTGCACTGGGAGAGATGAGTTCTCAGTGTTGGAAGCTCTAGTCTTCCTTTGGCTGTTATGACTGAACCTGGCATTATTGAAAGATGCCCCAAGAATCTTCTTTTTGCTTTCAGGTTAGTCATTAGTCCACCAAGATGTCGTATTTAAGATGAAAAAAGGAGGGGCTTTCAGTTCATGGCCCTAAAGTCAGAGCAGGGCCCTCCCCGTGTAGCGACCCCTGTATTCCTTTGATAATCTGGGTCAATCTCTTTACTGAACACCTAACCCCTATGCAGCCTGCTCCCACGGTAGCCTGAGCCTCCAAAAAGAGGAAGCCAGGAGTGGAAGGCAAAGCTTCTTGCCCTTCTGTTGAGAAACATAACCTGGCCATTCCCTAAACAATCAGATTGCAGTAGCTTTATAAGGTGCAGACCCCTATATTTTTGTTGAATTCACTTTCTGATCTCTAGTAGGTCTCTATTTTGTCAAGAAATGTAGCGTGAATACCGGCCCCTCTTCTCCAGGTTCTTGCAGTGTTCCGTCATTGCTGTAGTGGGGCCACCCTTATGTCCTCTGGGCAGAGAGAAATTGTATTTTCTGCAAAGATAAAGAATTAATATAACCTAGGATAAGACAGTGAAGATGTGCTGTTGTTCCTAAAATAGAAAGAAATACTAATCTTGGTCTTATCTTTTCATTGGGATAACATCCATTTCCATGTGGTTGGAGCTATGAGGATTTGCTGGAGTAGAGAAGCTACATTTGGAACTTCGTCCTCTATCAGCTCACCACGGTTCTCCAGAATCCCATCTTCTGTGCTGGCCCCACCAATGAATGAAAGAAGACCAGCGTGCCTGCCGTTATCACCACTGGCAACTTTACAGCTATCATTTCCCCAGCAATGTCACAGTACTTGTTACATATGTAACAAACCTGCACGTTGTGCACATGTACCCTAAAACTTAAAGTATAATAATAATAAAATTATTATTTCGATTTACTATTTTGATAGTCCATTTATTAGGGATCCAGGGAGGGGATTCTGCTGGCTATTGAAAATATCTTTTTTTTTATTATTATACTCTAAGTTTTAGGGTACATGTGCACAACGTGCAGGTTTGTTACATATGTATACATGTGCCATGTTGGTGTGCTGCACCCATTAACTCGTCATTTAACATTAGGTATATCTCCTAATGCTATCCCTCTCCCCTCCCCCCACCCCACAACAAGCCCCGGTGTGTGATGTTCCCCTTCCTGTGTCCATGTGTTCTCATTGTTCAATTCCCACCTATGAGTGAGAACATGCAGTGTTTGGTTTTTTGTCCTTGCGATAGTTTGCTGAGAATGATGGTTTCCACCTTCATTCATGTCCCTACAAAGGACATGAACTCATCATTTTTTATGGCTGCATAGTATTCCACGGTGTATATGTGCCACGTTTTCTTAATCCAGTCTATCATTGTATGTCACTTAGTCTGGAGTGCAGTGGCACGATCATAGCTCCCTGCAGCCTTGAACTCTTGGGCTCCAGTGATACACCTATCTCAGCCTCCTGAGTAGCTAGGACTATATGTGGGCACCACTACACCCAGCTTATTGAATATATGGCTTTCATCTCTGCTCATAGGAATTTTGGGGAAATGCAGGGAGGGTTTAAGGCCCCACTGAGCGTGCATCACCAGCCTCGCTCCCTGTACATCTTTCTCAAGTGGACCACTTGGTATTCTGGGTTCCCAGAAGTTAAGGCAAGCCAAAGTCCAAGGAAGCCCATGAGTTAGGGGCATTTCTCTTCTCAAATACAGAATTACTCTGACAAACGGCTGTAGGGCCATCTGGGAAAGGACATTTATGTTCACAATGTTACTGCGAGATCTTTCTTTAAAGGCTTCTCTTCATTCTAGATATCCTGAGTCTAGAAGCCAACTTATTTCCGAGATTGGGTGAGGATCCTCAAATCTTTATGGTAGGACTCAGGTGCTACACCTGTGCACAGATACCAAATTTCTTCAGTTCCGTAAATCAAGTAGGAACTTTGTAGACCACCCATCTATTTCAGCAAATTATTCCATACGGTCAGGGCTGGCCATTTAATTGGTTTTCTACCATGTACCATGAGCTGACAAATTCCTGTCTTATGAGATGTTTTCTACCAGGAAAGATAACAAAACTGCTATTTCTCAGAGATTGAGTTGCCTGCATTCTTAGTACACATATGTGCCTCATTTGGTGTACTTAGTTACAAGTAAATATTCTGACTGAATTAAGCACAAAAATCAGATCTACTAGGTTGGTTGAAATCTCAAACTTGGAGATTAGCGCATTAGTGATAATACCTAAAAGTATATAGCACAGCTGGTTTTCTCAGGATGCTGCTACAACCACCATAAACCCCACACACTGCCACTCTTTCTCAATTATACTGCACAACCGCCATTGCTGCAGGAGAATCTTTAAGCAATATGGTTTCCTGTGGGATCAACACACAATTCAAAATCTAAATTGGGCATGTCATAATGGTGAATTGTAGGCCATGTGTCCATATTTTTGCTGAAAGAGAAGTTGGAAAAATAAATAGCTTGTTATTTTAGTATCTAGAGTGAGAGGCAGTCCCTACCTACTAAGAAGGCTCAAATATTGGGGAGGGTTGGGATGTAGGAAGGAGATTCCAATGCTGGAAATTCAGAAAGAGTGAAACATTTACTACAGTGTAGACCAGGCTGTACATCTTTCTCCTTTTATTGAACTCCATCGTCTTCTCCGCCTCCATGTTTTTTTCTAGATTCTCTTTTCTGAATGATTTTTAGCACCAAAACTCTTCTAAATGAGCAAGATAATTATTACTGTTTTCAGTACAGTGAAGAAAAATATAATTTTGAATAAAGTAAGTGGTCTTTTTTTTTAACTTCAGAGGTGAGACCCATAAGCTAATTATAAAAATCAATAAAAATACTCATATTAAGAACCTGATTTAGACCAGCACTATTCCTGTGTACTCATAAGCTAAAAGGCATAAGTCCCTTTCTTCAAGTAGCTTGAATCATTGCAGATACTAACCTGATAGCATAAAGAAATAAAATGCAATATAAAAACCCCAGATGCAAAATAGTTCAGAGACTAGGTCTCAAGGGTGTACAGGTAATGTGGAAAGTTTTGTTGGAATATGGGTATTTGTGAATTTATTGGGCCACTGAGGGTGAAATGAAAGGTATTTACTTTCATAAAATTTCAGATGTTTTATAAAATTATAGACTTTGAGTAGAATAAATACCTTCTATAGATTATCTTAGTTTGCTGGTTATAATAATCTAAACCAGCAGTCCCCAACCTTTTTGGCACCAGGGACTGGTTTCATTCGTGGAAAACAATTTTTCCACAGAACGTGTTGGGGTGGGGAGGTGTTTCACCTCAGATCATCAGGCATTAGTTAGATTTTCATAAGGAGCACACAACCTAGATCCCTCACACACACAGTTCATGATAGGGTTCACACCCTCATGAGAATCTGATGTCGCCACTGACTTGATGGAGCTCAGGCAATAATGCTCACCTCCCCACCATTCACCTCCTGCTGTGCGGCCCGGTCCCTAAAAGACATGGACTGGGGTTGGGCACCCCTTACCTACACCTTAAATTCTCAATGCTCTTTTAGATCTCAGAATTATATTTCATATTTATATCTATATATTTTGCCAATAAATAACCAGTTCTATAAAATCAGGCCAAGTGATCTGAATACAGATGTTCTCAACTCTACCTGCTCCAGACTCCCCTAATACGGGTTTATATTGAATAGAATGGTCAGCCCGGGATAGCTGCAGAAATAATGCATGAGCTCTGAGGTTCATGGTCTACCCTTTGTGGTCCAGTCCTTTCACCGAGATTACACAACCAAATTCTATCTGGCCACAACTATTCTTGATACCTCAGCTCTTCTTCATGATATGTCTCCTAAATTTCTTTCTCATTATTCTATTTAGCAAATTAGCCACCTATACCTTGTTTCTTTTATCTATTTGCTGTTGAGTCACTCTATAGATGTTTTGATTAGTTGAAGCTAATTCCCTGTAATGAAAATGGGTTCCCCATCCTTATCATTGATAAATTAATAAACCACCCCCTCTCTGATATATACCTAACTTGGATAGTTGTTTCCCAATACAGTGGGGGAGGGCTATGTTAGTGCCTGATTTTGCATAGTGTACACTCTGATATAGTAATATCTGGATTCTAGGTTTTACCAATTTACTACTCAACTCTAGCAATTCTATGCTGTTTGCTCCAGACCTAAATTAATCTCAGACTCCCTTTAGATGTCACAGCTCTCCATCACTGGTGCAGACATAATTCTGAAGCAAAGGTCATGAAGTCATCATCATGCTTTCCATGAAGGTCTAGTTCCCGGCTCCTCACCTGGTGTGCAACATGGCACCTGAAGAAACGTGACGGCTCCTTTCTATTTCTGGTCTCATGTTGAGACCAGAGTCCAGAGAACAGAAAGGAAAGAGATTGCACTTTCTATACTATGAGAGATCAATCTATCGTTTGTTAAAGTGATCAAAATATGTATCCTACAGTTGGAAATACATCATAGGTTATAACTTGTGTGTATTTCCACACATAAAATTATCTGGACTTTTTTTCTTTGTACTAAATTGGAGGACATACCCATTAGAAGTGGCAATATGTTCCAATTTCTTTTCTCTTACAAATAAATAAATACATACAAAAATAAACAAAATTAATGACATATGTATTTACTAATACCAAGGGCTTTAACATGTGGAATAAACTAATACATGAAGTACAAAATATATTAGAAATAATTTAAGGAGGCATGTGACAGATACTTAGAGACAAAACATTTGGTTATACGGTTTAATCACAAACTACAGATTTTTAATCTAAATGATCATTTGAGTATTCCTCAGTTCTTCTACATCCTGAAGGATTTTATGGTACCTTACTGCAGAGTACTCAATATCATTTTTGAAGAAATCATACTGTATCAAGTGAGCTACAATGTAACTGCAAAATGCAGACTGCAGTGTTGCTCTGCTGTGGCTTCATGATTCATTCATTTTTCCTCTTCTCTTAAGCCATTTGAGGGCTGGTATCTCGGCTCTAAAAGCCATGCAGGGAATGGGTGGAAAGAATACAAATGCTTCACTGGAGCCAGATTCAGGCTGGGGCAGTTGTTGTCAACACGACGAGGTTGAATGAAATGCAGTGACAGTGTGGTAAGGGAAGACGTGTTCTTTAATGCTGTTGGGTCCAGGGATGCCTTACCTTAAGGGTAAAACATTAGACACTATGCTTATCAACACAGCAGCCTGTCATTGCAGTGAGTTACACCTACAGCTTAAGGTAACCAGAGCTGTTGAAACAGTACTGTGCCCGTGCGTGTGTGTGCAGGTGCCACGTATCAAATACACATTGTGTTTCCATAGACATGCACAAATGTGTCTAAGAAACGCATATACATGTATAAATCTGTGATTTAAAATATTGTGTCAGTATTATTTACAGATTTCTTCCTTCTTAATGTAAGATGAGGTATGTGGGGATGAATTTTAACTAAGAAAACCGAATTTATTATTAACACAACTATGATAAACTCATAGGGAATGATTACATGAATATGTGTGTATGTATGTGTGTGTACATACATATATATTCATTTAATTTGAACTTTATTTTTTTAAGTACATTTGGGATTATTTTGAAGTAATAATATAATGTATATTTAAATGCCTAAATAATACCCAGGAGGTCACGATTTGACCTAAAAACTCACATTTGCATGGGAATTTTATTGTGCTTACTTTTTTTTTAGAGGAATGCTTTGTCCTTTACTAAATGGACAGATACTCCCACTGTACTGCAGTTCCAGTTCTATAATCATTTGGGAGGCGCTCTTTACTCCACGGTGACCACAACACGGAGAGCTGTCCTTACCCACATGCTGCTTGCCTGGGGAGCTCAGGATCAGTGTCTTACACACAGAAGGATATATGCTCCCATTTTTTTTCCGCCGACTGTAAATGACTCCTATTCTTTGCTCCACAGAACATCCGATGTGGTGCCCAATCAGCTGAAAAAGCTGCACAGACGTCATTAGTTCCGTGTGTGTGTGTGTGCGTGTGTGTGTGTGAAACAGAGAAAGAGAGAGAGGAGACTGCAGCTGCCTTGCCGCGTGCCGAGTGGAGTCTCCATTAGGGCAGCGCTATTGATTTCTGATTCACACTGCAGCAACAGGGCTAGAGTGCAGAAGAAAAAAAAATCACGTCTCAGAAATAGGAAATACAAAGACATAAATAAGTAGATAGATAGTTTTATACAAAAATCAAGCATCTGTTACCAAAGGAAACCAAAAGTGACAATTTAGCAAAATTTAAAGACTGTTTATAACATAGAATAAGATGTATAGGAGAAGTAGAGTAAAATGAGTTTAGAAAAATTATTCGTTCTAATTTTTCAACAATTTTTTTTGAGAGGTGATAATGGTCTAATTTCCAGAATGCCTTGAAAAACCCTGGAATACTCAGCAGAGATGCTGCAAAGTAAAGCTTATTTGAGGGCAATCTTGAAGCTATGCCTGAGAATTTTAAACAACAAAATATCCAAGATTTATTTTTTCAATTGTGTTCGATTATTTTATTAGCTAGTAGCTTTCTCTATTTTAATTCTCTGTGTTGCATAATATCTAGGATACAGTAACAGGCTGGTTGCAAATGCTCGAAACAGAAATAGGTTTCTTCATAGGCTGTGTTTCAGCATGTCCAACTGTGAGCCTGTGAAGCACAGCATCGGAGTTCTCTCGAGGTCTGTTGCCTCAGATTTGGTTAGAAATTATTAAATCTGGAGTGTAAAAACCTTGTCTGGGCCTTTTAGGCAGCTTGATTTTAAAACTAGCCCTTCTGCCCCAAGACTTTTCAACCGCCCCCCACCCTGTCCCAAAAGAAAAGCTGAAGTAAGTTCAGTGTTAAAATAATGGTGCTGTCAGGCAGGCAGTCTGCATGTGAGCAGCAGAAAATTAGAAGAATAGAACCATCCATTCTTGTTTCCCCCCACGACACGCACGCACACATACATGCACACACCACACACACACACACACACACACACACACACACACACGACAACACCAGTCAGTAAAGGGGAAAAAGGGTGATACCTTTTTAAAAAATGAAAGGCAGTAAGCCATTATTAGCAAGAGCTATATTGAGCATGCTTGCCAGACAAGCAGCAAAGCTGAGCTCCAGTTCCGCCCAGACATGTGCCTTGCCATTTTCATTTTAATCAGCCTGCTCAGGATGGCTGCTGATTCATTTTGCAGGATGTCCCCCCGGGAGCCAAGGTGGAAGCCTGAGGCGAGCTGCTATTGCATCAATGCAGCACATCAGAGTGAGAGCGCGGAGGCAGAGGGAGGAGAGAAAGCCTTCAGCACCACATCCCGATTTCAATATGGCTAGTTAGAAGGTCCTGCATGAAACCGAGTCTATTGCAGAAAACATAATGACAGGAAAAGAAAAGAAAAAAGTCACATTGTCATTTCATTATCCAACTATTCTCTCCCCCAACCCCTTCCTGCCACCAACACACACACACACACACACACACACGTACACATTTTACAGTGACCATGAAAGATTTCAAGCCACTCTGTGGAAGTGTGTGTGTGTGTGTGTGTGTGTGTGTGTGTGTGTGTACTATTTACCTGGTAACTAGCTGGGGTGGTATACCTGATTTAGCTGGAGACTTTGATTTGTAGGACTGACAACCTTATTATGCAGTGAGTTTATTATTGATATTATTCTGCTCTCGGTTGCCATGGCCACCTTGTGAGAGACATTCAATTTTCTCTCTTCCATCATCATTATCTATGAGGCCATCTGTTGTGGAAAATGAATTCAGCCTCATTTGCATGACTGATAAGCAATTTTTTTTTTATCTATTTAACAGAAGGTCATATGCCGGGGATTTGGAGCTTGTGAAAAAAAATGTGGAAAAAAAAAAAAAGCCTAGGAGAGGATGAGTGGGAGCGTGTGCATGGGGGTGTGTGGAAGTCAAACAGATCCCTGAGGCCTGCGAGCCTATCGCGCTGCATTTGTCATTCCTGCCCGGGCGACATTTTTTTTTCCCTAAGCTACTGCACACTAAACAGTGAGAGAGCTTTTCCCTGCAGTCTTCTTGAAGCCCCCCTGGTTTTTTGCTCATTGTTGGTGGGTGCATTTTAATTTTTTCATTCCTTGGACTATGGGTTATGATATCCATATTCACTGAAGACAAAAAGCCACCTTTTCTGCGTCTCGGTGGCATGCCATGTCTCATCATCCTTTCAAACTTGTGGTGGAACAGGGTTTTCTTCCCTGTCTGTGTATTTTGAGCCAGCACAGTTACCAAAATTGAACTTGTCTTTCGCTTGTGAGCGGTTGTGGTCATTGTGAGGTACGTGATGTTCGTTAGGTTAATTTTTGGGGGAACTTAGTGAGCAGGATGTGTTTTACCGTAGCTCAAGGGCTGAGGCTGCTATTCCATTGTCTGCTCCTTTTTAAAGTTATTTTTATAGCATGGCTGGTAGCTGAAATGTTCCTGGACTGGAGGCTTTGTAATCCACAAAAAATCTGTCTTTAAACTAAAATGGGTATTAGGTTGCATGACTTAACTGTGATGTTGTTTATTAAGAAAAAAAGAAACAAAAACAAAACGCGGTGTATGTATGGTGCTTGGAGGATAAGAGGATACTGAAACAAAAACTTCCCAGAGACTTTACTGGATTACTTTACATTACAAATGAAGCACATCATTTTATGCAAAGGCAATTAAAATGTTAGATATTTTGGATGAATTTACCTAATGGTAAGAAGAAAGTTGATTTATATTGTTGAAGTGGAGAAACTCAAATAAAGATTTTTAAATTTAACTTAAATGTTTGAAGTTCATAATAGTGAAACAAAATGTTATTTATAACAGAAATGTGTCTTTTTGTAACACCTAAATTAATAAACTAAAAGTTTAAACTCTACACTTTAGTTTTAAGATAGATCTGAATAAAGCAAAAATATATATGTAAATATTTATATGAAAATTAGCTATATAAAATATAGAGAACAGATTTTGAATTTAGTATTAACCATGACAATTTCTTGTACCATCAAAGCTATATAAGCTAAATAATTTCTAAGTTACTTAGAGTAAAAACATTTTATATAAGAGCCTTTTTGTTCAAATGTTTATATTTTCTACTAAACAAAATTAACATCATAGACCAAAGCATCCCAAAACCACCCTTACAGGCATATGAGGGTCTAGAAAGACCTAATTGTTCAACTTCATTAAGTGTCATGTAGCTTTAAAAATAATAAAGTCATGTCTCCCATACAGATAAAAATGTAATTATTTTAAAAAGAAAAGTGTTTTATACAATATTCCTTTTCAAAAAAAAACAGCATTGCATTCCTATAAGTTTTCACCTCTCAAGAACTTTGAATCCCAAGAGTTGATTGTAAGTTATAAATGCTACCAAAAGAAACATTCCAGAAAAAAAGGAAGTTTGTTTTTTCTGATTGACCTAAAAGAACATGTATGATTCTATCACCTCAAATGCAGTAAGTCAATTGCTTAAAAGTCTCCTTAAAGTTATACTTGAGTGATAAATTTTCTTTATTAACTAACATAGACCACTACTGATGTGTGTGTGTGATGGTACTTTACTTGATTGCACTTTGAAAACTCTTACCATACTATCATACACTTTTCATAAGCAATAACAGTTGTTATATAATCCTTCTGCTTTTAATCAGCCATATTTCTTTATATTTTAGCTTGATTTTTCAGAGAAATAAGTTTACTTTAAATATTAATTGTGAATTTAAAGAATTTAAAACAATAAAATTCTGATAGATTATGAAGATTATTTAAAGTGACATCAGCTTTCTCAGAGGACTATAAGAATCAGTAATATGAGATCTGGATCTATATTATAATATGAAGGATTATGTTTTTGCCTTTTGATCTGTACATATAGTCTTCAGATTTGTGAATCAAAATTGTCAACATCTAAAAAAACCTATGAGATAGCACAATTGATTTTTCTCTCCTCCCCACCCCCACCCCCAAAAAGTTAATTACCAATCTTGGTTGGATTCTTCCTTGCCTCCCTGACATTTGACTGCTGCTAATTCACTGATTAATCTCATTAATGTGATTATAGTAGGATTTAGAGTTGGCTGCCATTGTTCTGTAGACAGTGCTATTCAGGCTGAGCACTTGCCACCTCATTCAGTTTTGCTGTGATTTTTCAAAGGCTGGTGGAGTGAGCTATTGTGAGCAGGCTTCTGTGCCTTCCCTTTCAGCACCAGGAGCTGTCCGCAGCTGATAGCGATTGCATTCAACAGTGACTAACTTCCTCCTAGTTTATTGGCAATGTGAAAATGGCTCACTTTCATCACCTTAATGATTGTGCTAGTTGAGGTAGAAGTAGGAGAAGACTTCATGGTCACATTTGGATATTTTGAAGATGGTGGCAGCAAAGATATCTATGCTTGAAGATTTTTATTTAGTAAAGACTTTGCATCTGCCATTATACACATATTTTACTCTATTTCCAAATATTCAAACATATCAATATGTTAAAAATTACTTGTATATATGTGTAGTTGTGGGTTGGAAAATTGTAAACATTATTACTTTTCAACTGGAAAATTTTATCCAAATACATGTAATTATTAATAAAATTCATCTTTGAAAAGATGCACCAGGACTATCTGGTGTCACAGTAAGGCAGAAAGTATGCATGTCACACAAATTTCAACTTCTCTTGAGTTCAACTTGCATCCAACAGCAGAACTTATGCCAATTTCACAAATTTGTGTTAGAAGCTGAGATCAAGGTAAAGGGCTAATAATTTGTGGCCACATATGAGTGGTGTACAAAAATTCTTAAAGGAATATGAGTACATAGTCTTCTTCAGGGTTATAAAGGCTGTCAAAGCATGACCTTAGGACTATGCGGATAGTTTCAGAGAATGAGACTTCTTTAATATGCTGTTTTCACTGTCCCTGTTATGTTTTTCACCTAATTTATTTATTTATTTTTTACTCTCTTGAAAATGTTTCTATTTTGTACCTTACTCTTTAATATACCCAATTATTTCACTGTCTGATGTTTTCTGTCTGCTTTCTGTGTCAGTGTTTAATAGATTAGGGAAAAGAAATAAGTGATTATGCAATTTCAAAGATTTGTAAAGTTTTTCTATTTGTTACAATTATACTTAAAATTAAAAATATTGAGTTAATAATCTGATTATTTGTTCAGCTGCTTTTATAAATACTTTACATGTATAATTTTTAAAAGCCAATTACTTCTCTGTGAAAAATTAATTTGTCAAGTAAATAATGTTTTCAAAGTCACATGCATAAACTAGATTTCCAACTCTACCTGTAAGCCAATTTAATTTGAGGGAGAGATATTATTTTAGAAATACATAATATACAACCTGAAAGACTTTGTTTACTTGTTATATATTTTAGTGGATACATTTTAACTTCAAACAACTTAAAGGTTTATTTACCCTTAAATATTTTATATTAAAAAAAACGCCTCAGTGGAATTAGAGGGACTAGTCAGATGCTGTTCGATAACGACCACTCTGCCCTGCACTTATAGTTTGGTCTGGCTGGGTGTCCCTTTTAGACCAGGGCTATAATTTTCAATCAATAACCAGTGTTTCCAATGCATGTTGTCCTTTGCCAGGAAGTCTACCTTGATGCAAAGTCTCACCAGAACTCTGTTCAGGAGGCAAATGAATGGTAGACTCAGAAAGAGAGATCTACAGTTTTGCTAAATTTTTATAATCAAATTACTCCATAGCATAATTTGATCGCAATGATAGTATGCATTTTCCTATTTTCAAGTTTTTAAGAGTTCTTTTTTTGAATATCTTCTTTTTTATTTGAAAAGTTGTGTAGTATTCTTTAGAAAGGAGTAACTGAGGATAAACTTGAACAAAAACTTGCAAATAACATATTTTTCACCAAGCTAAGTTTCATCATACTGTATTCTGTACCACAACACAACACCTGACATTGATCTGCATTTCTTCCAAACTAAACTGAAAACAAAAGATACCACAAACTTGAAGAAGAAAATAGATGTAGGTTTGTGTTTGTGTGTGTGTGGTTGAGGGCAATGTTATATCTACATATGGTTGCTGGTATGAAAAAGATATTTTAAATTGGCATACCACCCCCATATTTAAAATATTGCCTATAGTGACCATAACTCATATGAAATAATACAAATATTCTACTTTTATAGTATTTTATTGTACGATTTTTTCTGATATTAGATTATTTAAAGGCAACAGCTATCCATTTTTTCCATCAGTAGGCTATTTCAATGCAATGTGGTTCAGTTTGTAATATCTTTGTGTCTTGTCTCTTCTCTTTCTTTCCACTTTCCTTTCTGTCTCTTCTGCCCTCTCTCTCTTTAACTTGGTCCCCGTTTGTCTGTTTTGCCACCCTCTCTTCTCTCTGTGTTTCTTTCACACCTGCATTGTTCAAGCATACACAATGATTTTTCTATGCATGTTTCCACAATGGAAGTGTTTTTGGCTTTGACATCATAATGAGTCCTCAGGGTATCTGTAGAAGCAATCAGAGATGGCAGAGAAAATGTAAGCCAGGTGTTATAAAACTAGAAAGAATGCATGAATGCTTATTTATTAGATAGAGAAAGAGTGATAAGCATTGCTGTATTAGGCTGTTCTGCTAGGAAAATTTTCCTACCATATACCTCTTTTAAAATAATCTCTGCTCCCCACGTGGTGATTATTGGAAAAGTTGGGGGGGGGGGATATTTTAGTCTCAGTGTAAGAAGTATTGTGTTGTGAGGAGATGGAATGGTACAGGACATTCTCTTAAAGCTTTCCTTGCTTTCAGACTGCAGTGGTGTCTAGCAGGGCTCGATGGGAAGGGAATTGAAGCCTCTATAGTAACCAGTAAGTCTGGTCCCAACACATCAGGGAAGAGCTCTGCCTTCAGAGGAATTACCTCTGAGAGCTGGGAGAGGGTGTTCCTGGTAACTTGGGGCTTCTCTGCCAGTCTCCCCACGGAAACCACAGTCAGAGCTGTGCTCTGTGGAAAGCCTGCAGTGGCTGCTCCCTCATGCTGTTCTGCTCTCGACTCTCACTCACTGTGGATAGTGGGCTGGTGGAGTGCAGGCACCAGAGGGTAGGGGTGAATGGAATGGAAATACAGAGGGAACTGTGACCAGCACGTGCGATGGTCTCTCCACGGCAGACAGAGCCCTGCGTGGGTGAGAAGCAGACTGCGGAACAGGATTTGGCTTGATGGCCACCAGCTCTTCCACAGAAAGGTACCTCTTTCCTTTTATTGTAAAGGTTACATAGGAATTTTTTTTTTTAATTTGCCTGGTGGTTGCAGCTCCCCGTTCTTCTCTTAAGTACTTCAAAAATAGTTGTTTCTCCACCTGCCTGCCTATCTCCAGCTCTCATTTGATTGCATACACAACACTTCCTAAAGTCTCTTGGTTTGGCGTGTGAACACGCCAACAATGGACCCTCTCTCAAAAGAGCTTATCCTTCAGCGTAATGCCATTGTGGGCACCGCTATGTCTGCATGCTGCCCGGAGTTGTTGTTAAACATGAGTCTGTGTATTCAAGGCTAGTTTCCAGGGGCGAGGGTGGGAGGTGCTAAAGTAGCCTTTATGATTTAATGTAGCCTTTCATAGCGGTGAGTGTTATAGAAGAGAGGTTTGCAGAGTGAAACGGTATAGTCACCACCAGAGTAAAACATCTATGGCTTGACTCAAGAAGCCATTTATAAAATCAGCACTTTTTTAAGCCAGAAAAAAATGCTAATGAACATCAGGTATCTATGTTCACTTAGTTATTTTAAAAACCTTATTAGGTCTTGTCTTTTCAAAGAAAACTTTTTCTATATTTTTTTCTTCAAAAAATAATAAAAGGTGAAAAATGTTTTAACTTTCTTAGACAAATACTTTCATATCTTTTGTTTTGAAAGAAAATGATACAAGAAGCTCATACTGAAACAGAATAATATAGTGAGGTTGGCAACCCGAAAAAGATTTTAAGAATCAGTTAGAGTTAACTCTTGTGTCACCATTCTTTTATTTTAAGAAGTGACAGGTTTTGGAACCTCTTTTTGTTTTGCTTGGATGTTAACCAGCAATGTCATCTAAAATACTGTAGGTTCAGCTCACTTCTGTGAGGTTTCTTTGGCCACAGCATGAATTTACCATAACATCAATGATAGGGGAGATATTTTTAGATATATTGCCTAGCTGGTAGCTGCTAACAGCCTGACTCCGGTATTTACAGTTCTCATCTATTACATTAAATACAGCACTGCTCATGATACACATTCTGCTCTAGAGATTTAGGGGCCTGTGGGTACAAGGCAAGCAGCATACAGCACACATCTCCACTCGTGTCTGACTCTGTTGCAAGCTCGATACACAGGAAGGTTAGAAATTACTGGTTTAATGCACAGCTGTAGCTTGAAAATTATCTAGATCAGCAGTGAAGTTCCCTCCCACCTTAGGATTTGGGGAAGTGGATATGTTTTGTGTTGCTTCAAGGAGGCAGCCTGAGACAGGGTAAGTCAGCAGGATGCTTCCGAGGCTCTTCTGCTGCAGCGATGTGGTCTCTAAGGGAGCCTGAGCCTGATGCATGCAGCACAGGCGGGACTCGCAGCCCGGCGCTGTCTGTCTGCTGCCTTTTGATGGAGGCTGCACTTCACCCTCCCGGCAGAGCGCTGTACGCATGCCCGTCTTCCCTGTCGTTTAGTGGTGTCAACTTATTAATTTCCATCTTCGACTTCAGGCCTGTTAGTTTCCTGTCTGAAAGCATTATTACTTTTGTCCATGTGGCAAAATAATTAGCATACAGATGAGAAGTGGCCCCTTGCCTGGGCGCCGGTAGAGAGAGAAGATGTGCAGTGGAAAGTTGATTGGATGAATGGAGAACAAATGGTGGGCGTTCAAAAGCATTAGAAGAGTTTTGTAGTCGTGGAGCAGGTTGGAGAATTTTCTGGGTGAGTCCCTAAGATGGAAGGCAGGGGTGGCTGCCGTGGGAACAACTGCTTGTCAGACGCTGGCTTAGCCGAAGGTGCCAAGTGCGGCTGCAGGCACAGATAATTCATTGGGACGACTTTGTTTTGCAAGTCTTGAGGCTGCTCTTTGATATCCCCTCCAGGTAAATATATCCTGTGCTCCCTGTCTTCTCCAGAGCGTTTGTTCCGCTTCCCAAAGTGGAGCAAAGTTCAACTCCTGATGGTCAGTAACAAAAGAATAGTCATTTGCTGCTGGTTTGGGGTAGCGGCTTGATCCGTCTTCGTGTGCATGTGTCTGAAGTGGAAATTAAGTGTTTAGAGATGACTGTTTTTAGAAACTTACAGCAGCCATTATTCAATGTGTTTAATTAATATTTTCTGAAACCGTGCATCGAGACCAGCAAAATTAGCAAATGTTGTTTCAATTAAAGCCCAGACATAATTAGTTTTGACTAGTATGTATTTTTCCTAGCTGGAAGATGATTTTAGCTAATTTAACCAGCAACTTACTGGAGATTGTGAAAATTGAACTGAAGTTTCTATTGATCTGTAGAATCTACAACTAGGAAATGTAGAAATTAGCACACAGTGATACTCTCAGTTCTTTTCAGAAAAATGGAGATCATTTTTGCAAATCAGTCTTCTGAGTTGAGAAGTAAGAATAAAGAGCCTGCTGGAATCCTAATTTTCTATTGTCATCAGTGACACATTTCTTATATAATTCTGTGACTGTACTATTGCAATATGGGTGTTTTAATATTTAGTTGAATATACTTCCATGGTAGGAATTCACTAATAAATAGTTCTATCCTGTTTTAATAATTCCTATTCTCCCTAAAAGGCAAGGTTTTTCATTTTAACTGACCTAATTATTTCACCTGCTTTTTAGGTAGAACTCAAGTAGAAATTGTTATTCTTTAACTGTCTTTTTATAGATTCCTGAATATTTTAGATCACTTGATTTTATTTTGTTTTTATTTTAAGCTTTTTTTCTAAAGAGTTGCTTTACTTTAACTGCTTTAAACAATAACAGTGAATATTTGACAGAAAATACAACTTTTGGGGGGAGGGGAAAAATTTTCTGTTTAAAAAAATATATCTTTTCAAAAAAGAAAGAGACCACTCTTAATGAATCTAAACCTCAAACACAAGATATTTAAAAACATATTAACCCTTCATGTGAAGCTGCTGAAACTTGCTTTTGATCATTTTCCCTCTCATCCTGCAAGTTTCTTGGTACTCACATGGAGCTTTTTCTGCATAATAGGTAAATTATCTATTGTTTTTTCAATGTGTGTGTGTTTATACACACAGACACATTTCTTTTTCTATTTCATTTTTAAATTTGCTGGTAAACTAGAATGAGGAAAAAATTGAGTTTTTAAAAATTTAACTCAAGCAGTTTTAAATATCAAATTGTTTTCAAGCAGATTCATGAAATCTTACCTAGAGAAAAGTCATAAAGTCATAGTTCCATTATTTTCTCATTGCTACATTTCATTTTAGAGTTGAACCAAGCTTTATATGATTAATATAGCTGCTTTTAGCTTTATGATGGTGGTTTATAACTTTCTTGGGGCAAAATATCAGCACTTACTTTTTAACCTCACCTTGTGCATTTCTATGCAGAGATCCCTGAAAGCCCCTTTTCCACGATGCTCTTTGTGCCTGGCTGCCTTCAAAGGTGGAGCCCAGCTTTTTTTTTTTTTTTTAGGGTCAAAACTGTGTCATATTAGTCTCCACTCCACGGAGCCCCGCGTGCCACTCTCTGTCACATTTGTTCTCAGGCTGTGGAGCAGGCTCGCGGGCAAAGACAATGAAAGGTCCCAGGACTGAAACAGGGTGATGTGCACCTGTCTGAAAAGGTGATTTCTAAGGGAATTTTTCCCTGTTTAGTTGGACTCTAAGGTTGAGTGTCAACTTGGGAAAGAAAAGCAGCCTTTCATGGCAAAATTTTTAATCAATTGATGTGATTCCAAAATATTAGTCCAAAGATGAAGCCCTCTTTGACTTAAGTGCCCTGTGTAGGCAACACTGGTCAGTGTGGGGCGTCTGCTGTCTCAGTGGGCCTGCTCTGCTCCACGAAGCCGTAGAGGGCATTGCTTTGGTGGGGTTTCCACTGATTGTGAAAGAAAAAAAAAACAGGTAAATATTTTTTATTCAAAAGGTTATTTGACTCTATTCCCTTTAAAATCAGTACTGTGGTGTATTTTTACACTCTTAGGAGTACTATAATTCCTGTCTTCCATGATTTTGTGAGTGCGTGCATATGTGTATTTTTTACATGCCAGTGTGAAAATGTGTGTAAGCTGACAACAGCTGAGACATGGGGTTAGTATGTGTGCCATGTAAACCTGCTTTAGATGCATCTGTGCGCTCATTAATATAGTTGAAAGAACTTTAGTACTCAATATTACATACTGACTGCTTTTCACTGAAGTCTGACTGTTTACATAGAACACTCCAATTTCTTTAAAGAAAATTACCTCAAGGATATTGGGCATTTGCTTGAGAAATTTTCAAGTGTGGAATGTCAGGTTTAGGACTCTAAATCAAACAACTCATGAATTAATAATTTATGGGGGTCTTTTTTTTTAGTACATTGACAAAGATTTTCATTATAGGATTTCTAGCTCAAACACTGTTCTGAGTGGTGCCTTCATGCCGTTATCTCAACCTAAATGCATAGTGTGTTTTAATGGCCCTCAACAGAATGGTTTTTCAAAAGTCGGCATCACCTCTCGACTCTAGGGGCTAGCACGCCACTGAACCCTAAAAGCAATGGACCATTCTTAGGGGCTGACTTTAAATTTGGCCCAACCTCCCCTCCCTGGTGCATGTATTCCACCAGCCTGTGCCATCTGAACAGAAGCTGAAAGCACAGAGCATTGTCACCATGAAACAATGCTAGCCAGACTGGTTGTAGAAATAAGCGAGTCTGCAGGGCACCCCATAGAGAGCCATCAAACCGAGTCTGCTCTGGAGCTGTCTGGTAGATTGTGAACATTAGGAAATCAGTGCCGCATCTGCCGGTGGACCCTGTGCTTCTCTGAAACTCCCACCTGCCCTAATGCATCTGGGCAAGAGCTTTTCAGAATCTAGTTTCCTCCAGGATAAATTTAATACGTCTTGAGGGCCAGGCACAAGCAAATTGATTCTATCTCTGCACCAGAAAAACTCATCAACATCTGTAAGAACACAGATTTTCAACAACCCCAGGATTAGGAGATGCTATTTTGTAAAATATATTCCAAGCCTACTCCCTTCATACCTCATGCCAGCATGGCATTTTTTAATTAGGAAGTTGATTAAAAAGGGCATGGTAGACCACGGATGTATGGTCTCCTGGCATCCATCCAGCTGTTTGTTGTCTGGGTCGTGGAAAGCGTTGCTCATCACCAGTTGCAGGAGCGAGGGGGAAATGATTATAAGGGATGGCAAGAATGAAACTGTTCTGCTGTATGTGCTAATGGCAGCTGATTGTGGCTTCCTCTGAACCAGCCTTTCCTACAGATGGACTTGCTGACTTCCTTCATGAGACAGAGACCACTCGTACTTAGAAATAACTTGGAAATTTAGAAACTAGGTGTATTATTCAGTGGTTCTGATTTTTCAGTGATCAATAGGATAAGGCATAATGACTTGTATTTTCTGTATTCAAACCTGTTTTTGGCCTCACATCCTGTAGGCTGGTGTCAATGATGGTAGTTGTTCTAACAGTGTTGTGCTGTTTCTCTTCAAGAGTAACTGGTTTTTGCTTGTCTCCCCCACCCCCCAAGGGAAATTCCTTTCTTTACTGGCTTTTTTTTTTTTTGTAGGACTTAGAGTATATTTCACAGAAATAAAATTTTATGCCTAATTGCAGTGTTCCTATGGCTAATGTGGTGTGAATGAGCACCATGTTACGAATTTAACCCTGTCCATCCCTCTCATCCTGTTATTGTATGAGCACTTTCGCAAGACCAAGCATACTAAAGAAAGTAGGAAAAAGACAGCCATGGATGAGGCTTGACACACTGCCAACACCAAGACCCTCATCCCCAGGGCAGAGGCTCTGGGGCTTTTACACATCACTCTGGGAAGACACTCAGTTCTCAAGATCAGGGGACTATGTCTGCACCCCAGTGGGACTTTCCAGCCGCTGGGGTAGCAGTTCTCCCTTTTGTTCTCCTTCCCTCTGAACCTACTTGCACATATATTAATTATTTTTAGATTCTGCATTTTAAAGTTTTCAGTGACAGACAAGCTGGAGTTAGCAACAATGGTGGGCAGGCAGGGGCTCTCCTCACTGTCCTCTTCTAGAAAGAAAATATCAAAGTCAATGCTGAAGACAAAAGGCGAGACTCCTTAAGGTCAGCACCTCCCTTCCCTCTTAGTGCCGTAACTGAATAATTAATACAATGTGCATATATTGAGTACCTACTATGTGCAGAGCCAAATGAGATAGAACTGAGTAACAAATTTCTGCCCCACAGAAAGTCAGGTAATGTGTGTACTTTTGTGTGTGTGTGTGTGTGTGTGTGTGTGCATATATATATATATATGCATATTTCTGATAAAGGGTAATCATAAATACTTCCAGGTTTACATTTCTTGAATGCATTTTGAAATAGATTAAAGCATTCTAATGACTTAAGAAGAAGAGTTGAGTGAAGCTTGAGGCCCCTTTCATGGGTAATCAGTACTTCAGGAATCCAGGTGACCATTCCAAAACTCAGCACTCAACAGCATGGCATTGTATCACCATATTCTCTATTCAACGGCATGTATGATTTCAGTGTATTGACTTCTTACAAAATCAAGAGTTACACATTGTTGGAAGTTCTGGATAGTTAGCCCTCATCCATCATGGTTTCTAAGTACATGTTCCCTGTCCCCTTCCATTATGCAGAGTTACAATCGCAGCAAGCCTTTGCTTACCTGAGAATACATGAAACAGTAAACAGAATGCTGTTTGGAGGAAGGTGTTGGTAACTGTCAGGGGTCTGTTTTGCAGTTTCTGAGCTGTTGATACCAGAGATCAACAACAGAACATTTTGGATTTGGCATGGTGAAGCCCTAGGTTATTGACTGAGGGCCAACCTTCCAAGCAAACAGGAAGATCCCCTGTGTCATATTCGCTTGTCTCTGCCTTCTCTGTGACATAAGCAGTCCTGCCAAAGTGCAGACAGCTGAAAGGGGAGGCCAACCTGGTTATCCACCGGCTCACCATTGGCTGCAGAAACATCAAAACAAGGAGGAGAGGAGAATTCAAATTAGAAACTGGTCATGTATTTCAGACAATTCCAGTGACTATTTGCCACATTTCCCTTGAGTCAGACCTGATTGCATATACCTGCCTATTTAGAATTAAGAATTTTGCCATTACACCCGGTAAAAGACAAGTTAGGTTAGAATTAGCATTTTATAGTCTCTCAGAGCATGGAAATTTAAGTAGCTCAGGCATCAAAAAGCCACATGTCTTTGCTTAAAAATGGAATTCTGAGATTATATAAAGTGAGAAGGGTTGGTTGATGCTAGGTTCTTGTATATAATAGGAAATAAAATCTTAATAATTTGCTCAGATAAATTTCAGATCAATTTCTTACCCGTCCTTTGTTTAATGTGGCACATTTGGTACTGAATTAACATGTGAAATTTTCCACTGAATTTGTATTCTGAATCTTCCAAGATGTTTTGCAATTCTTTTCATAGTCCTGAGAACAAGAATGGAGATAGTTTTGCTGCCCAAGTGTTTTTTTAGCTAATATGCTGTTCCTGGGATTATATTAGCTCAAAAACAATCCTTTTTCCTAAGAGACCCACACCCATAGTGTCAGCCAAGAAATGATGTATCTGCTCTCCAGGGACAAGTTAACACACCTGTTTACAAATGGGCAAAGCCACCTGTTCATCTAGTTTTAAAGTTAATGATCAAAACAGTATCTGATCCTAGGGGTTAGTAAGAGTGGAAAGGCAAATTTGTGAGACAACAGGTAACATCTCATTTTTATTACCTAACATTTCAATATATGTATATTAAATGTGGAATTAGTTAGAAAATACACTAAGCCTATGATACATATTCCAAATGTTAAATATCAACATTCCAAGGATTAGATGCAGAAGTTGTGTAAGGAGTAGTAGAGTCAATGATAGTGTAAATTTCATGCTTTACATTTTCAAAATCCAACATGTGCAAATTGAATCATGTATTTTAGCCTCAAAGGCATAACTGAAGTGTGAGGCTTGCTGATTGGGCAGTCAGCATTGCAAAAACGGCCTCTATCAATAAAAAATCAGTAAATGATTTTCACACATCTCGTCCTTCCTCCAACAAGATCGAGTCTCTTTCCCTTCCTCCTTTGACTGGGGAGCATGTGGCTTGGGCCCTTATACCACCATGACCTCCAATTTTTTGGCTTACATTAGAGTCCCTCTTGGCACCTGCTCCTAGATTTTTAACTAAGGGCATGGTCAGGAGGATGATTACAAAATCCTTTTACTGATTATTTTGGTCTCTTCCAAGAGTCAGAAAGACTTTACTCTGCCTGGTATGGTTATATCAGCTAGGTTGCACATGTGCTATAAGTTTCTGACTAACTCTCCAAAATATTAAAAATGACCCATAACACAGGGAAACTTTATTTTTCCATTACTCTCCAGCAGGATATTTTTACGTAATATTAAACATTTTTTCATTTTTTATTTTTATTTTTTATCTTTTTTAATTTTCTAAGTGAGATTTTCCACCCATAGTCAACCTAGACAATGACATAAAGTCCCTGTGAAGGAGCCCTGCGTTGGGAAGACCTTCCTCCTAGGTCAGCTCTCCACAGAATTCGAAGATGACTTGAAACAAATGATTGGAGCTTTCTGCCTCTCAGTGTCCTTGTTTAAAGTGAGGGAGTCCCAGTTCTAACGCTTGCTGACTGCGTGTTTGACATCATCACATGGACAGCAATTTCAAAGGCATTGCTGTGTAACAGTGGGCGTCATGCTATCAGCAGGGCCACACCGACGGGCCCCTTGTTTGTCACCATTTTGCAGAGACGTGCAAATGAAAACCCAGCACCAGGAACCTGAGTATTTAGAGTAGGTGCTATTTCTTGATTGATGAGTCTAATCTGGGACTACCAAGGTCAGGCAGGTTGACATGAAATTCATCTCATCAAATGTTTCATGGTCATCCAGAAAAATCACTGGACTGGCTGGGCGTGGTGGCTCACACCTGTAACCTCAGCACTTTGGGAGGCCAAGATGGGTGGATCACGAGGTCAAGAGATCGAGGCCATCCTGGCTAACACGGTTAAACTCCGTCTCTACTAAAAATCCAAAAAAAAAATAAAAAAAATTTGGCCGGGCGTGGTAGTGGATGCCTGTAGTCCCAGCTACTCGGGAGGCTGAGGCAGGAGAATCGCTGGAACCCGGGAGGCAGAGGTTGCAGTAAGCTGAGATCACACCACTGCACTCCATCCTGGGTGACAGAGCGAGACTCTGTCTCAAAAAAGAAATAAATAAATAAAAGAAAAGAAAAATCACTGGACCATGTGACACTCAGACACGTAACTGAAACCTAACTTTCCCTTAAGTTATTTTCTCTATTAATTTTATACATTTTGTAACCAGAATTTTATCTTACTTTACACAAATAATGCCAGCTGTAGGTGGTGGGTTGCCCTGACAATTCACAGAAACGTATGTGCCGTGGCAGCTCTGCAGTTACTACTTGGTTTCTCTCGAACCACTCTGGTGACTACGTGAGTCTTCCTAACTTCTCATGATGTAGGCCAGGGAGATATATGCCATTAATATGGCTTGGCATAATACTTAAGGAAACAGCCCCATCGTCTTTATGTCTTACCTTTCTTTTTAAAAGCAGTATTTAGGGTATGCACAGGTTAAGCAGGAATGCATTTTTAGCAGCTAAAATCTATTATACAATCCATGTCCTACTTCTGGTCTCCTAGAGCAGAAGGCACCCAAAATGACAAGCAAGAACTCGTGGGTACAAATAAACACTAGGTTTTTACCATGGTAGCCGATGGCATGTTCTCACCAACTCAAAAGAGTGGGCCTGAATATTGTCCCCAAAATATCCCAGCGAAATAGAGAAGAACATCAGGCCCACAGTGGGAAAAGGAAAGGAGTCTGAGAAATCAAGCTCATGTCGAGGTTGGGCAGTGGTCTCTCTCCACACCTGAATCTCAGACTCCTGATCTGAGTCAAAGTAGACTTTCCAGGTCACTGTTACCAAGGAGGCTCCATTGGGAAAATTCAAACACAGATATGTTTTATTTAACAAAGCAATCCACTATTTCAAAAGTGCACATTTCTACATGTGGAACTTTTCTCTAAGTATTGGGAAATGCTTCTCATATGAAAATAAATGGAGAGGTGTAATAAAAGAAAGGTAACTGTGTAGAATGAATGGGGCTGCAAAGAAAACAAATACAGAAGAAACATTTTTATCCATTTGAAATTAAAAACAGTAAAAAATGTACAGGCAATAGAAATATGCTTAACACATACAATTTGGCTATTTCCAATTCTTACTTAGAGTGAGATGTTGTAAACATAGACCAACTAGAAAACTCATACTTTTGAAAGATTATAAAATGAGTAATGTTAAGTGCCAAGGACCCATACTCTCATCTACAAATTCAAACTGCTGATAAATTATATTGAGAAACTAATAAAAACAGACTATCAGGAAGGCACCCTGAAAACAATAATAACAATTGCTAATACTTAGCAGGTACAGTAAATTGAGTGCTTTCCTTATGGGTTACATCACATAAAGCCCACAAAAATCTACAGGATTGCTGTAGGCACCACTATAATCTTCATAATCATAAAATAAGTAAACATATTCATTAAAGAGTTCAGGCTATCTAGGATACATACTATTTAAGAAACCAAACCCCCAATACAAGGCTTTTCATAGACAGATAATATATTGATGATTTTCTACATCCTCTATTTAATGCTTACTTTGGCTGCCAACAATGATTTTCGATAGACCAAACACTTATTTACTGAATGTCTGTAGGTGGAAATCTTAAGCCAGTGTAAGGCATAGTCCTTGCCTTTAAGAACTGAAAATCCAGCTGAGGACCCAAGACATAACCAGAGAAAAGGTTATAATATCAACAATCCCCCCAAAAGTTTTCAGGGACAATTGACACACTAACAGAAAAGTGCTGTGTGCTCTGGAGTTCCCCACGTGAGTCTCTGAAGTGTCCCTGAGATAGAAAGCACAGAGAAGCTTTACATTTAAGTCTTTAATCCATATTGAGTTAATTTTTGAATAAGATGTAAGCAAGGGGTCCAGTTTCAATTTTCTGCATATGGCTAGCCAGTTTTCCTAGCACCATTTACTAAGTAGGGAATCCTTTCTCCATTGCTTGTTTTTGTCAGGTTTGTTGAAGATCAGATGGTTGTAGATGTGCAGTCTTATTTCTGAGATCTCTATTCTGTTCCATTGCTCTATGTGTCTGTTTTTGTACCAGTACCATACTGTTTTCACTACTGTTGCCTTGTAGTATAGTTTGAAGTTGGGTAGCATGATACTTCCAGCTTTGTTCTTTTTGCTAAGGATTGTCTTGAGGGAGGGAGAACATTGTGATAAATAGCTAATGCATGTGGAGCTTAATACTTAGGTGATGGGTTGATATGTTCAACAAACCATCATGGCACATGTTTATCTATGTAACAAATCTGCACGTCCTGCACATGTATCCCAGAACTTAAAATTAAATTAAATTAAATTTTAAAAAAAGAAATCACAGAAGGGCAAGCCATTTGTCACGGCCAGTGGCCACTAGAGCTGGTGAACATGCGGAATCTGGGATGAGCCCTGAAAACCAGTTTAATTTGGATACATGAGGAAAAAGGACCAGCCCTTCTATATTACTATGAACATGGTGTGTGTGGCAAATAGATGTAGTGTTCTGAATGGTTATTATTTAATGATATTTGATAGTGTGTAATTAAGTATTCATTCTGTTATACTACCTATGATTTGTATATGATTCACAGTGACATGGGGGGGAGTTATACATAAATATATATGGCAGGTAATTTCATTTGGAAAACTATTAATGGTTTGCTTTTTAAAAAGTTTCCAAAAATGCATATCATTTCATTCTATGATCTAAACATATGACAGTCTGGAAGTTTATTGGTTGGTGGAGTTTTGTTTCTTATTGAATGATTTACAAGATGATTAAAGAGTTACTTGATCTTGTGGTATGCAAAAATAGCTATAAGAATTGTCATAAAACAGCTAAAAACATTTAAGAAAATAATGAGAATAGTTATTTCTCCTTTGCTATGAAAACCACTATGTCCAAATAAGAACTTTTTTCTTTCTTCTTCACAGAGAGAGGTACGTTAGAAAAATAAACATATAATGGTCTCTAAACTAGAGTGAGGGTTGGGCCCCAGCGTTATTTATAAACTTGTGTATGGAGATAAGCTATTTAATTCAGGTTTCAACATGGCTTTGGATTTAGTAAGAGCTCATGCTTCTAGACTAAGATCAAATTTAAACATGACTTGCAGAATGTATAGTATCTCTAAAAGTAAGAGTATAAATCATATTTTACTTAAATTTTTTAGGAGAAGACCAAGACAGTATTATTAGTATATAGTATATAGCCACACCCTTGGCACTTTACTACAGTAGTGAATTCATCCCCCATTTCCTGTGTGATATCAAATAGGGTCTTTCCCTATATTGAGTCTTTGAAGAGAAATGTTCTATCTTCTTCCTTATACCACTTCCATTAAAAAAAAAACAGGTATTTTAAACTAATTTCAAACTAAGTAAAGGCTATTCAGAATGTGAGATTTGTTATGTGCTTTCAGATCCCACTTAAATTAACCAGGCATTATCTCTACTGAGCCCCAGTTCCTCTCCAGAGACTGACTCCTGAAGCCCTTGCTATATCCACCTCTGAGCATGGGTTAAGACAACCGGTAGTGGAGACAGCACATTTTAAGGGCCAGTGAACCGCTGATTGCACTTGATTTTCCAAGTTTTTTTTTTTTTATCAGCTGAGATCTTCAGAAAGCAATGTACTGAATTTTATCAGCTTTGCTTTTTATAAAGATGCTATTACTATGCCAAGGACATGGAGAAAAAGCTCCTTCTTTCACCCTGTTTTAATTGATGTATTGAAGGTAGTGAATACACGATATGAATCCTTAAGTCATACATATTCTGAAAAGAACACAAATTGTAATTTCTTCAGCTCTAAGTTCATTGCTATTTTCATTCTTTTCTTCTTCTCCTCTGCCCAGGACACTGACAATTTGTGAATTCTCTGCTTCACTCATTCTTCAAACAATAGCCACTCAACCATCAGCTAATTCGCCAAGTAGCCAAAGACACATTCCTCTCTCTCTGTGACAGCCTGCTGTTCTTCCTCTCTGCTTCCTCTGGCCAGAACCCCCCTTTCTTCCCATTTCTCCACACCCCAGCTTACAATAGTCTTCTACCACCTCTTCTGAGTGAAATGTCCTTGATGCAGCAATGAATATGTTCTCCTCTGTCCTTGGTTAGCCTAATGCCGACTTTGTCTCTATCTCCATGGGATCCAAACATAAGAAGAGTGGGAATGGGGTAGAAAGCATAGAATGAAACTGTCAAAAAAGCTACTAGTGATGAAAATACTTAGTAAACCTCAGAAGTGTTATATTCTTTTTTTTTCTCACTCTGTCACCCAGGCTGGAGTGCCATGGTGCAATCACAGCTCACTGCAAGCTCTTCCTCCCACGTTCAAGTAATCCTCCCACCTCAGCGTCCTGAGTAGCTGGGACTGCAGGTGCATGTCACCCCACCTGGCGAATTTTTGAATTTGTTTTGTAGAGATGGAGTTTCACCATGTTGCCCAGGCTGGTCTTGAACTCCTAAGCTCGAGCAATCCACCTGCCTCGGCCTCTCAAAGTGCTAGGATTACAGTCATGAGCCACTACCCTGGGCCATAGAAGTGCATGCAGGTGAAAGAGAAAGTAAGAGATAGAGAATAAATTGTGCTTCTGTTTCTCAGTCACTAAGGAAAAGAAACAACCTCATCAGAAGCCAAAGACAGAGACACTGGGAAGGGAGGTGAACTGTCTGGTACCAAACATAAGCGGAACAGAATGGGGAGGGCTGGCCAAGGGAGCATGAGGAGCATCACACAGGCGACTTTGTTCTCCTTTCCACAAGTCCCCTTTCCAAACCCCAGTAGCTAGAGGTGTTGTGTAAAGTCTACAACTGCAGTCTCTCCTCACTGTCACCCACAAATCTAGGCTTGTTTCCCCAACAGCAGCATTGCTGCACACACAGTGTGACCTACAGTGCTTGTCATTGAGTGTTATGATTCATTTGCACTCTGTGAGGTAGGTGGAGGACCTAAATGTGGCAAGGAAATGTATTTGGAATCCCAAACTGTTTGTGCATAACTTGTTAATACATTGAAGCCAGTGCACACTTCCTCATTTATGTTCCAGACAACTGAAATGACTGTTTCAAGTTACCGTAGGCCAAGTATACAAGGTTTTGGGGTAAAACAAGGGCCTGGTGTGGGTGGGAACAGAGGCCTCGCATGCTCCCTTATTTGTTCCTGCTCCCCTATCTTGCAGCAATGTACATCTGTCCAAGAGCCAGCCATAGCTTGAGAAGAGAGATGGGGGGGAGGACCGACCTTCTCTCCAAGCATGCACGACACTCCTGTTCACACTGACGCTAACCTGAATGGTGCCCCCCAAAGTCATGTAACAGAGGAGATCATTCTCATTCTTTAGATCACAGCCTCCAGTGCTTCATTTAATTACAGGAAGGTAGCTCTGGGGCTCTCAGCTTATATACCATCTGAGACCAACATTATTGTGCATCTCACATCTCGTGATCTCTTTCCAAGTTTGATAAGGAGAACTGGAGAATGTTTATCAGATAAGGCAGAGCAGTAGCCTGATCCAGGCCACTCAGCCGCATCCTTGTCTAGATACATCAGCATAGAATATCCAAGTTGGACACACACATCTGTGTGATTTGGTCTGGAGGAAGGTACAACATGGTTCGTGTCTTCATTATCAGGCATTGTCAGCTTGGATTTGACATCAGCCTCCTTTTCTGACTCTTATGTGGTCTTGGTTATCAAACCTTTAAGTTTCTTACAAGTCATTTATAGTTTTGAAATCAAATCCTTGGCTGTGTTCAGATCCGGGGTCTGGAGGGACCACAAGCAACAGCTGGGACCTTGGGGTGTGGGGAATGGGTACAGTATCAAATGCCAACACTTCAGGGTTGACCCAATTGGGGAAATGCAGTCACAGATCCATGAAGCAGAATAATTCTTCATTTTTCTATTTGTTTATTTGTTTTATATTTTCTTTGGTTGGATAGTTGGGTAAAGGAATGTTGTTGTGAGCCCTCTTTCTGCTGAAAGATATTTATGGAATTTTTCTTTCATTCATTTTTTCAACCAACTCTTTACCTTGTTAGATGCTAGGGATTATAAGAAAATGAGTCACAACTGCCCATGGGTCTTAGATATTTTATAGACCAACAGGGAAGGAAAGACAAATTTACAGATAACTGTATAATAGTTTGGACTTTGATAGAAGTGGTAAATATACGTTAAGTGTTAAAATTTTCTGAAAGGAGGGAGACACAATGTCAAGCCAGACTGGAGTGGGGATAACATATAAAAGGTATTGTTTAAAATAATCTTTGAAGAAAACGTAGGGTTCTAGAAGCTAATTACAGTACAAAAGCTCATAGAAGAGAATACACATGGCTTCTCTAGGGAATGATTTAGAGGAAGTTTTTGATGAGACAACAGAGCATCAATAGAGATGTAGTAGAGAGTAGTATAGTGTACTGAAGTGTAGGTGGAGTATAGATAAAGTATACTGAAGTGTAGGTGGAGTTTAGATAGAGTATACTGAAGTGTAAGTGAAGTATGGGTAGAGTGTACTAAAGTATAAGTGGAGTATAGATAAAGAACAGAAAAGTGTAGGTGGAGTCTACATAGAGTGTTCTGATGTGCCAGTGAAGTATAGGTACAGGATGCTGAAGTGTAACTGGAGTATGGTTACAGTATACCAATGTACAGGTGGAGTATAGATAGAGTATACTGAAGTGTAGGTGGAGTATAGATAAAGCATACTGAAGTGTAGGTGGAGTATAGATAAAGCATACTGAAGTGTAGGTGGAGTATAGATGAAGTATACTGAAGTGTAGGTGGAGTATAGATAAAGTAAACTGAAGTGTAAGTGGAATATAGATAGAGTGTACTAAAGTGTAAGTGGAGTATAGGTAGAGAACAGAAAAGTGTAGGTGGAGTCTATGTACAGTGTACTAATGTGCTGGTAAAGTAGAGAGTATATTGAAGTGTGAGTGGAGTATGGGTACAGTATATCAATGTGTAGGTGGAGTATACATAGAGTATACCGAAGTGTAGGTGGAGTATAGATAGAGTATACTGAAGTGTAAGTGGAGTATGGGTAGAGTGTGCCAAAGCGTAGGTGGAGTATAGGTAGAGAACAGTAAAGCATAGGTGGAGTCTATATAAAGTATGCTGAAGTGCAGGTGGAGCATAGATAGGGTATACTAAAGTGTAGGTGGAGTATAGACACAGTATACTGAAGTGTGTGTAGAGTATAGATAGAGTATACTGAAGTGTAGATGGAGTATAGGTAGAGAAGAGTAAAGTTTAGGTGAAGTAGAATGTACTGAAGTGCAGGTGGAGTATGGGTAGAGTATATCAAAGTGTAGGTGGAGTGTAGATGATAGAGTACACTGAAGTGTAGGTGGAGTATAGATAAAGTATACTGAAGTGTAGGTGGAGTACAGGTAGAGTATAATGAAGTGTAAGTGGAGTATGAGTAGAGTGTGCTAAAGTGTAGATGGAGTATAGGTAGAGAACAGTAAAGTGTAGGTGGAGTCTATGTAGAGTATACTGAAGTGCAGATGAAGCACAGATAGGGTATACTAAAGTGTAAGTGGAGTATAGACAGAGTATACTGAAGTGTAGATGGAGAATAGAGTATACTGAAGTGTAGATGGAGAATAGAGTATACTGAAGTGTAGATAGAGTATAGATAGAGTATACTGAAGTGTAGGTGGAGTACAGGTAGAGTATACTAAAGTGTAGATGGAGTATAGATAGAGAACAGTAAAGTTTAGGTGGCATAGAATGTACTGAAGTGCAGGTGGAGTATGGGTAGAGTATACCTAAGTGTAGGTGAAGTATGGATAGAGTATGCTGAAGTGTAGGCAGAGTATGGTTAGAGTACGGTTAGAGTATACTGAAGTGGGTGGAGTATGAGTAGAGTACACTGAAGTGTAGATGGAGTACAGGTAGAAAAAAGTAATGTGTAGGTGAGGTCTACATAGAATGTACTGAAGGACAGAGGTAGTATAGGTACAGTGTACTGAAGTGTAGGTGAAGTATAGGTAGAATATAATAAAGTGTAGGTGGAGTAAGGAGAGAATGTACTGAAGTATAGGTGGGGTACAGGTAGAGTATCCTGAAGCGCAGGGAGAGTATAGATAGAATATGCTGAAGTGTAGGTGGGATATAGGTCGAATGTACTGAAGTATAGCTGGAGTATAGGTAGAATATAGTAAAGTGTAGGTGAAGTAGGGATACAATGTACTGAAGGTATGGGTAGAGTGTACTGAAGTGTGGGTAGAGTGTACTGAAGTGTAGGTAGAGTGTAAGTAGAATACAGTGAAGTGTAGGTAAGATATAGAGTATACTAAAGAGTAGGTAAGATACAGGTAGAGTGTACTGAAGTGTAGGTGAAGTATAGGAATAGTATAGTGAAGTGTAGGTGGAGTATGGGTAGAATGTACTGAAGTGTAGGCAAGGTATATGTAGAGTGTACTGAAGCATAGTTGGAGTATAGATAGAGTATATCAACTAAAGCATAGGTGGAATATAGGTAAAGTATACTGAAGTGTAAGTGAAGTATAGGTAGATCATAGTGAAGTATAGGTGGAGTATGGGTACAATATACTGAAGTGTAGGTGAAGTATAGGTAGAGTATAGTGAAGTGTAGGTGGAGTATGCATAGAATGTACTGAAGTGTAGGCAAGGTATAGGTAGAGTGTACTGAAGCATAGGTGGAGTATAGATAGAGTGTACTGAAGCGTAGGTGGAGTATAGGTAGAGTGTACTGAAGCGTAGGTGAAGTACAGGTAGATTATAGTGAACTGTAGGTGGAGTATGGGTAGGATGTGCTGAAGCATAGGTAAAGTATAGGTAGAGTGTACTGAAGTGTAAGTGGAGTATAGGTAGAGTGTACTGAAGTGTAGATGAAGCATAGGTGGAGTATAGAGTATACTGAGGCATAGATGGAGCCTAGGTAGTATACTGAAGTGTAGGTGGAGTATAGGTAGAGTGTACTGAAGCGTAGGTGGAGTATAGGTAGAGTGTACTGAAGTGTACATGAAGTATCGGTGGAGTATACATAGAGTGTACTGAAACATGGGTGGAGTATAGATAGAGTATACTGAAGCATAGGTGGAATATAGAGAGAGTATACTGAAGTGTAGGTAAGGTATAGATAGAGTGTACTGAAACATGGGTGGAGTATAGATAGAGTATACTGAAGCATAGGTGGAATATAGAGAGAGTATACTGAAGTGTAGGTAAGGTATAGATAGAGTGTACTGAAACATGGGTGGAGTATAGATACAGTATACTGAAGCATAGGAGGAGTACAGGTAGAGTGTACTGAAACATGGGTGGAGTATAGATACAGTATACTGAAGCGTAGGTGGAGCACAGGTAGAGTGTACTGAAGCATAGGTGGAGCACAGGTAGAGTGTACTGAAGCGTAGGTGGAGCACAGGTAGAGTGTACTGAAGCGTAGGTGGAGCACAGGTAGAGTGTACTGAAGCGTAGGTGGAGCACAGGTAGAGTGTACTGAAGCGTAGGTGGAGCACAGGTAGAGTGTACTGAAGCGTAGGTGGAGCACAGGTAGAGTGTACTGAAGCGTAGGTGGAGCACAGGTAGAGTGTACTGAAGCGTAGGTGGAGCACAGGTAGAGTGTACTGAAGCGTAGGTGGAGCACAGGTAGAGTGTACTGAAGCGTAGGTGGAGCACAGGTAGAGTGTACTGAAGCGTAGGTGGAGCACAGGTAGAGTGTACTGAAGCGTAGGTGGAGCACAGGTAGAGTGTACTGAAGCGTAGGTGGAGCACAGGTAGAGTGTACTGAAGCGTAGGTGGAGCACAGGTAGAGTGTACTGAAGCGTAGGTGGAGCACAGGTAGAGTGTACTGAAGCGTAGGTGGAGTAGAGGTAGAGTGTACTGAAGCGTAGGTGGAGTACAGGTAGAGTGTACTGAAGCGTAGGTGGAGTAGAGGTAGAGTGTACTGAAGCGTAGGTGGAGTAGAGGTAGAGTGTACTGAAGCGTAGGTGGAGTACAGGTAGAGTGTACTGAAGTGTAGGTCATGGAGATCATGAGTGTCATACTTACAATAGTCTTTATGAGATAAGTTTATGACTTTGTTCTCTCAATAATGTGAAATTGCTGAAGGTTTTTGTATAGTTGAATGGCAAGGTCAGAGCTCTTCTTTGGGATAATTAGTCTGGCAGCCAATCAGTGGCTATTTCCTGCCAATTCTATCTCTAAAATTGTCCTCCCAAATGTTTTATCCCTGCCATTTCTTCCATCATTACTTTAGAGTAGCCTGTCATTATCTTCATTCTGGACTTTTAATAGTAGCCATCACGCCACACACCCCCACTATCACCCACACTCTTATAAATGAATTCTATATTCCGTTTTCAGATCAATTATTGCAAAATACAGCTTTGGCGTTTTTCTGCTCAAACAATACCAGAGTCTTTCTATTTCATACAGAAATAAACCCAACACCTTACCCCACTCTTTGAGGTAATTCCCCGCCCATTCTCAAGCATGCTTTCTATCCCTGTGTTAAGCTCATCTATTTCAAATACTGCAATGAGGACTGGGCCAAACACTATTCATTGTCTGTGCTTAGATGACTCACACTATTACTTCTGCAATGTCTTTCTCTGGTGTCTATGCAAACACACCCTATTCACTCTTCAAAGTCTGGTTTAAATGCCACTTTTCCACATAGCCCTCTCTGTTCCTTCCAGATGAATTCTAGCCCTTTTCTTTTGAACTTTAGCAAGGTGTATTTTTATGATCCTTATCATTGTCTACCTTGCATTGATAGCTATTTATATAATGGTGTAACCTACCCTATGAGGCTATGAAACACTGTTCTTCATAGATGTATATTCCTGTCAGAAATGTTGGACATAGTTGGTTCTCAGTAAATCTCTGTTGGTGTGAAGAGAGAATGGGGTCAAGAACGAATGGGGAACTCTCTTTTGTGCTGTTGCTGTGACCAGAGCACCATCATTTGAGGGACCTTCTGTCCTGGGTTTTCCAGGCATTCTGATGCACAGTGAGGTTATCTCTTCTGAAAGTGGTGATCACCTCTGTTTCGTCTGTGTTATGTAGGGTACCTCGATATTTGGAAATAGGCATGTTGCATTGCATGGAAAAATTTTTTTAAAAAAAGATATTCCCAGGGCACTTAGGACACATGAGTGCATGTGACCAGCAGTTTTGCTGCATTTCTGGGAGACTTACTGTGACAGTGGTGTGGAATAAAGATTCCAAAAGCCAGACGTCCAGACTGCTATTTGAAAACCTTGGGATTCTACACACAACATTTTACTTTATCTACTTATGTGTGTTCTGTCTCATTCTATTTCCTTTGGACCATTTGATACCACTTAAAAAACAATAGTTGTGTATCTGCCTCTTGAGTTCAAGCAACTGAGAAGGACCCTTGAAAATGCAAACTCCTGCAGCTTATTCACAGCAATCAAGTTAATGATGAGAGTGGAAGTTGAATTGAAATACTGGAGAGGAAGTCTTCCTTTTTCTCAATACTTTCTCCTACTAGGTCAAAACCTGGGATGAGGAAAAGAGTCTGGGCAAAAAATTCCAGGAGTCTTCACACTCGGGTTCATGGCAAAGAAAGAAGCCTTTGACCTTGCTCCTGTTCCAGGATCAGAAATGTCACCATTCAGATTTTAAAATGAAAGGGTCATTGACATTAAGTGGGACAGATGAACACTGGCTCCCGAAGATGCCATTGTCCAGAAATAGGCAGCCATTTGGTATCTAATATGGTTTGGCTCTGTGTCCCCACCCAACTCTCATGTTGAACTGGAATCCTCAGTGTTGGAGAGGGAGGTGATTGGATCGTGGGGGTAGTTTCTCCCTTGCTGTTATTGTAAGTGAGTTCTCATGAGATCTGGTTGTTTGAAAGTGGGCCGCACTTCCCCCTTCACTCTCTCTCTCCTTCCACCACTTGAAGATGTACCTGCTTCCCCTTCACTCTTCCACCATGATAGTAAGTTTCTTCAGTCCTCCCCAGTCATGCATCCTGTACAGCCTGTGGAGCTGTGGTTCAATTAAGCCTCTTTTCTTTATAAATTTCCCAGTGTCAGGTAGTTCTTTATAGCAGTGTGAGAATGGACTAACACAAGATTTTTGCTAGTTCTTTCTACAACAGTGATCTTAGTAGCAGGGCAGTCTCAGGGCAGTATCATTAAACAGGAATCCTCCCTGTTTAATGATAATTTTTAAAACTAAAAGTTACTTTAGTATTTAATACATTATGGCTATGCTGAGTTAACTTTTTTAGGGAAAAGAGATATTTAGATGTTGCACTTCGTTTCTGTGTATTTTAAACCAAGTGTTGGTTCAGGGGATGCATTTCAGCCATCAACCATAGGAATGAATATAATCACCTTGGTCCAATATATTCCACTGTGAAATGTTCTTTACATACACTGCCTGAAGTTTTTAACTGGAATTTGTAGTATCCTTTATATTAAATGCCTGGGCTTTTCTTCAATTGTGGTGAGTTATATAGGCTTTGCAGAGATTTGTGACATAAGTGTGCAACCTTCATAATCAATTTTACCTTGTCTCCAAAGTAAGTCCAAATTCCCAGTATCACAAAAATAAACTTAAAAAAATGTTTTATTTAGCCCAATATAGTAAATAATAATAATTTTAATATATAAACAGTACAGGATAATTTTAATGCGATATCTTACACTTTTATGCAAACTTCAAATCTAAGTATGTATTGTACGCTGAAAGCACATCTCAACTCAAACTGGCCACATTCAAGGGCTCAAGAGCCCATGTGGCTAGTGGCACCCACAGGACAGTTCATTCTTAGTGATCGTTTCTTCCTAATGCCATGCCTGCTCTTTCAGTATCCAGAAAGTACACTAGAGGATACCCATATAAATACTTCAGTGAGATGCATTTTCCAAGGTTGGCAAACTATGGTCTGTATGCCAAATCCAGACCACTTCCTGTTTTTGTAAAGTTTTTCTGAAGCAGCCATGGCCATTCATTTGTGTGTTGCCTATGACTGAGCTTGAGTTGCAGAATACATATTTCCAAGGCTACTAGACTTCCAGTGATACAGACACAGAGCAGCAACCTGCTCCCTGAAATTTCACCACGAGCAAGCTAAAAAGGATTAAAAGATTAAAGAAGAAAAGAAATGCTACCTAGTGCTCATTATTAAATAAAAATGAAGAGGATGATGAGGATCATTAGCACAGACAAGACACTTGGTGTGGACTACAGAGAGAGGTTTAAGTCATTGTCCTCACTTCAGAGTCCAGCTGATGTTACTCTTCCCCTACTAAGCCCTACCTATCCTTTAGAGGTCTGCCTCTTCTTATCCCAATAGCTAGTCTTATCTACACCACTCACTTACCTAACATAGTTACATAATTTTCAGGCTACTTACTAATGAATTTATTACTTTACCCACCACCAGACTGTATCCCCTGGAGAATGTGTATTATGAGTTAAGTGTGTTACGTTCCACCATACGGATTTTTCTAGTGATCTGTAGATATTTGTTTAATTTTTAGATGGATTTGGAATTTAAATAATGAATTTGTTAATATTTTGTTAAATCCTGTACAGCTATAGCGTCTCACTTTATTTTTCAGTGTCTTTTTTGTTTCTTGTTTCCACATAATCCTCATTCAAATATTTGTTCTGGAATAAAGGGGTCTTCAAGAGACACTTCTAATGAGAAATACAAAACAGAAAGCTTGGGATTGCTGACAACTGCCCGCAGCTGAGACAACTGTGGTTAAGTCAGGACACTTTGATGTGACGTGTTGCTCGATGTTTTTCAATGTGGGCAGCAGAACTCGGGGAAGTTCTTCCTTGAATGTTGCGTTACATACATTGTCCTCTGAGAAGGAAGGTGGCTATCCTTGGCAATGGTTTCTATTACTAACACAACTATGAACTGTGGTCATTTTCAGACAAGCTGCTTCCCTCCCCCCGGCCCGTGGTTTGTTTGGTGTTAAACGTCTCCTCTTGGTTTCTATGGGTGAATGAATTGTTCTTAACATGGTGTCCTCTAGGATGTGTGCTCTATCCAGTGGGGCCTGTTGAGAACTGCCTGAACACAGTCCATACGCTGCCTAAGTGCACTCCTGCGGCTAAAATAAATCTCAGCCCTAATGACTGGATCCCTCATCCTGACCCAAGCCTGATTAAGAGAGCAGGGAGACTCTGTAACAGTGACATGTGATTTTAAGATGTTTTGACTACATTGTCTTTGTATATGTTTGGAAAATAAGCATCAGTTGGTAGGAACTGGCTGACTCCTGGTCTGTACTGGTCTGTAATGGTGCTGGGTTCCCTTGGGGTATAAAGGAAGAAGGGGGCATGGCCTCAGTAAGAAGTAAAGGTGCCCCCGTGGAAGACAAGACTTACAGGGCTCGGCCCGCCAAGCCAAGCATGCCGTGGGACCATAGCCACTCAAAGTTGAGCGATCCGCTTTTTCAACAAGTCTTTTGATACTGAACATTGCATCTCCACCTGTGATGCTGAACATTATGTTGATCAAGGCAATCGCCAGGATACAAGAAGATAATGTTTGTGAAACATAAACAGTATCTGCAAACTATTACTATGATGACTACTATTATTCTTGTTGTTTTTTTCCCATTTTTAACCTAGAATTAAAAATGGAGCCTGACTGACTACTCCCTGGCAAATAGTAGATGATGAGTAAATGTAAGTTGAATAATTTATTGAATGACTAAAAATAAATACATGTATTTATGCAAAAGGGACTCAATGTTGATTATGATCAAACACTGTTCACGAATAGTACTAAAAGCCAAAAGTGCCTTTGCTTCTTCATTATAACAAAAATACTACTCCTTACCACAGTCAACTGGCCCCTCTCAAGGACTTTGTTCATGCATCAAACCATTATTGCACATTACACGTCTACAATCTAATTAATAATTTGGGTTTCAGCAAAGTTTTAAATGAGACAAAAGAGCCCATTTAAATTCTCTAAGAGTTACAAGAATTTGATCAGGTTTCCACTTTTTGTTCGATCCCAGCCATTTGAGCACACAAAGCTGTCTATCTTTCTAGGGACGGAAAGAACTCATTGTTCATTGTAAGCAGACATCCGCCACAAGAATGTGCATATATCAGCATATTTAGTGGCAGGCATAGTCATTGCAATTTGACATCTCAGTCAAGTTTTTCTTGAGATCTGGCAAAAATAGAAGTATAGCAACCCCTCCTCCTCACCATTTCAAAGGAAAAGTGGCCCCACATTTTCAAAGCTCACCTTATATAGATGAACAAACTCACATAAAAGAGCAAACCAAAATCATACAATCACTTCTGTGCATTTTTAAATCGATTGGTCCAAAAATTTCTGAATATTTAGACAGCATTCACTGACTAATAAGTTAGGTAATTACTCATCTATCTACTGAAATTTTAGTCCAGAATTTGAGCACCTGTTTGCAGAATGAATTTCTGTTTCAATATTCTGCCATGTTTCACATTTGAGGAAATAATGGATGGATAATGGATATCAGTTTATTTTATTCTCTGTGTGTGCATTTTCTGCACCAGTGGTGAAGTGGACTTATTTTAATGTATTTTAAAGGTAATTGATCATGGCAATGTTAGCCCATTGTGGATATAAATTTTGGAATAGAAAGAGAGCCATTGATGAGCCTGACCTCCTTTATAGAGGTTGAATCATGCTTTCTTTATAGTTGTATCAACAAACTCTAACTTAGTGCCTGACACATAATATAGAGCTAAAATTTTATGTTTGATCAAATTCACATGAACTTAATATTTGGGCCCAGTAGTGAATCTCTATGATATGACCATATTTAAATTTTCTTCTTTTTTTTTTTTTTTTTTTTAGACAGACAGGGTCTCTGTTGCTCAGGCTGGAATGCAGTGATGCAAACGTAGCTCACTGCAGCCTTGACCTCCTGGGCTCAAGCAATTAGCCTCAGCCTCCTGAGTAGCTGGGACTACAGGCACGTGCCATCATGCCTGGTTAACTTTTTAAATTTTTTAGTAGAGATGGGGTCTCACTATAATGCCCAGGCTGGTCTCGAACTCCTGGCCTCAAGTGATCCTACTGCCTCAGCCTCCCAAAGTGCTAAGACTACAAGCATGAGCCATTGTGCCGGGCTCATATTTAAATTTTTAATTAAAGAAAACTTTTAGAGTGGCTATATTGACCAATCCTTCCATTTTTGTTTTGTTTTCTCTTATAACAAAATGCTGAGGGCAGTGCCTGACACATAGTAAGGCTGAAAAAGGTGAGTTGAATTCTTTCTAATAAAGTGATGAAAAAATGAATGTGTCTACCTACATATGTGAACTAGGGTATATAGGAGAGCAAAGAGAGTTTTCACCATGTCTGTTTCAAATAAAGTTTTCTTATATAGAGAGGAAATGAAACAGAGAGAGGAAAAAAGACAGAGACAGAGGCAGGGAGAGTCTTGGAAACAAAGAAAAGAGAGAAGGCAGGGGAGGGTGAAACACTGAGCTGCACAAGGGCAAGGAGAAAGTGCGAGGCTGGCACAGAGCAAAAGGTCTGGGTTTACAGAACACTCGCTGGATTCATGTGAACGTAGGCTTCCATATTGTCTGCTGAGTGCGAGGCTGGCACAGAGCGAAAGGTCTGTGTTTACAGAACACTTGCTGGATTCATGTAAATGTAGGCTTCCATGTTGTCTACTGAAGATTGGAACAGAGAATGGGGCACAGCCAAGAGTGCTTGCTGTGACCAGTCGCTCCTGCAGAAGAGTGGGCATTTTATGGCACAGCAGAAATCAGGACTTAGTTTTCCTGGTGGAGTAGAAGATGGGCACACAGGCTTCTTGATCTCTGCTCTGATGTCCACTAAGGTGTGAAGAGAGATGCCCAGCTCCAGGCGGCTCTGTGAGTGTGTGAATCAAAGAAAGCTTGCACAGCCAACTCTATGAATCCACTAAGAATAATCGCATGGATTTGAGAACGTCTACTTCCCCTCTCCTCCCACACCACCAGAGGTGAGACAACTCAAAATGTGCATGGGACAAAGTTCTTTTAAAGTATCATCTTGCTGAGAAAAATGATACTTCAGTGTTACTATTATCATTTGGTAAACTGTGCTTCATTTAAGGAGTATTGTTCAAGCTGGGAGAATGTGACTATGTAAATTACCTCAAGAAATGTGTGCCTCACACTAATGAGATGTAAAGAGAGAGATTCTCACCATGTTCACATTTTGTTGGACTTTGATAGGATCAGTTTGTGAACAATTGTGAATCACCTAAAACTGATTATACAAGCCTGAAAGCTGAGTATTAGAAACAATATACTGCTTTGCTTCCACTGTTTTTTATGAAACAAAGAGATTAAAGTTATTTAGGTTACATGAGCATGCGATCTTCTCCACAGTAAGTAAAAGGAACTCCAGAGGCAATCAGAAGTCAAATGCCTCTACTCACATGTATCCAATTATATGTGTTTTCATAAACACATATTTATTTGAATGTCTTTAGGTTAAAACACATCAGTTTTACTTCCAGTAACTTATAAGTTATCATTAGGCACAAAGAAGACACATTTTCACAGGAGAATTTTGAGTTTATCTGTTTATGGAATCTTGTTTTGTGTTTCTTCCTGATATAAAGCCTTACTGCTCCATTCTAGTGTTTCGTAATAATAAGCGAACTTGAGGCCAGGTTAAACAGCTTGGGAATGACTTCTAAGTCATTGATATACCAAATGGTATTGATTCTTTTTTCCTTTGCTTTAAAGTTAATTAAAAGGACACAATACATCAGCAGGCTGCTGGAAAGATGATCTAGTGCCAAAGTAAGATTTGGGAATCTGACAAGTGAAAGATTATGATGACATGGAAAAAGTTTGTAATGGGACTGGATGTTTTAAAAAATCATTTTGGATAAAACTCTCCTCTCCTTTGTGAGTAAGAGTCTCTCACTGTCATTTTTAAGGATGGATCAGTCAGCACTAAGCAGAGCTGAAGAAAAACATGGGATTAACAGTTAGGAAGCTTGAGGTTTGCAATGTCCTGAATACTTGTGATTTCACTAGAAAGACATCCAGGAGTGTATCGTACTTAGTAAGCACTGAGAAAGGCTGTAAGAATGTCAGCAACCTCTAGTTGTGTATCTTGAGTGAAGGAGCAAATCTCCCTTTCCAAACACGAACCCCAACTCCCACCCCTGCCTGCACACATCACCATCCCGAACTGACTGGTGCACACTCAGGCTTCCAAATCACAAGCATGGCCTCCTGCCCACACCAGTTCAAACTGGATTCCTGGCTTGCCAGCCCGCAGGCATCCATGGGGCTCTCCAGTGGCCTCTGACACGGGTCCCTGCTGACAGCTCACATGGGCCATGAGGCACCAGGGGGAGATCATGGCCCAGGCTGCTGTCAGGTAGAGCCAGGATCTCCACACGTTGATGGGTGCTCCGCCTTAGAGAAATTCTTAGTGCCAAGTCCCTGGAGAGGAACCCAAGCCTTTCGATTTCATGAACAAGTCATGCCCCTGTTTAAAAAACACAGAGTTGGCCGAGCTCAGTGGCTCACGCCTGTAATCCCAGCACTTTGGGAGGCCAAGGCAGGTGGATCACCAGGTCAGGAAATGGAGACCATCCTGGCTAACATGGTGAAACCCCATCTCTACTAAAAATATAGAAAATTAGCCAGGTGTGGTGGTGCACGCCTGTAGTTCCAGCTACTTGGGAAGCTGAGGCAGGAGAAGCACTTGAACCTGGGAAGCAGAGGTTGCAGTGAGCCGAGATCATGCCACTGCACTCCAGCCTGGGGACACAGCGAGACTCTGTCTCAAAAAATAATAATGATAAAATAAATAAATAAACACAGAGTTACCATGGAGAGAGTGAGAGGACTGTTCCCGAGTACTGCAGGACGTGTGGCAGCTCTGGCTAACTTTAGTGAGGGTGCCACCTCCCACGAGAACATGCGGTGTCTTGTGCTTCTTGACATTGGGACCAGGAAGCTGCTGGTGGCACAGGGATTTGTGGAAGCTCATGTTCCCCTGAATACAGATTATCTTGTTTTACTCCTCCCAGAACTCAGGTGTGTGACTACGGATAACAGAATCTAAGGTATCTATTTTTCAAGGTATTATTTATCACATTACGTATTTATGTTTTTTAGAGAAAAGTTCACTTTGAATGAAAATTTATAAAAGTTTGTGCTGTTGTGGCCTGCTTCTTCATGGCATCTGGTAGATTATTATTGTAAAGCCATGTGTTAAACTAAAACATTCCTCCTGCTGGAATATTTCCCTGACAGATCCACGCCAGAAGAATGTTCAGACTTTAAGCTTCATTGAATGGTCTTTCACCGCATCGCTTATCACATAAGTTTTCACTGTTTAAGTTTTCGTACTTCTATCATGTCTCTTCAGAAGGGAGATGATCCTGAGTATCAGATCCAAATCCTCCCAGAATCTTCCATGTATATGGTCCTCAGAGGCCCATGATTGAGGCTCCTGGGAAATGTGTTTGTGTCAGTGGTTTGCAAATCAAGTGTTTCCGTGCTTATTTCAGCCCAAAAATAAAAGCCAGGCTTAATAAAAGCCAGGCTTAATCAGAGAACAAACTGGTCCTCACAGCATAGCTTTGTTAGGGCACCAGGGGCTGAGCAAGTTAAGGGTGTTTTGTGGATGTTTGCTTCTCCTAGTTTCCTTCTAGAATTAACCCCAGCTGTGAAGCCAGCTTTCTTCTCGGGTCCTTGTTGCATAACTTTAAGTGGCGTGGACGCAGAGAATGAAGCAGGTGTGAGTGAGAATGAAGGGCTCAGGCATCCTCAATATCCCTTTTTGTGGGGGAGAGGGAAAGAGCAGAGTGGTTTTGCTTTACCAAACTTTGGGGCCCCTCTTTCTTTCCTCAGACAGCTCCCAAAGACATTCCCTTTATCTTCCTGGCTGTCCTCCCTCCCTGGGAGGGCAATGCTTCGTGCTGTAGAAAGGACACATTTGTTCTTCCTTGAGCAGTCCCTGGAATCTTCTGGAGTGAATGCCTTTGAGCGTCCTGAGTGGCACATGCAACTGTTGGCATGGCCAAGGGGACAGTGGAGACAGGCGTGAAGCATTTGAATGGCAGGAATCTTAAAACCTGTCTCTGGGGGTTTTAAGTATGAAATAACTATGAACGCCATGATCCGTCTGCAGAAAAGCATGTATTTGGTGGGAATCTTGTGTACTGGTAGTAGAGAACAGGTTTCTGCTGGGTTTCAAGGCACTAACCCCAGGGCCTCCTCCTGGTGGGCCTGGGATGGGCCTGGCTTACGCTCCTGTGCAGCTGTCCCATCCACTTAAACTTCTGCCCCACACACGGTCCCCCGTCATGCCATCCTATGGTTAGGAATATTCAAATGCAATTTCATGATGCTTCCTACTTGAGCTGAGCAGGAAGAAACAATTCAGATCAGAAATCATTTTCAAAACCTCCGAGGGTCATGACCACTGAGAAGCCTTGGAAGCAGAGACTCAGAGCCGAGCCATGGGTAAGGGTTGTGTGCATTCTACGTCGAAAAGGCGGGAGGTCCCCTGATACTTGTGTTGTTGCTGGCCCTCCCTTGAAGCAGGGACATTGCAGGTGGTTCCAGTTGGCCCTGAAGGGTCCTCTGGCTTCCTGCAGAGAAACCTGGGAAGGCAGGTGGTTCCAGTTGGCCCCGAAAGGTCCTCCGGCTTCCTGCAGAGAAACCTAGGAAGGCAGGTGGTTCCAGTTGGCCCTGAAAGGTCCTGCAGCTTCCTGCAGAGAAACCTGGGAAGAGGGTGTTGGCCCAGCTGCTGTTGGCACTGCTCTGGGACTAAAGCGAGCGTCATTTGTTTTCTGTGCACCAGGGGCATTGCCATGAGGAGCCTCTGGGGTGCCGGCCAGCCCTGCACACACTGGTGAGGCCTGGTGATGTCCTGCCCACAAAGAGGCAAGGCTCGCTCCCGACGCAGCGCACTGTGTGGTGTCTCCAGGCCGAGACCATCCACCAGCTTCTCTTCACTAGAGGGATGCATGGTGCCCTGGGGCAGCAGGAGGCAGCACCCGTTCCTGAAGTATCTCTCCTTTCTGTGTCTCCACCACCGACCCTGAGGTACCACGGACAGAGTCCCATACGCCCCTTTCTCACTCTCACTCCCCTTCTCTCTTCTCCTGGAGTTAATGACATCAGCCAGACAGCATTTCTAGAAAAAAACAAAACATCTGCTCCACTGCTGAAATACTAAGATGGAAATAAAAAGCATATACCATGCCCATACACAAAAAAATCTCGATATTAATTACAAAGCTTTTGTTTTCTAATTTCTTGAATAAAAGGAAAAACCCTCAAAATGGAAATAGTTGTCACTGTGAATCACATTTTTTCTCTTAAAAAAAAATAAGTGATCTAAATGGGACTAGTGACACTTTACCAAACAGGCCAAGCATTGTTTAATAGAGAATTGGCCTCTTTGGAATCAATTTCTTCTTCCACTTGTTTTAAAAGGCACTCTTTCCTCTTGCCTCTTAAATAGCTTTTGTTTCAGGAGCAGTGACAGGAGGAAGTTTAGCTGCACCTCAGGTGACTTTTATAGCAAAGCTTCTCAACCACCCAGGGTTTCCTTTTGACTGACTCTGGCTTGGTTTATAGGCACCTCCTTGAAAAATAGAATAAAATTGTCTATATTTTCTATATTTATCCTGCTGAGTTTTTAAAATGTAACTCGGCTCTTGGGTTGCTTGATTGTATGTATTTGGGTTGCCAGCCTTTGGAATCTCTCTCTCTCTGGCTTTATTCTTCTCTCTCTTTCTCTGCCTCTCTCTCCTCCACCCCCCCAACCTCTCTGTCTCTAGCTTTATTACTCTCTCTTTCTCTGCCTTTCTTCCTCTGCCTCTCTCCCTCTGTCTCTCTCTGCTACCTCCCATCCCCTCTCTCTCTGCCTACATCCTCTGTCTCTGTCTCTGTCTTTGTCTCTCTGTCTGTGTCTCTCTCTCTCTCTGCACCTCCTCTGCCCCCACCCCCGCAATCTCCACATTCCCTTTGGGTTGGTTTTCTGTCCCCCATAATGCAAAGCACTGATGCTCAGGGTGAACCTCTTGCCACAGCTGGGTGGCAGAAAAAGCTGCCTGGCTCTATGGCCTCACAGCATATAATTTACTGAGTAGACAGCACCCAGCAGAGGAAATGGTTCTCAGGAGACCTCCTGTTCCAGGTGTATTGCCCTTGTCCCTGTCCCTGGCTTCAATGCAGCGTGATACCAGTTTCCTCTGCCTGGAATGCCCTTCCTCATCTGTCTCTTCCCATCGGATCACACTCGGGCTACAGAGCTCTGCTCCTGGCTCCTCTGTCTCAGCTTCCTCTTTCCTGAGCTCCTATCACATCTGCTCCGAAGCCTCAGCACGCTTTAGTATCACAGACTGTGATCAGGAAAGGCGGATCATAGATTTCACACCATCCAGCATCTCTCCTAATTCAGGGATTCTCCGGAAATCTTGACTGGTGTTCACCTGCTGATCCGGTCTCTGCCTGAATACCTAGATTGAGGGGGAGATCACCACCTAAAAAAAAAGAACATCACTTTTAACCGCACGTTATTGATCTCATTTATGCACACTGATTGCTTCTCTATCCGGAATGTTAGCTTCTTGCGGACAGGGACTATTGTATAACATAATGTAACATAATGTCTTCTACAATACCCTGCCCAAGGCTTTGCACACACTATTGCTTTCAACAGATACTTAATAATTGATGTCTTCTACAAGGCAAATGGTGAAATGAGCATCAGCTGACACTTGAGTAATAATGGGCTGAGTGTTTATTCCTAGTTACATGTGACTTAGATACCCTCAGCCTCCCCAGTAAAAAGAACAGGCGGAAAGTGAAGCAGATTTAACTCGGTTTTGGTCTCATGTGTAGAATGAGGTAATTTCAACTTCACTGTCTGCCCTCTCTTTCCTCCTTCCGTTCACGTCTCGAATGGCAATGCAGTCTCCAGCATGTGTTCAGTGGCTTAAGCTGAGCCTTGCTGGGCTGCCTGGCCTCAGATGAACTGCATCAGGCGCGGGCATCAGACGTGGCTTCTGGGTGATGCTGTGCTGAGCTCAAGTCAAAATTCATCTGATCTCAGTCCTTGCCAACTCTCTTCCCCCATTCTTTCTAAATTGAAACCATCCTAAGATATGCAACAAGGACAGCCAGGCTTTTGTTGTGCTTGGGGCCTGGCATAAGTTGAGAGGATACCAGCGGCTCCCCTCACCACAGGGCTCCCCTCAGATGGCCAGTTGCTTTCTAAGCAGAGTCAGGTGACCGGGGCACCACCCGTGAGTCACTCACCATCACCTGTGACCAACCATGTTTGTCTCTCAGCCATTCTCATGTTCCTCATTCCTCAGGGTCTGAGCTGTCACAATAATTTAATATTTCATACTGATAGATGAAGATATCTTTTAGAACCCAGATTTTTTTTCTCTTCCTCTTTACTCTTCTCTGTATTCACCCCGCTACCTTTTAAAGCAAGACCATCCAATTCCACTGAAAGCAGGGGGCCCTGTCCTGCCCCCCGTGCTGGTGACCGTTGCCTTCCCATGGCTGATGCTATCCAGAAGCATCCCTCAGAGGCGCGCCAAGCACGGAGCAGGCTGGCGTTCTTGGAACTGGGCATGAACAAGCCTGAGTTCCTTCCAAGGATCTCGTCCCACATCTTTCCTTCTGCTTTGTGCATTTTCAAAACTGTCTGACTCTAGAGGAGCCAGGAGGAGGGAGGGGGCCAGTCTTGCGCCTGGGGGTTGGTGTCCACCTCCTGCCCCAGGCCGAGGGGCAGGTGCTTCCCGGAAGGGCCAGGGCAGCCTCAGGCGGAAGCTTTGGCCCTGCCCACCTAAGGGACACAGACACACCATCTTATACCAGTTACTACTTCCTCAGGGGTGTGTTTTGTTCCCCGGGGACCCCCTCAGTCCCCCTCACCTGGAAGCCTTTGTCTTTCTAAGCTCCACCTCCTTAGCTCCAAGGGAAGCCCAGCCCCACCTGTGCAGGAGCAGTGTTCACTGTCACCCTCCACGCCCTGCTCCTGCAGACCTGCCTCTAACTGAGGGCGCTCTGTCCTCACAGGAGCACAGTCAGTGTGGGGGAATGAGTAATGATGTCCTCTCTCTATCTGTAGTACCTGGGTGCTGGGGACAGAGCTCTGAAGGCCTCACCCTTCCTTTTTCCTTAGTGCACTTGGCAGGCTACCCTAAGAATACACAGGCATTTTCTTTCCCTCCTCGGTGCTGTTCTTGTTCTTTTTCTTATTCCTCAGCCCTTTGGATTACATAGAAGACAGACACAGCTGCTGTAGTAAAGGCCCCATGAGGCCAGTGGCACCGGATGTCAATGACGGTTTTGAGGCTTCACTTCCTGGAGCCACTAAGCTGGGTCCTCTGGCTCCGGATGCCTCTAGGGTGGCTGTCTTGGCCCCAAATCTAGAACCTCTATCTTCTTGATCCTGCCTCTATGACTTCAGATTTTCTCTGTAAGCAGAATTTGCAAATGAAACATAAACATGCAAGACAGTGGAAAATGTTCTTTTGCAGAGTGTGTTTCAGGGAAGAGTGTGCCTTGGTTCCTGTCTCACCGATTTCCACAGATCCGTTCCTCTCCTATCCCACTCTCCTTATCCCAAATGTCTTTCTGATTACTCTGTGTACAGACTTGGGGTTAAAATAAATTAGGGAGAATAGTTTGTCAGATACAGTTTATCCAATACGTCTGATTTCATGGAAGCAAACTTGCTTGTGATATCAGGATGTAGAACCACTTCGTCTTTTTTAAATTTACAAATATAAACTTTGCTCTCTGTGTGATTTGAGCACAGTGTTTTCAATGTGGCTTCCCGAGGCTGGGACCGTGAGGGCCACACAGACGGCTATGTCTGTGCACCTGTCCCGGCAGGGCCCCGAGCTGAGCCCCAACAGGGATGGGAGGCTGTCCCCGAGTGCTGACGAGCCACCTCTGGGTTTGCAGTGTCCTGTCCAGAAACCGTGTCACTGCTGAGGGCAATATGGAGTCCTGACATCCACAAGAAAATAAAAAATAGCAAAGGAAATCGAAGTGGGGAATTTTCCCAACAGTTCTTTCCATAGCCAAGAGTAAGTCTTTTGTGCATTTCACAAGGACTTTTTCTCCAATTTCAGGTTTGTTTTCATGTAACGTTTGGGAATAGAATTGCTACCCCAAACAAAGGAGGCGGCAGGCCTGCCTGAGCGGCACCGACTCAGCTTCAGGAGAGGCTGAGCAGGGCAGCCTTCAGTCTTTCCTGAGCCGCGGTTCCCAGAGCTGCAGGCCCCTGAGCCCGCCCCCAGTCACTCTGCAGGAATTCTTGCATCTGAGGACAGCAGAGCCTTCACCTGCCCTGCTCGCTGCCCCTTTTGCCTTGGAAGATTCCTTCCTTCCCGCTCCACACCAACAGAGGGAAGCAGAGCCCACGCAGCTGAGGCCCAGGCTCAGAGAGCAGCGCCCTGGATGGGCAGTCGGGCCCCACCCGCTCTTCTCAGCCCGGGCACAGCCACCTGCCCCGCCCTGCACCTGCGGGCTGTCGAGCGCTCCTCTGCACTCTTAGAATCGCACTCTGACGTCTCGTGAGATGCTCCGGAGAAAGCTAGGTTGTGAATAGAAATACTAAAAATTATCAAATACTCTGTGAGACAGTGACTTTTAGGTTCTTTTCAGAGCCGGTCATGTGGGCTCCTGTAATGCAAGAGCTGGCACCTGGGGGCACAGGGTGCGTGGGTCGGGGAGCCGGGCTGGCTCGGCGGCTGCACGTGGCAAGGGAGGCTGCTGTCCACCTGCAACCGCACCCAGCCTACGCTTGGTGTAGAACCCGACTTTCCACACAGGCCGGGGGCGCCGGGACTCAGAACCCATCACGCACCCCGTCTCCTTAGAACAGAGCGTCTTCCTCTTGTTTGTCCCACTAGCAAATATGTCGCTTTTGATTTTCACCTTCCAGTTTGTGTGATGAGCTTCTTCAGGACAAAGACCTGGACACTTTCCTGTTGGCCAGTCTCCTGCCTCCCATCTCCAAGAGTCACCTCTTCCATTTCCGGGCGGAGTAAATGCCTATAGATTAAATCTTCTTCTGAAGTCATGGGCAGGCATGGGGCTTCAGTTCCAGCTCCAACCTGTAAAATCATGGGCTTATCTAGCTAATTGTCCTGAGCCCAGAACATTTTCATTTTATATCTTAAAGAGATTTAAGCTCAAATCACAAATCACTGGTTTCATAGTCAGGAGGCAGGAAGGCTGTACGGTGGCTTTGTAGCTAAAACCCAGAATCACAACCTTTTTTTCTGATTTTTTTCATCATTCTCGCTTCTTATCCTGCTTCTGTGCTTTGTCTCAGGGTTCTCAGCATAGGAGAATTTAATGTTGCTCTGAGTTCTTCCTTAAGTAAAAACATAATTTATACTGGGTTTCATTTTTTTACCTTGCCTTTCCCTTATATAATCTAAATTGATTTTTATAACGGCCCTAGAAGGTGAGTGGGCTGGTGTTGTCAATGTTTTATCTTTTTCCTCTTTATCTAATGGAGGAAGTGGTTGTGTTGTGAAGTTCACACAGCTAAGAACTAGCAGAATAGTAATTCAAATCTGGACATTCTTTTGCTAGTTCTGGGCATTTCTTTTGAGCCAGTGTTTCTTAGCCCTGGCTGCACATCAGGATCACCAGGGGACCTTAAAAAAAATACTGATGCCTGGGCCTCACCCCAGACCAACTGGATCAGTGTCTCTGCAGGCAGGGGTCAGTGCCTTTTCAAAGGTCCCAGGTAATTGGAATATGCAACCAGGTCCAGGAACCATATCTTTAAACCATGTTTTTTCCTGCCTCCATGTCAGGGCATGTGTGTGTATGTGTGGACTGGGGGCATGGACGCTAACAGAATGCTGTCATTTTAACCTGTAATTCTTCCACTTGGCTGGCACATGTGATGAGCAATTAAGTTTTAATGACTCTTTTTCTTCATTGTTATCTTTATGCCCACACAAGTGTTGTATTTCCTTAAAATGTAAGTCCTTTAATTATACAAACTGTGTGAGTATAACATGTTCTTGCTATTACATAGCATGTGATAAAGCACACAGCACCCTAGTCTTCAAGATGAGGTCATCCAGCAACTTCAGACTTGCACGAATAAAGAACCTTTTAAAAAACGAAAGCAGATGAAGGCCTCGCTCCTCAGATGGAAGTGGAAGCCAGGGCTCTGGGCCTTCCCCAGCTCCCTCTCCTTGCAGATAAACATTTGCTCCATCAGAGGTTGGGGGTGACCATGGGGCCCTCAGATATACAGAGCACAGTTCCAAGACAAGGTTTTAGACTTGAATCTAGAAGTTCTAACATTCTCTACTGCTTCTCTGCCCGTGTCCTGCAATTTGTGGCTGTGTGGCTGATATCATGAGCTCATGTGGCAGCGTTGTGATGCTGAGTTGCCAAGGCCAGTGTCAGAACATAAATACCCAGACTCCCACTGGGGATCCCAGCCCTGCTATGGGGAGGTCTTCCCCAGGGAGCACATTTCCCCTCAGCACACTCTCCTCTCCTTCCTCTGCCTCCTGGGATCTGCCTCCTGGGAACCTGCCCTTGCTGCCAGTGCTGAAGTGAAGCCCTGTTTATGCTATGACACAGGTGAGCTGGAGTTTGGGGATTTATGACTGTGGGTATTAATTGGATCCACATCTAAATCACTTAAAATAATTTCTTCAGGCAATACTAAGAAACTCACCTAATGTCTCAGATATCAAATGCTTTAAAGTATCAGTCATGCACTCACCCCAGTTAGAGAGGATTTTGTTCTATTCCACTTAGCCTGTTTTTATTCCATGGGTGGTACCAGTGAGGTGGAGTTATATTTGTTTGCAGAAGATCAAGCAGTGGTACAAGGGTCTTCTTATTTCAGTCTTATGGAAGGATGACTGTTCAAGTTAACACAGCAATTAGCAGGTTGTTATGTTTTTTCATTATTGTTGCTATAGGCTGTTGCTTTATGCTTACATATTTGCAGATATTTTTTATGTAAGCCCAGCTTTTCTATAAGATATATGTAAAAATTAGCTCACTATATGAAACTAAACAGGCCTGAAAAAATGATAATCAGCAAATTAAAAATTGTTTTTAATTAAGAGTATGAACCACTATACGACTACTATGCTTGAAATATGGGGTAAAATAGTAAAAGCCTAAAAATTATAAATAAGTAAGCTTGAGTGCATTTAAATAAAGCTTTTTGGCCAACATGCAATAAAACTTCAACGTATCTGGCAGTATGATTAATAGAGAATATTCCCACCTTAGCCAGACAGGGCCACCTATTGGGATTTTCTCAGGGTTAAGGGACAGGCATCACCCTCTGTGGTCTTCAGCCTTACTCTGCCATTAGTGGAGGATTCTGTCTGCCCAGACAAGTGTCATCATGGGCTCCATTTGGTGATAAGGAATCTTGACCTACCTCTGACATCATGAGCTGCAGAAGCCTGCAGAAAAGCTACTTAACATGCAAGCCTGTGGCTTATATTGAAGGGTAGAACATTTTTAACAGGATAATTATCTTGGAGAAAATAACTTTTATTATTAAGTAACTTTGAGTTAAGAAGCTATCGATTTGAAGAAGAATATAAGCCTGGCATTCCTGAGACTGAATTGAATGGGTTATATTGTTCTCTAGCAAGGAGGTGTTCAAGCTGAACATGTGTATGTGGCTCTAGTCTGATAAAATTCCAAAGTGTAGCTCATTGTAAAATTAACCTGATAACCGATACTGTAGATCAGCACTGTCTAATATAAATATAATGCAAGTGGAAGAATTACATATGTAATATTACATTTTGCAGTAAATGCTAAACATAATTAAAAGAACCAGATGGAATTAATTTTAATAATATAGCTATCTAACCTAAATATGATCATATCAACAAGCAATCAATACATAATGATCAATGAGATATTTTACATTGTTTTCATGCTGTGAGCAAATCTTGTGTGTATTTTACCTTTACGGCACATTTCCAGGTAAACTGCACATGAAGCTGGTGCACGCCCTGCTCTTTGCATGGGTGTGGAGGACCCAGATAATGAGAAACACTTTGCTCAGTTCTTCTCAATACTTTGCTCTGTCTAGGCATACGATGATCTAATTTTTTTAAAGTTCCTTTTAATTGCATTGAGGTTTGAGTGTGGTATTTAAGAGCGCTTGCTGAGAAATTAGATGATCAGGGTTCAAATCCAACTCTACTATTGACAAACTAAGTGATGTTAGGCCAGTGATGTAGCTTCCCAAGGCCTCATTTCTGTGATCTGTAAAACTGATGTTGTCGTGTATCTACCTGGTCGTGAGGATTAAATGACAATTCATATTTAGTTCTTAGTACATAGTCTCTACTTTTAGGTCATTATAAATATATCTTCCCTGTCTCTAGAAATGAACTATAGTGTGTCAGGAAATGAGACCAGATGATCTGTCTAGGGATAAATCTGATGTCTGTCTGAAGAAGCCAAAAAAGGGGGTGAGTAAATATTCTAGATGTCTGTCTGAAGAAGCCAAAAAAGGGGGTGAGTAAATATTCTAGAATGATCTGTGTACCCCACCAGAGAGTTCTTAATGTAAGGCCTTGTGTTTAGCTATTACTCTACTTAAATCTCCAGTAGATTAAATTCCAAATTTCAAACTGAGCTGTAGAGTTAGTCGGGCTTAACAGAGTTTGAGTTTCATTGCTGTTACAATTTCCATGGCAAGGCAAGTGCTTCTCTTCTGCCTAAAACGTGGTGATATCCACACAGAAATAACTACAACTTTGTTTAAAAGACTATATGAAATAACTATTAATTAACTAGAATATCCATATGAATTTAAAAGACAAAGCTCTTACTGAGAAGTAAAGCTGGATTTCTGAGGTCAAAAGGAGAGTCTTAAAGATGATCTAATCCATTATCCTTATTTTGCAAATGAGAAAGTCACTCTGTGCTCCTGAAATTGCCACTTTCCCATCTTCAGTAAATACAGTATTTATATTTTTTTCAACGATTTATTTTTTTAAAAAGACTGGGACTGACTCATGCTAGCTGATTTTCTGTAAATCACTTACTTTTGAGTATGTGAACAGGTCTTACGTCCAGAATTTTGCACCAGGATGCTGGTGATGCTTTAAAAAATGTTTGAAAGATAATAGTCCTGACATTAAATAACTTCATGTAGTCAATTTTTTTCAATACTTAAAAATTAAATACCTAAAGTCTTGTAAGCTCCTTGAGGATTATCTGAATTTTTAAAAAGGATTCAAATACTTTTTTTTTTTTAGACGGAGTTTCACTCTTGTTGCCCAGGTTGGAGTGCAAAGGCACGATCTCTGCTCACTGCAACCTCTGCCTCCCAGGTTCAAGCGATTCTCTTGCCTCAGCCTCCGGAGTAGCTGGTATTACAGGCACGCACCACCACGCCTGGCTAATTTTCTGTTTTTAGTAGAGACGGGGTTTCTCCATGTTGGTCAGACTGGTCTCGAACTCCCGACCTCAGGTGATCCGCCCACCTTGGCCTCAAAGCAATGGCAATTTTAGATGAAATCTGTGTGTGTGTGTGTGTGTGTGTCTGTGTGTGCATGTGTGTGTATCTGTGTCTCCCTCTCTTAGGTGATGATAACAGAATGGGAAATAGAACCTAGCGACATTGCTTTGACACTAAGTCTCTTCCACTCCCTGCCTTCGTGATTTCGCGCACCCTTCCCGCCTTCTGCAGGTGGCCTTTCAAGTGCAGGTGGGTGGGGAGGGAAGCCTGCTGTGTCCTGGCATAGTTCTCCAAAGCCAATGCCTGGTACTTTAGGTAAATGTGTTGCTGGCACCCTTGACCACAGATGATCTCTCCTGCTGTGCCCAAGTGTAGCAAACCATGCGGGGCCACTTAAACCCATTAGACCATTTATTATTGACTCGCAATAGGCAAGTACACTTTAACCCAAGCAGAAACTAAATTTATTGTCATTTACAGTTGTAAAGTAAAATCCCAAGACCAGACATTCTCATAAAAGTTTACTAATAGGTTCTATGTTTTATTTTTTTCAATTTGTTAGAAATCATTCGAAACTTGATATCTGCATTACTTCTTTTAAAAGTGTACATATATTTCATTTGATTTTAAATGATCTAAGATGCTCTCCACATTTTAGTAATGAATGTCATTGTCCTGGAAGAGTCATCAATTCTATCTGCAAAAGGAAAGTTTCTGTGTGTGAGCCAAAGCATGTCACAAATGCTCAATATTTCCTTTTAGAAGAATGAAGAACAGGCCGGGCGTGGTAATCCCATGCCTGTAATCCCAGCACATTGGGAGGCCGAGGTGGGTGGATCACGAGGTCAGGAGTTTGAGACCAGCCTGACCAACATGGTGAAACCCCGTCTCTACTAAAAATACAAAAATTAGCCAGGGGTGGTGGCACACGCCAGTATTCCTAGCTACTCATGAGGCTGAGGCAGGAGTATCACTCGAACCTGGGAGGCAGAGGTTGCAGTGAGCTGAGATCACGCCACTGCACTCCAGCCTGGGTGACAGAGTGAGAGTCCATCTCACAAAAAAAAAGGGAAGAAGAAGAATGAAGAACAAAAAATTGGAGGATTGATTGGAGGGCCTGAGAAACTGGAGGCTAGCCTGCAGCAGCGGAAAGCACCCTCAAGTTGGGAAGAGCTGGTTTTGAACCCCTGCTAGGCATGCTCTAGCTCTGTGTCTCCAGGGGTTAGGCAGCATCTTGAGCCGATGTACAGGGAAATAATGATGCCGACTTTGAGGATTAAGAGAGATACTGAACCTGCAGTGTCTGACCTAGCGTGTAGCTTCTCAGCTGGATACTCAGAAATGGGAGTGGTTGACATGTGTGCTGCTCTTACCATGAAGATCCCTGCTCCTCTGTCACCAGGAACGTGTCACAAAATAGAAAGTGTGGCTTCTAGGCAGGATTGGGAAGACCCAGAAAGGGGAGGGCATTCCAGGTAGAGGTAAAGAGATATGCAAAGTTGAAAGCATAGAAGAATTTCATGTTTCATTTTTCCTCCCACAGAACTGCTAAAATTGGAACGAATATGGTTAGTGGGTAGAAAAAGTTGAATTAATGTTCCAAAGGAATTATTGTCCTTTTCTTCCACCACCCCAGTTTTCCAAGTGAACCTAGGAAATAGGAAATATGGGAAACTTCCTGGTCTGTGCATTGTTCTTTACTTCTGTTTTTTAAACACCTCTTATTTTTCATTGTGGCATTTGTCCTGATATGGCCTTAGATAGGCAAGCTGCGTTTGAGGTCCTTATTAAACCTGCACACGTTGCCATAATGCAATTCGCGATGCACTTTGTAAGTCCAGAACCTTCTCTTGCAACTGCAATCACTGCCTGACAAGCAGCCTTTTGGGCATGGAGCTCATCTCCAGCTCATCTCCCCGGGTTAGGAGACTTTGTAGGGAGTACGGAGACCTAGGGACTCTCTCAAGTTTCACACAACTGAACTTGTTCTTCCATTTTTATTAGAGGACAGACTTTTATTTTAAAAGAAGTATGACTTTGGCCGGGTGCAGTGGCTCGCACCTGTAATCCCAGCACTTTGGGAGGCTAAGGTGGGCGGATCACGAGGTCAGGAGATCAAGACCACCCTGACCCCTGGCCAACGCAGCACATGGTGAAACCCCACCTCTACTAAAATACAAAAAATTATCCAGGCGTGGTGGTGCATGCCTGTAGTGCCAGCTACTTGGGAGGCTGAGGCAGGAGAATCGCTTCAACCCGGGAGACGGAGGCTCCAGTGAGCCAAGATCCTGCCACTGCACTCCAGCCTGGCAACAGAGCAAGACTCTGTATTTAAAAAAAAAAAAAAATACGATTTTGAGGAGATACAATAGGAGAGTCTAACTCCAAGGCCACTCCTTAGATGAATTTCAGCAAGTGTGGCTGTGTGTGTGTAGGGCCTTCAATACTTTAATGAGAATAGCTCAAGATGTAGGGAAACTATCCATTCCCATTTACTCAAGAGAAAAGAGTCCCAGTTCCATTAACCATTTCTTCCTCTTCTCTTACATGCAGGGCGGGTCATGCGGAGGCTGTAGCCAAGGACGAAGTGTGTGCGGCTGTTGCCTGGACGTTTGTCCAATCCACGTTGACATTTGAGGGATCACAGCGTGTGGTATGTGTATTGCAATGGGACCTTACCGTTGTATTAGGAATGTAAAGGAGGTACCTGAAAACAAGCAGAACTCACAAGGCATGACTGATTTAGAATTCGGGCAATTGGGTTCTTTTGTACCAGTTATTTCTTGCTGTTTTTAATGCTTACCTGCTTCAGTTGTATGCCATTGTGTAGTCAATCACATACACATGTTAAATTCATACATCAACTATTACTTTTTCTATACTGATGAAAGCATTGCCTATAATCTAAATATTTCATAAATGAACCGAACCAAGCAGAGAACTTGATCCAAAAAAATATAGTTATGTTTAATTTTCTAATTCTTCTCATTAAACTTACGTGGTGTTTTCCGAATGTCAAACTCCTCCCACTCCTACTCCTTCACTTTAGCCTGCGTGCCTGCTTCGTGTGAGGCCACATTGTAGACACAGCTGGCTCTCTGGAAGCCCTTGAGTACCCTGTAAGAAAGTTGCCACCATCCCTTTTAGACATGAGGAAACTGAGGCAGAGGGAGGTCGGACAGGTAGCCAGAGGTGCATGGACTTCAGAGCTTACTTCCAATCAGAGCCCCATTTTCAGGCTGTAGTTTCCTTTTTGCATAGACGCACATCCTTGGGAATCATTTGGATCCCTTTTGAAATCTATCTTGGACGTAATTTTGCAAATTCTCAGCTGCATGAAAGAGTAGCATTGCCTGACCACATGTAGGTTCGAGGTCTGAGCAGCCCTTACTGCCCGGGGACTTTGAAGCAGACTCTCAGTTTCCGTGGACTTCACTTTCTCTTCCAATTATGAGTGGGTGGAATTGAGAAGTGCTACAAATTTAATTTTCAGCAAGACTGAGAAATAAACCAATCTGTTGGACCCAATGTCCTCTATTTGCTACACAACTAATTTTTAATGGTTCAAAAATTATACTTTTCAAGGCATCATCTCTGTACTCTCTTACTTTTGGTGTCAATATCTTTAGAAACTTATCCTCTCAATGTCATTCTTTGCATTAACATCAAACTGCCAGAGAGACCAAGTTTTTAAACTTCTGTTTTCTTTACATAATTAGTGTATGTCCATTGTAGAAAAATTAGAATATTAAAATAATAGATAATATAATTTTTTATAGCACTGGAAATTCAAAAATTCAGTGACAACCACCGTTAGTATGTTGGTTTAAACTTCTTCAAGACTGATTTCTTTGACCGTCTTCAAAAAGATTTTAAATTAACATGGGTCAAACTGTACATTTGTTCTTTACTCCTTTTTCCCTTTATGCATCGTATGTATCTTTCTGTATGAAGAACTACTTTTTTTGTGGGGGGGTTGGAGTCTGGCTCTGTCACCCAGGCTGGAGTGCAGTGGCACAATCTTGGCTCACCGTAACCTCTGCCCTCGGGGTTCAAGGTATTCTCCTGCCTCAGCCTCCCAAGTAGCTAGGGTTACTGACACATGCCACCACACCTGGCTAATTTTTGTATTTTTAGTAAAGATGGGGTTTCACTATGTTGGTCAGGCTGGTCTCCAACTCCTGACCTCAAGTGGTCCGCCCGCCTTGGTTTCCCAAAGTGCTGGAATTACAGGTGTGAACCACTGCGCCTAGCCTGAAGAACTACTTTTCTGTTACCTTATTTTATTCCGTTACCTCATCTAGCATTCTACTTTATGGATATACCGAAATATACTTCATCAATTCTCTATTGTAATTTCATAAGTTGGATTTTTAAAATTTTGCCTTATAAACATGGTTTTAATAACCATTCTTTACCTAAAACCTTTCACACTGTTAATGTTTTTCTTAAGATAAATTCACAGTAGAATTGCTTGATTCAAGACTGTATACATTTTGAGACTTTTGAGAAAGGCATTATCTTTACAATCCTGCTTCGTTTTATGTGTGGTCGTATCACTGCACTTCCTCTGCTATTGAAAACACAGCTAGCCATCCAATGTTTGAATGGTCTGCCATTACACATGGAAGTGTCATAAATTCAACCTTAAGAAAAAACTAATCTCATAGCACAAATTTAGTTTTGTAAAGGCTAAAAATGTATTTCAAAATATCTTCTAAATTCTCATAAACTCAGTTAAAAATCTGACACTTTTGTTCTTTTGTTCATATATTAAATCAATGTATGAAGTACCTACTATGTGCAATACATTGTGTGAGGCAGTGGTGATACGTAAATGATAGAACATGACCCAGCTTTTGAGAAGTCCACCTTTTAGTTGTAGAATCCACACTTATATTGAGTCTCTGATACATGGTATGAAAAGCATTATAATACATTTACTTTAAAAATGAAATCTCCTTAGAGTAATTTAATATAGTGGCCACTATTGTTTCTGATGTGTAACTCTGAGAATTTCGAGATCCACTATCATTAAAGAAAGCTAGGATTGTGTTCGTTATACTAAACTCCAGAATGCACTACAGAAACATTTCTGCCCCCATGCCACCTACCCCTAGGTATTTTGCTTCTTGAATATTTCCAGGAATGGATAGCTTACAACCCAACAAGGCAACTCATTCCATTGTTGGATTGTGTCAAGGGTTTGAATATTATTCAGTTTTATAATAGGCACCTGTTGTTCTTACTTTCAGCCTCTGGAGAGATACAGACTATGTCTAATTCAATTCAATTTAATGCATATATTTTAATGATCTACTATGTTCAGAACATGTTCTAGGTTCTATGAGCTAATTTCTATTTCATATGACAGTATTTTCAATATTTGATTCTAGTTTTTCTAAATACACAAGTTAACAAGTTCACCTCATTCAAGAAAATTGGATCATTAATATAAGTCTGCTAAATCTCTATAAAGCAATACATTTTGGCCTCAGTTGTTGACCACTTACATGAGCTAGCTGGAAAGAATTTTACAATCAATCAGGAAGACGCAGACATTTACTCCTCCCGCTTCTGTACATATTACACAACAATTATATTAAAAAGAAAACAAAAGTCATTTGCCCCACACTATTACTACTTATGACATGAAAAGTCATGCCACGTGTATTAGTTCATTCTCACACTGCCATGAAGAAATACCCGATGATTTATAAAGAAAAGAGGTTTAATTGACTCACAGTTCTGCATGGCTTGGGAGGCCTCAGGAAACTTATAATCATGGCAGAAGGCAAAGCTGAAGAAAGGCATCTTCTTCACAGGAAGGAGAAGTGCTGAGCAAAGGGGGAAAAGTCCCTGATAAAACCATCAGATCTCATGAGAATTTACTCACTAACATGAGAACAGCATGGGGTAACCACCCCCACGATTCAATTACCTCCCACCGGGTCCATCCCAGGACACGTGGGGATTATGGAAACTACAATTCAAGATAAAATTTGGGTGGAGACACAGCCAAACCATATCACCACAGTTGTGTATATTTGGTGTAAAAACAAACCCACATCAAAAGCTGGAAAACCTAGTGTGTCCCCTATGGGCGCACCCAGGCAAGCCACCAGCCTTCTCTAAGCCTCAGTCACTTCATCAATTAAATGAAGGAGTTAGAAATCTTTGAGGAGACAAACCACAACATTTTAGGATGAAATTTTGTGCTTAGGGTTCCGGGTTTTAAATCACAGAGCTCTGGATGCCTCTCAGGTTATGGTTTGCTTGGTTGAAGCTTCCTCTCCACCTCCTGATGGGGTCTGACCCTGCTGCAATGCTGCACGCGCGTGGTCACCCTGCACAGACTGCTGCACTGCAGCCCTGTCCTAAGAAGTTGACGTGTGTTACCTGACTTCGTCCTTAAAATAACACTAGGGAAGGAAACATTATCATCCCCATTTTGAGCAGGAGAGACCTGAGGCAGAGCGTTATGTAATGTGCACAAGGGCGGATAGAAGAAGTTTAGTTCGGTTTAAAAGGCACCCCATAGTCTCAGCTCCTGATTTCTGTCTTATATGGAATGAGCAGGTGAACGCCTTTACTCTTCCAAATTTTTCACTCCAAATAGTTTCTTGGAGTTGGTTCACTTGGTTGACTTGGAGATAATGCCTATTACCAAGGCAACTTTGATACGCAAGAAAATAAAGCAATGGCAACAAATCAACAATGCGTAAAGCTGTGAACCATACAACCAGGGTATGTATGCAATGTCTAACTAGTGTTTTGTGGTGGATTCATTAAAATGACCTAATTTGACATCATATAAGCAGGAATACTATATGCTTGAAATCCTCCTTACAGGAAGAAAAACTTCTCAGAAAATCTAACACTTTCTACTTTAGTCCACAAATGAGTTTTGTTGCTCATACAAATTTTCTTAATTTTTAATTTAATGTTTTCTGACTGATGACACTTATTGTTTATTTCTATATTTCCTCCTTTTCTGATACCTGTTTTTACTACTTCTTATATTCATCTATTTGAAATTCCACATAATTTTTCTACATCAAAGCTTTTGTTTCATTTACCTCTTACCCCATCCTTGACTTTATGCCATGCACTTGTCCTGCTTCTTAAATAGATAAATCACATAAGTGCTGTCTGCTGACAACAGCTTCCTACCTTTCCTAGTTTACATTCTTTGATTAGAAGAAGCTAGTGAAAGAAAATCCCAGTGTGCAGTGTTTCCCACTTGAGGGTATACATTAAAACCCTTATAAACATAGAATGGCAAAATGGAAATACCTTGAAGGCTGTCACTCAACCCGAAACTACCCAGCTAACAAACTTGAAGGTAAAAAGTTGAACTGAGAGGGAAAAGCAACCTGGGCATGGAACAGGTGTTGGTTGACATTTAAGGGATAATCTTGATTCCTTCCTTCCTTCCTTTCTTCTTCTCTCCTTCTCTCTCTCCCTTCCTCCTTCCCTCCCTCTTTCTCTCTTCTTACTACATTTTTTTTCTTCCTTCCCCCTGGACTCTACCTCTCTTTTTCCCTCCCCTCCCCTTCCTTTCTCTCCTCCACCTTTCCCTCTTCCTCCTTCTCTTCCTCCTCTTCTTCTCCTTCTTCGTCTTCCATGTTGAATGGCTGGATCATTATAATAATTCTTTGCTATGTAAGAAGGCATTATTGTCCTCCATACTTTGAACTATCATCACAATCAGGCATACCTTGAAATATAGGAAAAGTAGATACTATTAGCCTGTATACAATCTTAAACCATAAAACCAAGGGAGTTTTGTCCTCTGTCCCCAGAACTTCATAGTGGCCTTACAGCATCACAACTGTTAAGACACTAAGAAATGGTAAATAGCTGAAAACAAAGATCCATTGAGGAGAGCTCTCCTTTTATTTTAAGAATCCTCTTAAGTAGTGTGGGGTGAAAGATAACAGCAGAGATAGTCCAGGGCCTCCCAGGTGCCGCCTGCATCTCAGAGACACAGGCTCATGTGGAGGGGAGTGCAGAGCCCTAGTGAAGGTGCCTCCCAGAGCTGGGCAAGGGAGAGCGTGGTTAAGAAGTTAGAACAAGAGAAAGAGAGGGGCCTTTTGTTCTTGGTAAGTTCCTGTGTTGTATGCATCTCTCCTTTAGGTGATGTGGCCTCGGGCTCAAGGGGACATTTTATCCTTTCATAGTTCACCACTGTCCTACTGTTTCCCTTAAGAAGAAATACATGGTATTAAAATATAGTCAGGAAAAATATAACTTTATACATTAAATTTACCCCTGAAGTTTAAAGCATCGACTATTTAAAACATCTACGTGATATTACATAATTACTGTTGATTTCTTAAGTATGTTAATAGTGCCCTGCCTGTGTTTAAAAATAAAGTTCTAATATGTTAGGTGTGCACACTGAAACATTTGTAGGCAAAATTATATGATTTCTGGAATTTTCTTCAAAATAATATAGAAATGGTTGTCAAATGGGTGTCTAGATAAGTGACAGTGGCCAAATCACATTTTTGTAACTGATGGGTATATGGGCTTATTGTACTGTTCTCTTTAAAATTTTGTGTCTCTTTAAAATTCTCCATACTTAAAAGCTTCAATAAATGCAAAGTTGCATAACAGTGACAGAGGAGGGATCCCTATACCAGACTGGCAGGAAATAAATCCAGCTTTCTACGTTTGAAAGTCTGAGGGTAAATTTTCCTCTCTGCCTCTCAGTTTCATTTTCTGCAAAATGAAGACACTAGTAGCCTAGACCTCTTGGAATCATTGTGGAGACCACGTGAGTTGCTGTGTGTCACATGTTACATGTACACAACACATGTAGGCCACCCATTAGTGCCTCGTACACAGCACACATATGGCCACTACCATTAACTCATAAAAGTAAAAGCTTTCGCTTTTACTTTCCGCTTTAAATTTCTTGGATTTACAGTTGTTATATAGGAAAAGAAGTCTAATTTTGTATATGAAAAGTGTTTTGGAATTAATAATCACCTTTTCTATTTTGCAACCAAAAGCAGAAATAACTTAATAATGACTTTTCTGTCACTTGTAACATTGGATGGATTTCTAAAGATATTCAAAGAAATTGTTGTTTCAAATTTTGCTAGGAATATACTATAGTTTTTTTTCTTCAAATTAAGGTATGTTAGTTGATTAGGTAGCTTAGCCATAACACTGGCTGTATCATGGGTATTTTTTCTTTTTTTTGTATTCTGTTGCAAAGGGCATACAACCCCATTTTTTTCTGTAATTACAATTGTTATATGACAATTTGTAGTTTACCTTTACATAACACCTGAAGGGCAGTAACTTTATAGCTGCTTAATCCTGTAATTCTTTCTTTTCCACACTATTTAAATTCTAACTCATCCCTATTACAGGAAAGGAACCAGTCCCAGGACTCTGGACAACTTTATTTTCTAAAGAATCCATTTTCACTGATAAACACAGTGAAGGCTGTGGAAACATGAGCATGTATGTAACTGTGGGTTTTGACTGTTCCCTCCATTCTGGCCATAGTGCACCTGTGTGCAGTCTGTTCCCTTCCCTCCTGTATGGGACAACCTGTCCACCCGTGGGACCCCATCATCCATTACTTGATGGGAGGCAACAGAAGTGGTTTCCACAAGGTGACCCTTGAGCAAATGCTTTGTACAAATCACCCTCGGCTATGAAGGGTGAAAAGATGAGTAAAGATGGAGCATTTTGGAAAATTAAGAATCAATCGGGGCCAGGCGCGGTGGCTCACGCCTGTAATCCCAGCACTTTGGGAGGCTGAAGCAGGTGGATCACGAGGTCAGGAGATCGAGAACATAAACCCCATCTCTACTAAAAAAATACAAAAAAATTAGCCGGGTGTGGTGGTGGGCGCCTGTGGTCCCAGCTACTTGGGTGACTGAGGCAGGAGAATGGTGTGAACCTGGGAGGCGGAGGTTGCAGTGAGCCAAGATCGCACCACTGCACTCCAGCCTGGGCGACAGAGTGAGACTCTGTCTCAAAAAAAGAAAAAGAGAAAAAAAAAAGAATCAATCGGAATTTAGCAGGTGAAGTAAAGGCAAACAGAAATCGCACGTGCGTGATGCCGTGGTCAAGCACCATGGGCTCTGGGGGCAGGAGTGTTCCTTTGGATGCACAGGCCCAGGAGGGCTTCCAGGGGCGTGTAGAGTAACAGGCTCCCGCATCTGATATGGAGGCAAGAGAGAATCATGAGGATGGGGTAGAAAGCAGGCAAATGGGAAATGGAAAGGACAGTCTTGTATGCACCTGCAGAGAGGGTGAGATTCAAGGGGCCCTCAGTCTAAAATGAAGGCATGGTAATGTGAATTCAGCCTTCCCAAGCTGCTTTTCGGTGGCTTGGTTGCTAACACCGTTGTTGCATATGACAACCAGCCTTAGAGCTTGCAGAGCAGGAAGATGTCAGGAGGACCAAGGTGAAGTGGAAACTAACAAACCCAAACAGACAACTGGGGTCTTCCTGGTTCTCTATAGCCCTCCCCATTCCCCAGCCTTGGATTCCTGAAACCATTTCTTTGTGTGGTTGTAAAAGGACTTTATTAATTAACTGACATATTTGTAACATTTTAAAGAACTGTCTGATCCACATCCCAATGAGTTAAATAATTCTGATAGGCAGACTCGAGAAACCTCAATATCCTGTAACAAGCTATCATGGTCCTGGTTGAGCGAGGACTGGTCTGCTCAGGGCTGTGTAGGGGGCAGGCCCTGAGAAATGTGTGAAGGCACCACACAGGCACGCAAGGGTGTACACCCAGCTTTCAGAGCATAGTCTCTGCAGTGTACGGACCTTACCTAGCAAAAAGATTCACTCCTTTGAAAGGAAGCCTGAAACATTGTTTGACTTCACAGGGACCCTGAGGACCTGTTACTCATACACTGCTGTGTCTGGTGGTCCAGGCACAGAGCTCTGAATGCTCACATTCCACCAAGAAACATAACAGATGAATAAAAAACACAACTCCATAAAGCAACAAACACAAGGCAGGGTAGTTTGTCAGGCAGAGAGGAGAGACCCGCTGGGGCAAGGTGGAGGTCGATCTCATTTGGGAATGACACTGAAGAATACGTAGGCCTTTCCCAGGCAGAGGAGGTTAGCTGGGACTTTCTGTTGAGGACAAGAACACGGTGTGGAGGTGTGAAAGAATAGACTGGTTATGTGTGGAAGGTTAAGGTGGAAAGATGGGCTGACATGAGGCTGGGAAGACATCAACCCATGCAGAGTTCATTGAAGTGTATCTTGGCAGCAACAGGAAGCATGCTCAGTGTATATGTGGAAAGTTTTCATGGTACATGTTGAAATGAAAAGAAAGTGATGCTCACATTCCATGGACGAGGTAGAGAAGACCTCTCAGAGCAGGAGCTGGTATTTTAAAGAGGCAGCTTAGGGCAGGATGGAGCGCACTGGCCTGAGCTCACACTAGGTGTGATACAACCTCTAGGAAACCAATTTCCCTCTCCTGGTTTTGTTCTTCTCATTCAACAGCATCCAAATCGCCCAACTGGGGCACTGGGGCTCAGTGCGTCATATATAGATAGGCTGATTTCTGACATCCCATGACCAGAAGTAGCTCCTAGTGCTGAAACCACAGAACACTGAACAGATTTTAAGGTATTAGCTTCATCTTTTTAGGTTCGACCAATGCTTTTAGATGAAGGTCCTGCCCAGAATGGCCCCAGCGATGTGATAGTCTCACATGCAGTTTGTTTTCACATGACTGCTATTACAGGCATGTGTGCACACACACACACACACACACATTTTATTATTATATTTTCTTGAAATTTCTTCCCAAGCAAACATGTCTACTCATTTATCCTCCAAGACCTGGCTCAATGTCTGCCCAAGGTGACATCCGACCACCAGCACTCTCCAGCTGTGGTCCCCACCCCAAGCCAGCTCACTGGCTCCAGCTGACTCTACCGCACTTACTCATGCTCCGGGTACAACACTGCCCTGGTCTCAGTGTGTGGCCATCCACTTTCCTTGTTCCAGCCCCCTCATAGCACTACATAGGGATCAATACGTGTTTGCTGAGCCTCACAGCTCTCCGAGTGGAGTCTCTGGGGGTCTCATGGAATGACCCCTGGACCAGGTTACAGGCTGGCTTGAGTCAGCCTCTGCCCATGCTCTGGGAGACCTTCGTCACCACTTCTCCTCTATCTTACTGTGGCATGCTTTAAACGTGTTCTGAGACTATGAGCGTAAGGAGACATTTCACGAGGTCTACAATTAAGATTCCTATGCAAAGTGATGTTATTACAAACATAGTTCATTGCAACTGTATAGCTGGAGCTAATACTGTTTATTTTAGAAATATGTTTTAAGTACACTATACCTTCTTTCTCAGGCTACTCCCCTTAGTCCAAGAAATTGCTTTAGATAAAAACAAGCCCAAATCTCCTGAAACAAAGTGCTTCCAATACGAGTAATAGAGGCTAAGAGTGCTCACATATTATGAGTG